>NC_134838.1:106784074-107138026 GCF_965363235.1 Mytilus galloprovincialis
TCTTTGAGTACCAACATGGGACCAAGGTGCCTTCATCATTGATGTTTAATTAGTTATACAACTTTTGACCAGCTTTTTCTTTTTATTTGCAGAAGAGCTTGCACATACATTCCTTTTTTGTAAATGCTTTTATAGCAGCTGGTGCTGCAATTATTGTTTAAATCATCAGTGTTGTAAAATATTCTGGAAAAGGAACCCAAAAAAATGAGTAACACAATTATTGTTTATGGCACAATAACTGATTTATACATACAACTGCTTGTCCTTCTCATTGGATTTCCTGGCCTTCATTTCACAACAAATTCTTACAACAAAAGTCATGAACAATTCAGTATACTTGTGATCAATTTAAGACCTTACATTTTTTGTGAAACTCAGCTTTGTAGCTTTGTTACTGCCTCACATACCATCCACATTTATTTATACGTCTACAATTTTTGGTGCTTATATCATGCATTTGTGAGAAAAAATAGTCAAACTTTGTTGAGATAAAATTTATCTTTAGTTGTCTCCCTTGATTTTTAGAAATAATTTCAATATATATTTATTATATGCTTAAACAGTTTTTGTTCAACTGTGTCATCATGACCTACATTTTATACTTTACCAGTTTATTTGGTTTAAAAGGGTATGTGTGTAACAAGCAGTTAACCGAGTTGGCACATTATTTCAGATTGGCCTTGTGGCTTTTAAGTTGAAACCAAGAAAATGATTGACCTACGTTTCCATACATGTACTAGAAATATAGGACACATCAATCCTTTTTCAGTATGTCAATTATTGCTGATGGTTTAAATGTAGTTATATTTGCCAAACCACACAATGATTTATACTTTTAATACATTGATTCAGCAGAATTCAAATACAAATGAAAAGAACTTGATATAAAATTGATTTGTTTTGCTTGATATATTTGTATGAAATTGTATACACAGTTTGTTAAATGCATGAGAAAGGAAAAATAAAAAAAGAAATTCTATAAAAATCATAAAAGGACAATCTGTTTTTATTTATAGCCTTTAGTTCTTTATTTCAATTAATGAGAAGTATACTTATCAGGTTATTACAGGGGAACACATAGGTTTTTGTCTTTCCTTTGACAAACAACAGAATGCTAGACATAGGGATTACTATCTGACTGGAATGAACTATTTGTATAAAGCTTAATATTTCAGAAGGTAGAAAACCTGGATGCTTTAGACCTTGTATGCAAATGGTTCAAAGTTTCTGTGTGTCATATGCCAATTGTCATTGACCTCATTTTCTCGGTTCTGCAACTGCTTGAAATATTCTATTATTATGTTTAATAGGATAATCATTTTTTATATAAAGGATCCTTGCAAGGGTACATTTTTGTCAGACAGGGTTCACCTGACCTCTTCACGTATAAGTGATCAAGGTTAAGTCTGTTAATCATACACAATAAGCAAAAGGTTGTCTATATTTGTTGTGTGGAATGAGTGTAAGGTGTACATGTCTGTCTGACATAAGACATAAGACATAAGACATAAAGCTTTATTTAGAGTCGGTATAAGCAAGCAATTACAAACATAAGCTCTGAAGAGCTTTTAAAACCGACATAACAACAAGTAAAACAAAACATACATATCGAGTCATGCACACAACATTAAACATATAAAGCAAGAGTTCATATCAGTATATAACCATGCAGCACAAAAGTTCTTGAAGCATCATATAAGTTAAACACATACTGATACATGCAATTATGAGATAAAAACAAAAGCACAAATAAAATGGTTTGCACATAGAAAGCACATTAAAAGCACATAAAGTTTCTAAAATTAGCACAAAGCAGCAGAAGCACTATAGTAAAGAAAATAAAATAAATTTGCCATGCTGAAAATAAAGCAACAAACCAAAAAAATAATGAACATAGATTAAGTGGTTTTGCAGGCAAAGCATTGGCATGAGCTGCCAGACCAAGAATTTATCAAGTTCTTGAATTGATTTAAAGATGATTGCTTTCGAAGCTCATCTGGCAGCTCATTCCAAAGCCTAGCACCCGCATACCTGAAGGATTGTAGGCCATATGCAGTTGTTCTTACATGTGGTAGATCTGCTGTATTCTGGTATCTGAAAGAGTAAGTGTTTTCCTTTAAGTGAATCATATCATGGAGATATACGGGACAATCTTTATTTATAATTTTGAAAACTTCAATCGCCAAAGATCGCATTCTTCTTATTTTTAAAGATGGTAATTTTGATTTGCAGAGTAGGTCTTCATAACTTGCTGAATGGTCTTCATAGATGAACCTTAGTGCTCTCTCTTGAATTTTCTCTATCTTTTTTGCATTTACCTCCCCACAAAAGTGCCAAACTAGTGGGCAGTAGTTAAAGTTGGACATTATGAAAGAATAATAAATTGTTAATTTTCCGAGTTTAGTCAGGTGTTTACCTATTCTTTTTAATACATTTAATTGTTTGGATGCTTTTTTACATATTATAGAGACATGTTCATTGAAATTTAGTTTAAGATCTATTGTTACACCTAGAAGTTTAACGTTATCTTCACACTCTATTTCATTACCTTCTAATTTAAATTTTAGGTTTTTGTCTTTAGTTTTTTTACCTACAGCTATTGCTTGAAATTTTTCTGGATTTGCTTTCATTTTATTTATTGAGAACCAGTTTATCAAAATTTTACTTTCATCTTCTTAAGTTTTAATTAATTTATCTAAATCGTTATCTGCGTACGTTAGTCTGGCAGGATTCGTCTGACCTTGGCCTCATTTTTATGGTTAATTAGTCACTATATGATAGAGGGAGAAGGGCCTAGAAATAGTTCTGTGTACTGATGCTAATGCAACTTTATAGAAAATATTATTGATCTATCACAATTAGTTCATATGAAAACTTAACATGGAAAATTGCTTATCAATTGAAAGTCACTGGATAACAATGTAAGGGGTAAGGCCTTAAAATAGTCTTCAAACTGATATGTACTGATAGTTATGCATCTTTATTGATAATATCATTAATCTATCACAAGTAGTTCCTATCAAACTGATCTAAGCAGAAAACAGAATATATGTTGAAGTCAAAGCATCCAGGAAAGAAACACCTATGTCTCGCTTTCTGTATTCAGAAGCAAACAAAATTTAGATACAAGTAATTCTGAAAGGTTGAACTACATGTTCTTACAACAAAGCTCATAAAATGGTACCCCAGCCCTTGTATTCATCTTAATATACAAATTATGATGGTTGACCTTACAGACATTCCATCTTTATATGTATCACACTCTTATGTTGTGTGCAACAAGAACAAGACTCAACTTTGTATTTTGTGGGAATAATTAGTTGAACTATGATGGTGACATTGACTTTGCAGACATATAATCCAACATTATTGATGACATTCACTCTGCTGTTACAACAAAGATGAATATCGGCTATATATATCAAGGCATTCAAAATGTTTGAATTGGATATTACTTGCAAAGACAGATGAATGAACTTTGTTCCCAGATAATATAACAAGAATTGACAACACATCTTAGATGTGTTAGATTATTGTGGTAATGCCACAACACATCATATTTACTAGTGGCAATAACACAGCATATCTTAGATGTATGATTGCAATGAAACAACACATTTTAGATTTATTGCTGCAAAGATACAACACATCTTATGTCTGGTTGCAATGTGAAAACACATCTTAGATATCTGGTGGCAATGTAACAACACATTTAAGTTTTCTGTTTGCAATGCACCCACACATTTGAGACTTATTGTGGCAAAGTACAACACATTTGATGTATAGTGACAATGTAACAACACATCTTAAGTGTTGTGTGGCAATGTAGCAACATATCTTAGATTTTTAATGACAATGTAACAACACATCGTAGTTTTTGGAGGCAATGTTACAACACATATTAGTTGTCTAATGGCAATTCTAATATGACGTTCTTCTTAAGCTTTGGGTACAAAGCCATGTTCTAATTCAAATAGAACATGGGCTGCACATGATTGACGCCGCAATTGAAATGTGAATTTTGAACAACGCCAGAGATCAAAATGGACATTTTCGTTGGTGTTACTCGCTATGAAATTAAATAAAAACATTCTAAAAGTAAGTTTAAATGTTTCTGTTCTTTTTTTATTGATAAACTGCTGATTTTCTATAACTTTTTTGGTTCATGAAATCAAAATGGTGACAAATATTCCCATTAGAATCGAAATAATTCTATCTTGCCATGCTCTATGCTCATTTTAACATGGGCAGGCATTATATTTTAAACATTTAATACCTCACTAACGCTCGGTATTAAGATATTAACCAAATATAATGCCTACCCATGTTAAAATGAGCATAGAGCATGGCAGGATAGAATTATTTCTTCATTTAACAACACATGTAGTTGTCTTAATGGCAATATAACAACACATCTTAAACCGTTGGCAATGTCACAACACATCCTAGTTGTCTGTTGGTAATGTAACAACACATATAAGAAGTCTGGTGGCAATGAAACAACACATCTTGGTTGTCTGGTGACAATGAAACAACACATCTTGGTTGTCTGGTGACAATGAAACAACACATCTTGGTTGTCTGGTGACAATGAAACAACACATCTTAAATGTTTATTGGCAATGTTGCAACCTTTCTTAGATGCTTTGTCAGGGTTTCCCCTGGGTCAATTATTTTTTGCCACCTCTTTCCCAAAAAGAATATATTTTTCGCACTTTATTAATTTTTTTCCCCTTCTTTCTCCCCCTCCAAAAAAAAAGATATAAGATGATTATTTTCTAATTGTTGTCTATGATTATTCTCTCAAACTTCTCTTATAGTCTACATTGTATAATAAATAAACACTAAACATTTTCTTTTTAAAAGCAAAATTTGTTTTTAACTTACAAGGGGGAAAATTCATTATATTTGGAACAACTTTTCTAAAAGAGGGGTCCACTTACTTTTAATAATAAAGAAGAGATAAGTTCAGGTACATAGCAAAATTTTTGGACACATTTTGACCATATATTACCAGATAGATGTATAATACATGGAAAAAGAAGTGGTTTGAAATTGTTATTTCATTAAGGGGTAGTCATACATTGAACGGTTACCCTCCTTTGAGTGGTTGTTGCCAACCTTTTGATTATATTTCTTTATAACGACAGTTTTCTTTTCTGGACCATAGTAATTTACGTAGATGAAAAAGTTGAGACGTAAAACAATGCTTGAAACACGTGCGTCGCTGATTTGACTCAAACATACCCTCATAAATCAATTATCTATATAGTCAATGGATAAAGTTTTAAGTCGGAAATTTTTCTTGCTTTTGAACATATTTCGTCATAACGACAGTTTTCTTTTCCAGACTATCGATAAAAGAAAGAGATGACAAACGTTTGCTTCAAACACGTACACAGTGGTTAATAAATCCTTTGTGTGACATGTGCAGATGCCATTTAACCATATTATTTTGTCAAACAATATAAGCAACACCTTTATTAATTAGTCCTTTGTTAACGACAGCTATAAAATGCAATCAGCTGATAATTGATTTTCTGTTTAAAAAATCTTAACGAGTTTAAGGTAAATCCAGAGTATTGTCTGATCAGGTAAAGTCTGATAAATCCGAAAAAAAATTAAACAAGATGGATGCAATTAAATTGTTAAGTATATTTCTTGCAACAAATTCTTTCACAAATGATGAATTTTAATCGCCACAACTATTATTTGTTCGCAAAATGCGAAAAATAGCGACCACCAGCGAAAACCCTGCTTAGTGATAATGAAACAACACATTTAAGTTGTCTGGTGTCAATGCAACAAAACATTTAAATTGTCTGGAGGGAATGTAACAATACATCTACGATGTTTTATGGCAATGTGGCAACATATCTTAAGTGTTTATTGGCAATGTTGCATTGCAACATATCTTAGTTGTCTTATAGGCAATATAAAAACACATCTTATATGTCTGGTGGCAATGTAACAACACATCGTAGTTGTCTTCATTGGAATATAACAACACATCAAATATAACAACATATTTTAGATGTTTGGTGGCAATGTAACAACACATCTTAGATGTCTGATTGCAATGTAACAAAAAGACAAAATCTTGATTTATATTTATTGGAAATAACATCATTAAAAATTAACCATATAAAAGATAATTACAATGATTTGATAAAAGAAAAAATATACAAAGTGGAATGTACATAATAAAATGATATGTATGAAGTTAACATATGATACTTGACATGCATATGTATCTGATATGTGGACTGACGACCTATTATATTAAAACAACACATTATTGCAATTATTTAAAAGAAAAATGTAAAGTTTCAGATTCCAAATGTATAACTGAGCCACAATTCACTAGACAACTTGGACACCATATTAAAATTTGTCAAGCATTATTATTTCAGCTATTAGCTGCAGAGTTCAAAATAGTAAATATGTAAAATATATAAATTTCAACTATTGGTAAATCTTTTTGTTAGTTTATTTGTTGACTATTACTTATTTTTGTTTTCATTCAAATATGAACATACTATTTTATAAATTTGGTGTGACAAAAGTTTTTTTTCTTGATTTACCTTCATCAGGTATGCTCAAACTCAAAATATTTGTAGCCAAGCGACATTAAATCTATATATTTTATCTGCGATCAAATTTCAAGATAATTTGTTCATAATTTCTAGTAATCAATAATACTAGAAAGAAATACAGGTATATGGTTTAATGTACATGTGTATTCACTCTTGGCTGTAAATGGTATAACAATTTTTTTTTCTGTTATAAATATGTACAATATACACTTTAAACATACATTAGAAATCTTATTTATAATCAAGTATCAAGAAATATACTATTTACAAAAAGCACTTTGATTATAAAATATAAAACTTACCAGTATCACCAATAAATGCATATTGATGACACCCCCCTCCCCCTAAAAAATGCCAATACATTTTGATGTTTCAAGTAGGTTTATCAGATCTACATCATAGACATGTATTTCTTAATAAAAATACATTAGAAAAATGATTAATATGATTGTAAGCTAAAGCGGTACACAGCACGGCCAACTATGTTGAAACACCAAAGTACTATTTTAATATAGGTACTGAAGATTTGTTGACTTACAATATCATTTCAATCAGTGATTGCAGGAGCCGCAAATACATAAATTTTAAGTAGTTAAAAAGGTAATTTAATTTATTTTTTATTACATTTTCCTCATTATTGGAAATTTAATATACTATAGTCCTGGCTAACTACCACTACTGGGCCTCTTTGTTTTCATCATCCAAAAGTAATCCTTAACATAGATCTTTTTAAACATACAGTACTTAAAATAATCTCTCATACAGATTTTACTGTTTTAGCTCTCTTTTAACTATCCAAAAATAATCTCAAATACAAATTTGATGCTTTAGCACTTCTTTAACTACATTAAAAAATTTCTAATCAAATGCAGATTTTCATTATCCAAAATAATCTCATAAACACATTTGAAAGCAAATCTTTCTTTTCTTCACCTCAAAATAATCTCTGTAAAGCTTTAAGCAATATGATAAGTAATCTCATAAGAGGAAAAATATAATATAGAAATCTCAAATTTTGGAAGCACTTTTAACATCAATTTTTTTACAACACAGGAATTTATCATATTATGCTTAATCATAATCTCAAAAATCCAAATCCAAAAGCTGAATAAGTTAAGAATCAAATGAGTCAAAGTAAAAGGAGTATTGATAACAATGTAGTGAATTCTAGCTACAATATGTACCGTAATATATAATCTCTTAAAAAAAACACAACACTGAAAAAGATGCCCTTTACAATTGCAAGAATCTCATAAATTAAGGTCACAAAACATTTTTATAAAAATCTGAAAAAGGCACCAACACATTAACTATTGCATGAATTAAAATATAAGTACAACATATATCTGACAGTTTTAAAATCTCAAATAGTGCAAAATATGCAGAACAAAAATATGCTGGTAAGACTGATAAACTGAAAACAGTCTAATTTTTGTATGTGTTTTCAGATTGTAGAGGTTAAATTATAATAACAAAATATCACTTTTATGTATAAACGTAGTAAACATAAGATAGATTTTTCGTTTACACCCGTATCCCTTTAAACAGTTAGTCTAGACAACGACCAGTTCACCAAAACACATCAATAAACCTATAACTATTTTTTGTAAAGATTTTCAATAAAAGCTCATCTATCAGATCCTAACTTCAAATAATAATCCAATGTTAATGTAAAGTGAGATTCTTTGAGGAATGAGTAAATGTTTGCCGAGTATAATTTTAACAGATTAATGTAATTATGCAAATAATGATATAATATCTTCTGTGACTTCCTAAATAAAAAAAATTAGAGAAAGTGTATATCAGACAGTATTTTCATTCATAAAACAAGCTGGTGTGTCTATGGTATATAAATAGATATACATGAAAATGTTCATATATTCAAACATATCAGATCTATATATAAAAAATAAACAATATATAATTTAGGGCTGTTCCAGAAAATACTATGTCCCCCCCAGGGACGGCACTTTTTTTTAATCCCCACCACCCACAGAAATAAAATTTAATTAGAACAGCACTCCCTTTGCATTTTGGTATTTCAAATACAACCACCCACATAATATTTAAAAAAATTGCCTTCCCTGGGGGGGACATAGTATTTTCTGGAACAGCCCTTACTCAAATCATGTAAATTCTTGATTGAAAATCAATGTTGAATTATATGTAATGTAAACCTGGCAGCATGATGCAGTATAACATGTATAAACATAAGATATAATTTCATGATAACATTGTCATCTTTACACCATACAAAATGCATGGGGCATTCAGAATCTGTTATATATCACAATATATCTAACATTAGAAAGTCAAAACCATTGCTTGACTCTTCCATTCTGTGGTTAATGTGTATAATGGCACAGGCTTTCAGTGATCAAGGTTCAATGATCAGTGTATAAATGTCAATAATAATGATAGTATTGATATGATGATGATGGACGGTGTAACAGCTGCACTTTTGTTTAATATGTAAATTATTGTTGGCTTTCTGTATGGATCTAACCCAGGATCAAATCTCTGTGGGCAATCATCAACTGCAAAACAAAACAAAATAATCAGAAATCTGGCATCAGTATTGGCTATGGTACTTGTATGATAAAATTAATGATAATAAAAACTGTATTGGTTAAAGTAAATATTGATAAGAGATGTAACAGCATTTTTTTGTTATTGAGGTTATCTAAAATTGATTTATTAACATTCAAACATTCGTAACGCAATCACATGTTATTTTCATTTAAAGTCAATTATTTAGTCCATTTCTTTCTAGCAAATGTATCTCATATCAGTACATAAATACTGAAATTGTTCTATGGTATGAAGTTTTAAATGAAAAATGTTGTAATTTTATTGAAAATAATCTTGTATCTGATTTTGAGATTTTTATACTTCAAATCTTTAATTGACATAAACAGTATAATAGAACAATTTATCATCTTGGATTCTTCTTTATATGATAAATGATTTGTGAAGTGTATTCAAACTGTCATTTTGCTCCACAAAATTCCAAACCTATTTACAAACAGTTCACACCATTTTAAATTACAACTTACATAGTCTTTCACTTTCTGTCAGTTTCAAAGCCAGTCCTGTTCCAGGTATTTGAAATGAATCTGCCCTCTGATCTGGCACACATCGTGCGTTCTGAGACCTTGACATCATAACATCAGTCCAGCTAAGTCGTTCATAAACCTATATAAAATATTTAATATGAAAATGACACTAAAAATAATTTTCAATACAGCTAACATTGCTGACACTTTAAATGAGATGTTGTAACAGTGAAATAAGATAATCTATGGTACAAGTAGCAATATTTCCAAGAAAAAATTAAAACAGGTTTATTATCATCTTAAAATTTCCATTAGATTTGCTTTAAATCTAAAATTTCTCTATAAAAAAATGACAGTTCAGAATTTTCCTTGAAGAGACAAAATAACTAAAATTAAAACAAAATTGCTACTGATAGTTATTATTAGATTAGTATAGAACTTACCCAACATCTAAAATTAGAAATGGCATCTTCCTCATCCCATGTGATTAGGTAAGATTTATAATCTTCCATCCAAAACCCTACACAGGTCAAATCATAATCCGATACATCTGAAATAGAAGGTTAAGTTTAACAGATTTTATAAAATACAAATACACAGGTTAAATCAATTCAACAGATGATATGCTAGAATTTTAGAAAACATAAACATAAGGAGCAGAAGGACAATTTTCCAGATATCGGAATTGGGGTGTTATTTTTGCTGGAAATCGGGATTTACACATATCTTAAATTAGGAGATAACCAATTGGTGCTGTGGGAGCTTAAAATACAATATTGTTACCTCCATTCTAATGAAACCGACAGGAAACAACGTTAAATCATACATCTAAACAAAAATTGTTGACGTTATCCAATCAAAATGAACGTTACAAAGGATGTTGCATTAGAATCAGAAATTGATTACCACCCGTCTCCATTAACATATTGACAGACTGATCATCATCCATTATAAAATGATAAAATAATATTTTAACACAAAGGATGTCTTGTTGTTACTATGAAATCCGTAATAAATTTGAATATCAACCTCTAAAATTATCCATTTTACCTCATTGTACATACTGAGGATTCAAAAACAACATTTTACAAAAATAAATAGGTAAAACAGTTTTTACACACCATATTCTCCAATGGGACGTCCCCTGTAATCAACAGTTTCACAGTACTCTGCATCTATAGATATTCTGTTCATATCAACAGGACACGACTTTATTTCAGAAACAATGATCCTGCAATCAACCTGTATACGTGGTCTTGGTGTAACACCTCTGATCCTGGTAGCAATCTTCTCACTATCTCTGACAGGCCACTGCTCAAAGTTAAATCGTCCTGCTATTGGACAAGGCACTGGAGTAGGTGGGTTCACTGAAATAAACAAACATTGTTTTTCATGAACAAGACATTTTACAGTTAAAAATACTTTATACAAGAGCTGTCAGAGTGACAGCAAACCGGATTTATTAACATTTATTTGTGTCCTGGCATTTTTCAATATCACAAGAACCATGCATAACTGCTGAATGGTGAAAGTGAAAATCGTCAATATCAAATTTGACCTCCATTTTGTCATCAGTAACAAGCTATTAAAATTTGAAAAGCTTTGGTTGAATGGTTTATGAGTAAATGCAACAATATTACTGGAAACACATTTTTTTCAATCTTTCAAGAACCATAACTCCTGAATAGAAAAAGTGAAAATTGCGATTATTGAAATTGACCTCAATTTTGTCATCAGTAACAACATATTTAAATTTGAAAAGCTTAGACTGAACGGTTCATGAGTAAATACACGGACACGACTGGAAACACCATTTTTCAAACTTTCAAGAACCATAACTCCGCAAGGGTAAAAGTCAAAATCGTCATTATTGAACTTGACCTCCATTTTGTTGTCAGTAACAACATATTAAAATTTTAAAAGCTTTAGTCGAACAGTTGATGAATAAATGCACAGACAACATTTGGCTGCCCCCCGCACTGACACCCGCCTGCAGTTCAACCTCAAATCAATGACATTTTCCTAAAAAAAAAAACCGGTTAAAAATCATACACGAGTTACATTCTAAATGTCACTTTGTTCCCTAAATACAGTGGTCCTTTAAACCAAACAGACTTATTCTTAAATTTCAACCTGCAAAAGCAAAGACATAAAATGCAGATTATAATAAGAATTAAAGAAACTAGTCAGTTTATGACACGACAGTAACCCCTAAAAGACTAATAAAAAAGTAACTTGATGAAGTTAGATAAGGAGAGATCTAAGTTTTACATATTTGTGACAATTTAATTTCACGTTATTTTACTACTCGCGAAAATCTCTAAAAATAAATTGCTCTTGAAATTAAGTTGGTTTGCAGTATGCAATTGAAAACTTACAAATAAGAACTTCATATTTCCAGTCTGTTTCATCTCTGTTGTAGGTAAAAGACATCCAACTACAGGTTTCTCTGAATTTCTTCACCATGAAATTTCCTGTGTCTTCATCAGACAGTCTACTGGGTTTACCTGAATATAAAGTAAAATTATTATAAACACCTAAATCCAGAGGCAAACATTTCACACATATAAAGGAAAAGTTTTTGTGAAAACGAGATTAAATTGTAATTTACAACTTTTTTCAAATAATAAGGTTAACTTTTCAAAATTATAAGTTTCTTACATATGGTAATTTCATTGAAAAAACATTGTTTAAATAATTGAAGATTAACGACATCTTTGCAACACTACAGGTGCCAATTGTGGAGCAGGAACTGCCTTTCCTTACTGAGAAACTGAGTTCACCAAATTTATTTTTAGTGGGATTCATATTGCTTAATCTTTAGCTTTCTTACAGTGAGTTGCTTGTAGGTGATATGGTAAAATTTTACCTATAGCTCAACCTGTTTTTAAAATTGTCAACACAATAGGGACATTTAAATTGACCAGTTGGTATTGTTAGATTTAAATATACCTTGATTCTACCTGTACAGATTTTTATTCACCTAACCCAAAGTTTCAGCATGCTTTTTTCCTGAAGATTTTCTTACCTAGGATTATTCTATTAAAAATTGATAGGGAAGAAAATAATTTGGTTTTCATTGTTTTAAATCCCTGATATATTTGATTTATCTATTTTTTACCTAAAATTCTAAATCAGTAAAAGATTAAAATAAATATGTATTACTATGTTTGAAAATTTAAACTGTTTTTACACCAAAATGCTTCTTTAAAATTCGAACCCTTATACATAGTATTGTCCAGCTGCCAGTGAAACAAGAAATAGCTGTTCAGGGTGTTTACAGTTTAAATTTTCAGAGGGATATGTTGTTTTTTTCTTCACATGACCCTTCAAGATTCTCATTTTGGATTATTATTTGCAATGTTTTAAATCTTTTGGTGTCATTGTGCATACAATATTGGATTTATTTTATTTGAATTCACTACTCAGACTTTTTATAGCAATTTTGCTTCTTAAAATGTGATGTGTTTCTTTCAAGATTTTATTCTCATGAAGGACATCAAGGAGGAAATAATTCATTCAAACCGTTTTGTGGGGCTTACATATGATGTTGTACATATAAAATTCGAAATAATTTTGGAGTATACCTTGCTGTGCTTTTTCTTTGAAATCTATTATAATATTAGTTGGACTTTTGTGCATAAAATGCTGTGTTCACTAAAGGAATTCAATTTTTCATACGATGGGATTTAGTTATGTCAAAGATTTAAAGATTTCAAAACTGGAATTCAAGTAGGAGATATAGTGTGAGTTCATCCAACATGTTTCTGTGGCTTTAAATGTGATTTTTGAAATATTCATTATTAATTTTGGGATCTATTACAAATTTAAGATGATTCCCTATTTAAATGGGATCTTGGAAATGAAATAAAATGTTAAAGTAATGCAGTGGATATAGTCTAATCTAGTGATAAAGTGAAAAATAAAAGTAAAATATTCTAAAATATTCCTAACGCGAGGAAATGTTTTTTAAAAGTGAATGTGAAATTGGAAATAGTCATTATAAAATTCTGAATCAAATATTGTTTGATTTGGAAATTATTATAGGAAATGAAATAAAATGTTGAAGTAATGCAGTGGATATAGTCTAATCTAGTGATAAAGTGAAAAATGAAAGTAAAGTATTCTAAAATATTCCTAACATGAGGAAATGTTTTAAGTGAATGTGAAATTGGAAATAGTCATTATAAAATTCTGAATCTAATATTGTTTGATTTGGAAATTTATTATAGGAAATGAAATAAAATGTTTACTGTGGATATATTAAAATCAGGTGATATATAGTAAAAATATAAATAAAATATTACAAAATATAAGTGAGGATAACTATTTGGAATATAGTAATGGAAATGATTCTGAATTATGTATAGATTCTGCACCTGTTAAATTAGGATGTATATAATTGGAAGTTAATCAGAATTTATACTATGGATTTAGAAAAAAATCTAGTGAAGTAGTGAAAAATGAATAAAATTGGGAATTATTTAAAATCATTGGAATTCTGGATGAGATGTCAAATATTAGTGTAAATAAATTAATGAAATTGTTTATTCAAATATGATTTTGAGGTTTCATTAAAGTGAGTGAAATATTACGACTGGATTATTTAGGGTATTAAACACTGCTAGTAGTGGCTATGCAAACATTTAGATGAAATGTAGTGCATTTTAGGTCATGCAATTTTAAATTACATGTAACTGCAAGAAAATAAAATATATGATATAGTCATTCTTGTTTGGCTTGATCACTCATAAGATTTTGAATGACAGTAAAATAAAAATTTCTCAATAGAATAATCCTAGGTAAAAAAAAGTTCAGGAAAAAAGCATGCTGAAACTTTTGGTTATGTGAATAAATTTTTTTACAGGTAGCATCAAGGTAGATTTAAATCTAACAATACCAACTGGTCAATTTAAATGTCCCTATTGTGTTGACAATTTTAAAAACAGGTTGAGCTATAGGTAAAATTTTACCATAACACCTACAAGCAACTCACTGTAGTAGTGTTTTGTAGACTGCTATTTTGCCAAGTTCTATTTTGGCATGATGTCTGATTTCACTTATGGTTTTTGATTGTCTCATTGGTATCTTTTCACCATTTTTGCAATATTACAACCCTCAATACAATATGAGCAGCTGGTATTTCAAAGTATATTTTATGATAAACTAGATGTCTATACATGTACATACCAACTCTGTATCTGATAACACTGTGATGTCTTGGCATTAAATCAAAACATACAAAATCCACTTCACTGAAAATTAAACACAATGACTATTTAATACAATTCGATTAAAAAAATATATATATTTACTTTAATTTGATTTGAAGAAATGCCTGCTTTACTGATCATCGTTAAATTTATGTGTGAATCTTATAGAAAAAGGTTATACACAAAAATTGTATTTACATAAAATTAACATTATCACTGCTCCATGTAAATTAGGTAATAAGTGAGAAATTCACATGAAAAAAAATATATACACAATTGGTAAATATTTTTAAGCAATCACTAAACCATGAAAATGAGGTCAAGAATAAAGGACAAAATGCATACAGAAACTTTTGTAACATTTAAAACCAGATGCTCCACAGGGCGCAGCTTTATACAACCGCAGAGTTCGAACCCTGAACAGTTGGGCCAAGTATGGACACAACATTCAAGCTTGATACAGCTCTGAATTTGGATTGTGATTAAATAGTTGACACAACATAGGTTTCTGACACAGAATGAATGTGGTCTAAGAACTTAAAAAAACTTAAAAATTTTAATTGGACATTTACCTATTATGGTCCAATACCCAAAATCTAAATACATGGTTAGATTCAGCATATATCAAAGAACCCCATATATTCAATTTTTGTTGAAATCAAACAAAGTTTAACTTTGGACCCTGATTTGGACCAACTTGAAAACTGGGCCTATAATCAAAAATCTAAATACATTTTTAGATTCAGCATATCAAAGAACCCCAAGGATTCAATTTTTGTTGAAATCATACAAAGTTTAATTTTGGACCCCGATTTGGACCAACTTGAAAACTGGGCCCATAATCAAAAATCTAAGTACATGTTTAGATTCAGCATATCAAAGAACCCCAAGTTTTCAATTTTTGTTAAAATCAAACTAACTTTATTGTAGACCAATTTGTAAACGGGACCAAAAATTAACAATCTACCTACAAAGTTTGATTCGGCATATCAAAGAACCCCAATTAGTCAATTTTTGATGAAATCAAACAAAGTTTAGTTTTGGACCCTTTGGGCCCCTATTTCCTAAATTGTTAGGACCAAAACTCCCAAAATCAATCCCAACCTTCCTTTTAAGGTCATAAAACTTGTGTTTAAATTTCATAGATTTCTTTTTACTTATACTTAAGTAATTGTGCGAAAACCAAGAAAAATGCTTATTTGGGCCCTTTTTTGGCCCCTAATTCCTAAACTGTTGGGACCAAAACTCCCAAAATCAATTCCAACCTTCCTTTTGTGGTCATAAACCTTGTGTTTAAATTTCATAGATTTCTATTTACTTAAACTAAAGTTATAGTGCGAAAACCAATGTGTCTTTGGATGACGACGACGCCGACGTCATACCAATATACGACAGCATTTTTTGCGGTCCTATAAAAAAATTCAAACAAGAATACTCTGTACAAATAAATGATTATGACATATTAATCTGATCTATTACCATCTTCCGGCTGTAACTCTAGTCATCATGTATCTCGTTCCTTGGGTCTGTTGACAAGAATAATATGTCTCCAGCAGCTCAAACTCGTTTATCTTTGTCTTATATGCAATATGTGTTTCATTTATAAAAACATCCGACTTGAACTGTTGACCTTGTGTAAACCATGTGCCAGACATATTCCTTGGCAGTACACATTGTGGTGGTAAGTAGTTTGTAGTTGGAATAACTGCAAAGAGAAAATCAAGTTCAATTACAAAATGTGATATCATGCTAAGCCAATCTCAATTTGTAATTTACCATATCTTTAAAACAAAGATGTCTGACAGATCGGAAAATTGTTCACATTTTACAACTCATCTCTGTCAAAGTCTGTGGTTTTGTAGTACTGGAGGAATGAGTGAAGAAAAATTTTAAGTTCATTCAACATATTGATTAATTTAAAAGATTGATGGTTGGTGTCTGACACATCTAATAAGTGATAACATATTGCATTTCATCAATGCTGACCAAAGATCAAGTCTGTCTGTTTTGTAGCACTTGATTAAAGTGTGACAAATTATTTAAGATCAATTCCAAAAGATTTATAAATAGGAAGTAGGTGTCAGACTAGTGAACATCTGAAAAGTGCTCACATGTTACAAATCATAAGTGTCAAGCTGCTCACCAAAGATGAAGACATTTTGTTCTGTAGTACCTGAGAAAAGTGTGACAGAAATATTTGATGTACCAAGGGATGAAAGAATGAATAGACTGACAAGATGCATGCACGAATTCAAAGAATTTCACATACATGAAAAAAAATAATTGAGAACAAATACAAAATAAACAAATGTCTCCTGTGAACATATAACATAATTGTTAGTGAAAATACAAGGAAAAAACTATATATACGGTTTAGACTTGTACATGTAGGGAATTGTTCTTAACTCTTGTTAACACAAGTTTTCTGTCCCCATCATAAATACTGTTTAGACTTGTACATGTAAGGAATTGTTTTTACACTTTGTTAACAAAAGTTTTCTATCCCCATCATAAATACTGTTTAGACTTGTACATGTAGGGAATTGTTGTTACCTCTTGTTAACACAAGTTTTCTGTCCCCATCATAAATACTGTTTAGACTTGTACATATAGGGAATTGTTCTTACCTCTTGGTAACACAAGTTTTCTATCCCCATCATAAATACTGTTTAGACTTGTACATGTAGGGAATTGTTCTTACCTCTTGTTAACACAAGTTTTCTGTCCCCATCATAAATACTGTTTAGACTTGTACATATAGGGAATTGTTCTTACCTCTTGGTAACACAAGTTTTCTTTCCCCATCATAAATACTGTTTAGACTTGTACATGTAGGGAATTGTTCTTACCTCTTGTTAACACAAGTTTTCTGTCCCCATCATAAATACTGTTTAGACTTGTACATATAGGGAATTGTTCTTACCTCTTGGTAACACAAGTTTTCTATCCCCATCATAAATACTGTTTAGACTTGTACCTGTAGGGAATTGTTCTTACCTCTTGTTAACACTAGTTTTCTGTCCCCATCATAAATACTATTTAGACTTGTACATGTAGGGAATTGTTTTTACCTCTTGTTAACACAAGTTTTCTGTTCCCATCATAAATACTGTTTAGACTTGTACATGTAGGGGATTGTTCTTACCTCTCGGTAACACATGTTTTCTGTCCCCATCATAAATACTGTAAAGACTTGTACAAGTAAGGAATTGTTCTTACCTCTTGTTAACACAAGTTTTCTATCCCCATCATAAATACTGTTTAGACTTGTACAAGAAGGGAATTGTTCTTACCTCTTGGTTACATAAGTTTTCTGTCCCCATCATAAATAATTTTTAGACTTGTACATGTAGGGAATTGTTCTTACCTCTTGTTAACAAGTTTTCTTTCCCTATCATAAATACTGCTTAGACTTGTACATGTAAGGAATTGTTCTTACCTCTTGTTAACACAAGTTTTCTATCCCCATCATAAATACTGTTTAGAATTGTAAATATAAGGAATTGTTCTTACCTCTTGGTAACACTAGTTTTCTATCCCCATCAGAAATACTGTTTAGACTTGTACATGTAGGGAATTGTTCTTACCTCTTGTTAACACAAGTTTTCTATCCCCACCATCAATACTGTTTAGAATTGTACATGTAAGGAATTGTTCTTACCTCTTGGTAACACTAGTTTTCTATCCCGATCATACTGTTTAGACTTGTTCATGTAGGAAATTGTTCCTACCTCTTGTTAACACAAGTTTTCTATCCCGATCATCAATACTGTTTAGACTTGTTCATGTAGGGAATTGTTCTTACCTCTTGTTAACACAAGTTTTCTATCCCCATCATAAATACTGTTTAGACTTGTACATGAAGGGAAACGACTCATCACCCAACGGACCTGGTTATTAGGATCCTTCTGATCTTTTAATGTCATCTGAAAAACAACATCGACAATAAATTTGAAGTACATGTATATAATTGTTTAACATTTCACAGGGGTTTTATACTTTTACCTTAGTTTAAACCTATTTATTTACTTTTTACCTTAATTATTCATCCCATATTTTTATTAACTATGTACATGTACTTGCATTGTATCAAAGATCAAATATATTCGTTCATTATGTGT
This sequence comes from Mytilus galloprovincialis, assembly GCF_965363235.1. NCBI lineage: Eukaryota > Metazoa > Mollusca > Bivalvia > Mytilida > Mytilidae > Mytilus > Mytilus galloprovincialis. The sequence continues at coordinate 106,803,061 of NC_134838.1, forward strand.
TAATTTGTGTTACTATGTTTTTTTATTGAGTTAAGCCTTCCAATTGATATTTCATAGTGTGTCTTTCTATGTTGTGATTCTAAACTATTGATACCATTAAATGTTTAATCCTGCTGCAATTGTTTGCACCCGTCCTAAGTCAGGAATCAGATGTTCATTGGTTGTGGTCTGTTTATGTGGTTCATAAGTGTTTCTTGTTTCTCGTTTTCATATAGATTAGACCGTTGGCTTTCCTGTTTGAATGATTTTACACTAGCAATTTTTGGAGCCCTTTACAGCTTGCTGTTCAGTGTGAGCCAAGGCCCCGTGTCGAAGGCCATACCTTGACCTATAATGGTTTACTTTTATAAATTTTTACTATGATTGGGAGTTGTCTCATTGGCACTCATACCATATCTTTTTCTACCTATATAACAATTTTTCAAAATAATCATTTTTAAGTACTTTTCTAATAGAGTTTTATGTTAATGTATCTTCTGGGTCAGATGATCATGAAATTTGTCAGCACTAAAACTGTCAATTTTATAATAAAAAGATCAATTGGCCATATCTGTATAATATAGAGTCTATCTTTGTATAAGAATGATAATTCAAAACTTACACATATCTTTTCTAGGATTTTAGTACAGGATTCTGGATTGTAACTAGACTAATTACTATTTTTTTCTATAGACACTTACCATACATTTGAACCTTTCTCTTTCATCTGCCTCTACAGTATCAGCAACAGCAGCAAAGGTATACCCAACATTATTCTTTACAGCATACCAAGCCCCCATACACTGGTATCTGATCTCTGTCAAATATTTATTAAATCAAACCAGGGTAATCATTATATATAATAAATGATTTAATGAAAAATTCAATAAGTAGTACATTTAATGGTTCAAAATTTTGTCATTTCTATTTTTTTTTTTTTAAATTTACAGGAAATAAATACATTAAAATTCTGTACCTAACACCTGCACTTTAAACTTTTAGCATGCAAACTTAACTACTGTATATGAGAATCTGCATCCATTAAAATTGTTTTTCTCCTAAAAATAAATACATACGCTGATCTACAGAAGTTGATACATCACGGCATTTAGCATAATTCATCAGAAACATTCTGTTATCAACATAAGCAGAACCAGGATCTTGACAAGCTTCAATCCTACTTCGTGGCTCATTACAAATACCACCCAGTGAAGTTGGTCCTCCGACCTCATAGGAAAATTGATATACACCTTCTATTGTGGTAATACAGTTTAATTTGACTACAGATCGCCCTGGAAGAGGAGAAATATATATGACATATCACTTCAGGTCAATTGGCACATAACAATAATTTGAAAAACTTTTTTGTTAAGTTGTTTCCCTTATTAAAGTGTGTTTTGTTGTTTGATACAACATGAAAATGGTTAAAGGTTAGTTCATATCTAAAATTATAGTACCGAATCTTGTTATCTAAGGAATTTTTGGGTAAAAAAAAAAATCATACAAATGCAAATATATAGTCACCAAGCATGTTTCAATATATACAGGTTATGAAAAATTGACACATTTTGTAAAGCAGTTAATATTTAGAAAGAAAACTAAATGAATGAAATTGGAAATAAAATTTAAGACAATGGCTCTTTTAAATATGCAATGCTTCAAGAAAATGAAAAGAAAAGGTTGGGCTACCCTATATTGGTATTAATATAATATAAAGTACAACATTTTACTGTACATTCCTATTCAAAAAAGAATTATCTGAGTTATCTCTTGTTAAAAAGGAAAGTTTAAAGTCATATGAAACCAGATGCTCCGCAGGGCGCAGCTTTATATGACCACAGAAGTCAAACCCTGAATGGTTGGGGCTAGTATAGACACAACATTCAAGCTGGATACAGCTCTGAATTTGGATTGTGATTAAATAGTTGACACAGCATATGTTTCTGACACAGAATAAATGTGGTCTAGTGAATTTAAAAAAAAAAATTGTTTTTGAGCAATTCACTATGCTGTTGAATATTAATCCTCTTAAAAAAAAAATATTTGAAGAAATTTTCTTTTTATTTTTTGAAATCGAAAATGTGAAAAATTACCCCCCCCCCCAAAAAAATTTGTTGTCACCTCCCCTTTTCCCTTATTCCAAAAATGATCTCAATTCAAATTTTCTAATGCAACAATAATTACTCATTTAAATACATCAAAAAATATTAAAATATAAAATGTCATACAGTCAGGGTTAAAATTAATACATTTGTATTAATTAAAGTCATAAGAAACCTCAAATTAAAAAAAAATATGCATATGTTTTTTATAACTAAATAGATAGTTTTCATTATACAACTTATGTACATATACTTTTTTCTGAGGAACATTCTTTAATTTGTCCACATTTATAAGAAGTTTACTTATTTTTAATTGCTTCCTTCCAGGAAGCAATTCGCCAACATAATTTCCGTATGCATAGTGACCTGAGCGTAACCCTCCTCATAAAAATCCGGTGATCGCAATACGCATGGATCTGTCATTAAAATAAACAATTATCTGATTGTACATGTTAAACACGTGCTCAATACCCATGCTTTTTGTTATTTGTTCACTATAAGGTGACAATCGGTAAACTCAGCTTCAAAACATGGCATTTAATGAGCAGCCATATTTGTTAAATCATAAAAGACAGAGAGAAAAAAAAATTGACGATTAAACGATGTATTGCCGTAAAAAATGATAAATTCATGCACAGAGGACTAAGTTTATAATATATACATGCATTGGTTCAAGAATTTGATAAACATTATTTTTCACCACTCACTCGTTTCATAGGACTTTAATATTAACTTCTAAAAAAATAAATGGGGAATGTGTCCAAAGGGACACAGATGATGCCCCCGCTAGCATATAACGTAATAAAGGGACATTACTCAAGAACTGTAAAGGTGAAGCTGCCAAAAATTGAACTTAAACTGAGTTTAGAGGTTATAATCATTATATACACATTTCATTAAATTTAGTTGAGACAAACTTAAGTTAAGAGAACAGATACTAAAAAATTCTTCAATTTTTCCATTTGTAAAGGGGCATAACCCTAGAATGGTAATCAAAGTGCTTGTAATCACTGAATGGTAAAGACTGCTTTAATTTATCAGTTGTTAGTAAAGTGAATATTGCATTGTATATTGTATATAGCATTGATTTAAGTTGATTCAACTACTATTCTGGACAAAGAAAGATAACTCAAATTTTCAAAGAAAATTTCATGAAGCATTGGTTTTAGGTGATTCAACAACCATTCTAGACAAAGAAAGATAACTCCAACTTACTGTCTTGAAACTACAAAAATGCTTGTTTTTGGCCCCATTTTGGCCCTTTATTCCTTGACTGTTTGCCCCATAACCCACAAAATATATCCCAACCTTCTACTTAGGGTATTAAACATTGTGGTACAATTTCAGAACAATTGAAATACTTATACACAACTTTTTGTACTGACACTAGATAAATGCTTGTTTTGGGCCCTAACTCCTATATCTTAGGGACCAAAACCCCTAAAATCAATCCCAAGCTTCCTTTTGTGGTTATAAACATTGTGTTAAAATTTTATTGATTTCTATTTAATTATACTAAAGTTATTATCCGGAAACCATCCGTCTCCGGACGACGTGATACCAATATACGACCGCAAAAATTTATAACGAGTGACTGGTGAAAAATAATGTTTATACAATTTTTAAACCAATGCATGTAAAAATGTATATATCATTAACTTAGTCTTCTATGCACGATTTCATAATTTTTACGCATTCATATTGTATAATCGTCAAAATAAATATTCTCTCTGTCTGTTATGATGTGAAAATATGGTAGCTAATTAATTGTTGTGTTTTGAAGCCTTAGTTTACCAATTGTCACCTTATAAAAATAATAATAAAAAATAATAAATGCTTTATTTGAATACCTTATGTAAACAATCAACAAAGAAGCATGGATATTGAGCATGTGTACAACATGTACAATAAGATAACAGTTTATTCTAATGACAGATCCACGCATATTGCCATCACCGAGTTTTTCTGAGAAAGGTCACGCTGATGCACGTGTTCACTGCATATCCGCGAATTGTTTACTGGAAGCAAATAATTTAAAAAAAGTTAATTTCTTCTAACTTTGAACAAACTATAGAATTTTCTTGAGAAAAAAGTATGTGTACATAAGCTTTATAATAAAAACTAGCCATTCAGTAATAAAAAAAACATGCATCTTTTTTTTTCAATTTGAAGTTTCATGACTGTAAGAAATTTTTGAATTAATGAAAATATTAACTGTATTTGTAAAAACAGCATTCTTTCCTCATAATTTTACAAAACTCCCATATTTCATGTATTTACTTAAAAGGTGGTGTGAACAACATAAATGAAATAAATCAATCTGAAGTTTGTCTAAGATACACAAGTACTTACGAAACATAGTGATAGCATTGTCCATAGTAGGTAAGCCCTCTGTTATACCCCTGCATGATTTATCAATAGTTATAGGTTTTCCTGAATTTAATCTAATACAATCCTCTGAAAATTGAAAAATTAAATAACAAATTCAATATGTTTTAAATGAAAACAAATGCAGATGATTTCCTTGGCTCTATTAATGTGAAAAAATTATAGATACCTATCTTAAATGATAAAGACAACATATTTGACTCTAGATATCTTTTCTAATATTTTTAATAAAATAATATCACATGCATAAAGTTAATACAATAAATAAAAGTTAAATATTTTGTTCCAGTTATGACTACAGCTAACCCCCACTATCTACTTGACTGAATTTGATCCATTTAAATATTTCTCCAATCAGACCTGCACCAAAAAGAGGTGTTTTGTGTACAACAAAACTATCTCGTCTAATATCTTAAATAAATCTGTAAGTTTAAACCTTAACTAAAGGGTTTATCTTCATCCCCAAGAAAATGCATGCTTCTATTCCATCCTTTTTGAATATTTAATATGTTCAGTCTGTAGCTGTTTATTTTTCATTATGGTGGTTAAATGACTTTTTACTTACGTCTTTTGTACTGTATAATGTTTGGGGTCCTGTACAGTACATCTATACAGTAATAACATTTGTTTACATCAGTTTCCCCACTGAAATGTTAAATAAAAATTATTGTCAGCTTTCTATTATTAGTATCTCAAAGTTTTTTGTGTGTACATTGATTGCATGTCAATACAATTACACTGGAGAAGTGTTTCTATAAGTGGTTGAACACTTAACAAGTTACATGTATGACTGGTACACAAATTACTTTATTAGTTAAAAACAAACAAACATAAAAATTATTATTGTGGTGTTTTTTTTTAATAGAGTACACTAAAAGGTCAATTATCAACTAATTTTGAGATTGCACAACTTAACATAAACAGTTTTGCAAAGCATTTATATTTTCATATGTTAAAAAGTTTCATTTATGTTGTGCTTGTCTTAAAAATATCATGGGTTTTGCTCATCATTGAAGGCAGCGTACCATGACCTGTATACATTTGTATGTTCACATCCTAGTTTTGTAGGTGAATATTTTTCTCATTGGCAATGCAACCATATCTTATTTTCCTATATACAATGATGAATGTAGATACATACAATATACCCATGAGCATTGTAGTGTTAACCATGGAACTATTCATCCCGCCAATGATCGAGCTTTGTTGTGGGTGGGTATATATTGATATGCATTCTAATTGTTCCTGTGGCACAGAATCACGTCTCCATTTGTCGAAGGCAACATTTGTCTTTACATCAACCCCAGCTTCTTGTGAATACCAATCTCCATGATATATGCTTGGTATGTTACAGACGGCCACTAGAAATAAAGTTTAAGAAATATGAAATATATGGCATATATCCTTTTTAAAGAGTTAGAAAGTTACCCAGTTCATTGAACCATCTATAAATAAAGATATTGAATAGGCCTACCTTCTAAAACATCACATACATGTATTTATGTCTTCTATACAAATCCTTGTTTATAGTTATACAACACTTTTATGAACACAAACTATATATATTATGATTTTGTAATATTACCTATAATTAATCTACACTTAACACTACATTACAAGCATGTCGTTTCATTAAATATCTAAAAGAAGGGAATATCATTCTCTGTGATTGTTTTTTGTGTAAAGATATTTAAAGGTAAACAAATTATTATACCAATCCGGAAATGAATCAGGTGTTGAATCAACACTATGGTGTCATAAACATAATGTTTCCATTTACATATAATATAAGTCTTATCTTTGTTTGTCAATATTTTGTTCATACCTGCAAGTCTAAAATTCAACGATAAGCACAAGATACAAACAGAAAATGGGATCATTTTGATCGCCATTCTGTTTTGATTCCAACTATGGCGGCACAGGTAAATCAGAAAACTGGTTCCTATCCAATAAAAGATAGATGCTAGGCCGACGATAAGAAAATAGTAAACCAGTCGTCATCCAGGTGCGAATGATGACAGTGGCCGCTTTCGAGCCTTTTCGGACATATACCTTGGCAGACTACGTGAAATAAATATATCTTTGATTTCGTGATCCTCATAATATGACAAAGGAGCGCACGAGTAGCGATAGATCTAAGTTTTTTTTAATCAGATTGCCTTATTTATATCTTGATATCCGTCATATTTGGTTTTCGTTTATTGCTTTAATAAACGAAAAAAATAATAATATGAGATATCAACCAACGACAAAGTTGATTTGTGTGCTGCATGGTAATGAATCAGAAGGCAACCGGTACAGAAAGTCACAAGACAGAAAGTCACAGACAGGCCTGATAGTCAGGATGTCACAGTAAAGTCACAATTCAGTTTTGGATTATTTTTCTATGAATGAGAAAACTTTTTATTTTTAAAAACATATCTATATTTTCTTGAATTATTATACATGTTTATATATTATTTTAATATGTGTTAAAACAATACCCATCTTTCCACTACATAAAAACAATTGCATGACCCCCCTATTTTCTGATTATAATTGAAAGGTTTCAAATGTTTCAATCTGCATGATTTGCTGCGAATATTCCTTTTAACCACAGGCACTTGTCACTCAGAAAAAAAACCAATATACCAATATACCTTTATATAACACAGGCACTTGTCCGAAAAACTTCTTTCCTTTATATACCTTAATATGATCTAATATATAACAATCGTATGTGGAAACAGAATGTCTCCTATCACTATAGCTCGTTCATCTAGCAAAATTCCAGTTTTTCATTCTTTTTGATTTTTCCAAGACCATGTTTTCCGCTATCGTTCGCTGCCTGTCCTTGTTTTCTTTTCCAATTTTCACATTTATATCACATAAAGTGACCTATTACTGTTTTGGTGTCTCCGTTTGGAAGATAATGTCTCCTTCACATTATTCTGTCATTTGTTGGTTCCCATTCAAGCAGGTTTTTCTTTGATATTTTAGAAAGCATTACTACCACTCCTTTTGGTGTGATAAACATTTTCATTGGCATTTCCCTGAGTGTAGAATTTTCTCACCTGTTTACAAGTGTTAAAACACCCCTTTGGTTCCATCTTGCTTCCTTTAGGCCAAGTGTGTTGACGTCATAGTTACTCATCTTCTTTGCTATCTAAGCATATTTTTTCGCATTCATACATGGTGCGTACATTGTATTGTGACTTTTGAGACTTTTTTGGGCGAAAACAGAGGTATCGGTTTGCTACACCTCATTGTCTGCCTCGCTTAGTGGTCATTAGTCAGATTTGAACAATTTCTGATTCACTGTTGCCTTATTATTCATCCATAGAAGGGCTAACATTTTAAACTATTGTATTAGCTTTGGAAATCAGCTATTATTTACTGGGCAATGTGATAAGTCTGGCGCTGAACTCCGTATCAGGAGCACGGGGAATTTGCTTATAAAGGTTTCCTTCCTCTAGCTGAGCTGCTATCCAAAGCTTACCACTCCTATTTAGTCATTAATTCTCTAGACAGTTGTCTTATTTTTAGATGAACTGCTTAATGAGAGTTGTGATCTTACTGATCAACCATTACCAACAGCTGGGGCAAGGTTGATGAGTGCATGGGAATGTCCACATGACAATGGGCCTGCACACTGCATCTCTGGGTCCCTTACTGCTCCGAGATCTTCTACAAATATGCCTAAGATGCTGGACCCTAGTTACCATGTGTAATCACCAGGAGGCATTGCAGAAGACTCATATAGTTCAGAGACTTTATACTGGAAAAAAGAATTACACAGTCGGTTTTCTTTTTACCTGCAAAATAGACTAGTGAGCGGCGGTAAAAAGCATAATTTTTTATGGCGCTTACAAGCTTTATTTAATCAAATCACAAAACCCTGCATTGGTACAGTACTGTAGATGAGGTCTTTACACATAAAATTGAATACTGGTCATACCTAAAGGAATACTATAATGAAATAGGAAGAACACACATTTACCATAGAATCAGATAAACGCTATCAGTCAGAGATGTACACCTTAAAATCATTACATATTTTAAATATAATTGGCCTTTTACATATAGTATTTAATACCGCAGTCCCACTAGGTCACGATCTAACTACGATCTGTGAAAAAAATTTGATGATCGTAGTACGATCGTGTACATCGTAGTAAGGTCGTATCACGGTCGTGGTGAGGTCTTCAAGATCGTGATGAGCGTGGCCAACTTTGAACATGTTCAAAACAATCGTGGTGCGGTCGTGGCGAAATCAGGTCGTAGTAGAAGCGTAGTGAGAGCGCACTAAGGTCGTAGTAAGATCGCGAAGGGCGCCGTATGATCGTAGCGAGAGCGTGATTCTATTCGGAGAGAGTGTACTACGATCTCACAGCGACGTTATTACGACCTCACTACGACCATCACGTTCTCACCGCGACCCAACTACGCTTCCACTACGACTATACCACGTTTACACCACGTTGTTCAAGACCATAGTCCGATTCTAGCATGCCCTTGCCGTCCTCATCACGCTCTTCTTACGACCTGACTAAGTTCATACTACGACCATCATTCTCATTGTGATTTTCACATAAAATATATTAAATCTCTCCAGAATTTGTTTGTCTGTATGTAATTAGGACTTCTTATCCATTTTCCGTGTTGCAGGCCGTACCTTGACCTATAATGGTTTACTTTTATAATTTGTGACTTGGATGGAGAGTTGTCTCATTGGCACTCCTACCACATATTCCTATATCTATGGACACAGCTGTGTCATCTCTACTATCGTTCACTAAAATATCATCATTTGAGCTTTATGGACCAGCAATAGGTTGTAACTTAGGCTGGATTGGTCGGTCCGACATCTCTGCTTGATCAGGATTCGTTACTATCAGAGCTCCCACTGCCTCTACACCAACCCCTACCACCACGCTTACGTGTTTTTGTAGATTTTGGTGGCATGACTGTATTGTTTGCGCTAAATCTACGTATTGATCAGAAATAGAAGGAATAGAACTGTTTTGATATGGAACACAATGTTGAAGTTATTGCTGAGAACGTAGTAAGATCGCGCTATGAGCGTAGTATAATCGTGGTAAGAACGTGATATAATCGCAGTAGTAGCGTGGTAAGATCGTGTTAGAATCGGATAACTCATGGTATGGTCGTAGTGAGAACGTGATGAGCGTAGAAAGATCTTGATAAGCGTAGTGAGGTCGCAGAATAAGCGCGGTGAGAACGTGGTTAATCGTAGCGGGATCGTTGTAGAAGCGTAATGAGGACGTAGTAGCATCGTGAAAGCAACGGGAATTTACATTTTCATGCCGCTCATACCGCGACCTCATCAGGATCTGAATTTATTTTAGATCGCGGTGAGCGTGGTGCGATCGTGGTCTAGTGGGACTGGGGCTTAAGAAATAAACTTAGCTGACTATGCGGTATGGGCTTTGCTCATTGTTGAAGGCCGTACGGTGACCTATATTTGCTAATGTCTGTGTCATTTTGGTCCTTTGTGGATAGTTGTCTCATTGGCAATCATACCACATCTTTTTTTATATTAACTAGGAAACATAAGTTTAACCAATAAACCCTGAAAATGAGGTCATGTTCAGATGATACTTGCCAGACAGTTATATACACCTTAGACAGACATATACACCTTACATGCATTCCGAGCATGGTATGACGTCTTTACACTAAACATTGCTAAATCCATTGGATATTGGATGTGTACGGATTGATAGTTTAGTCTTAGATGCATGATTTTTTTTTATTAGTTGTTAGTGGCTTTGAACTGGCTGTCAGATAACTGCGAGTACTCTAAGATCTGTTCATTGCGACTTTTAGTGTCGGGATGTATAAGTACCCGGCCACGTCTACTTGTATTTTTGTCCATCTGATGAGTTAAGCCTTTTTCAACTGATTTTTATAGTTTGTTCTTATGTTGTTCTGTTATACCACTGTCCCAGGTTAGGGGAGGGTTGGGATCCCGCTAACATGTTTAACCCCGCCACATAATTTCTCGTTTGAATTGTTTTACATTGTCTTATCGGGGCCTATTATAGCTGACTATGTGGTATGGGCTTTGCTCATTGTTGAAGGCCGTACGATGACCTATAGTTGTTAATGTCTGTGTCATTTTGGTCTTTTGTGGATAGTTGTCTCATTGGCAATCATACCACATCTTCTTTTTTATATTGTATGTTCTCTTTAGTGATTAAGATTATAGCACAATGTTGACTGCTGTATTATTGACAATTGTACATATTATGTATGTTTGTTTTGTTCACGCATCGTTGTCAATATAATGTAATTTGATGCAACTGTCACACAAGTGAGAGGTTTAGCTAGCTATAAAACCAGGTTCAATCCACCGTTTTCTACATACGAAAATGCCTGTACCAAGTCAGGGATTTGACAGTTGTTATCCATTCGTTTAATGTCTTTGAGATTTTGTTTTCGCCATTTGATTCGGGACTTTCCGTTTTTAATTAACCTCGGTGTTCAGTATTTTTGTGATTTTACTTTTTCCATACACCAAATATAGGAGACCGAAACCGAATAAGGAAATGAAAATCGAAAAAGGAAATAGAAACCAAATAAGGAAATGAAAATCGAAAAAGGAAATAGAAACCGAATAAGGAAAAAGAAACCGAATAAGGAAATGAAAATCGAAAAAGGAAAAAGAAAACGAATAAGGAAATGAAAATCGAAAAAGGAAATAGAAAACGAATAAGGAAATTAAAATCGAAAAAAGAAATAGAAACCGAATAAGGAAATGAAAATCGAAAAGGAAATAGAAAACTAATCAGGAAACGAAAAAAATGAGGAAAAAAAAATTTGAGGAAAATATTTTTGAGGAAAAAAAAATTTGAGCAAAAAAAAAAATTTTGAGGAAAAAAATTTTGTGAAAAAAAATTTGAAAAAAAAATTTTGTGAAAAAAAATTTTGAGGAGAAAAAAAAATTCAGTTTGGACTTGTAATATTTTTCAAAATTTGAATATCGAAAAAGGAAAAAGAAAACAACGTGTGTCTGGTACATAATTAGGCCATTAACCTATTCTTGTTTTTAATATGCACTGCAAAAAATCTAAAGCTAAAACACATCAAACGAATGGATAACAACTGTGATATTCCTGACTTGGAAAGCGTCTCCTGCTATACATTTTCCATCCACCATACGAATCCACACTCAGTCAAAATGTCACTATCTGGAATATGATATAATTTATAACAATAAGTTTGAAGAATATTCTGGTACCATAAGAAGCAAGACTATTAAAACATGTAGACAAGCGAGTTGAGACACTGATAGATATCGTTTCGGTATTTGAAAATGCCTGTACCAAGTCATGTATATGACAGTTCTTGTCCATTCGTTTTTGATGTGTTTTGTCATTTAATTTTGCCATGTGATTAGGAACTTTCCGACTTGATTTGCCTCCTGAGTTCAGCATTTTTGTGATTTTTGCTTTTTGATACGTGACGACGACAGTTAACCTTTTTTTGTAGTTTTGATTTTAGTAGTTCTGTCTAATAACTCTATTGGAGCACTTTTTGTGTTTGAAATATACCACTGCTAGTGAAACCGTATATCAAAAACATGCATAAGCGTGATGTATGAAATGAGATATGTCTATGTTGTAAGATGGAGCAAAGGGTATGTTACAACTGAAAAACTAGAATTTGACAACTGGAAATTTATCATTGATTCTAGTTAGAAGTCGTCAATTTGTGTCGATATCGAGAAAAATGCAACATAATTGAATTGAGAATTGAGAATAGAAATGAATGCAACCACTGAAATGTGGGTTATTGATTGACAGGGTATTGTCAATATGTATGAAAGTGAAATTGAAGAGCTTTACAATATGTTTTTTCCTTCTGTCTTTGAAAAGGTGTTGTATGAATACAGCTTCATATGAATTTAACGGGGTTTTATTCTGTGTCTTTTGTGTAACTGTTCATCTTTCAAATCTGTGTATCCGGGTTTGGTTACTCCATGTGTTGCCCATTGGTATCGGGAATCGGTAATGTTTCTACGTAAGCTCACTAAGGTCTATAACTTAGTACATTTACTGTTCACATGGTTAATGTTTAAAGATCTTCATATAACGGTACATGTATAATAAATATAAAGTTTCACAATTATAATTTCCACTTAACATTCGTGCATACAACATGTTACTTGTAGCTCTTACTGACAACATAAAGTTTCTCACAAGATCGCTTTCACATTTATATGTTCTTAATTTAGACTTAACATTGCTTAATAGTCTGAGAATATTTTCTTAAACTTATCAATGTTATTGTAACACTTCCGAACAACCCATGTACCGGATAAACTATCGTTTTAATCAAGATTAAAGATTATTAAACTGATTAAGTATTGACCATAAACTCTTTAATGTAATTGACATAAAACATACAAACATGTAACAAAAAAGCACAAAAATGGCATACAGTCCAAGCATATTAGTAAAAATTAAAGACAAGAATATACAAATTTACCACAGTTCAATAACACAATGACGGAATGTATAAGTACAGAGCCACGTGATATATGTAACAAAGAATTACAAAAAAGCCATATATAGACAAAGCTCATAGCAAAAATAAAAGACGTGCAACAAACAAGTTTTCGAAGTAACACCAAAAGGCATTTAGACAAAGCACATTAGCAAAATAAAAGACAAGAATACGAGAATATCATAAACAATAATGGAAAAATGTGCAAGTACAAGTATCTTAATACCAATAAATAATTAACAAAGATGCATAAAAAGGCATATATCAAATGTAACAACCTCATTCATAAAAGCGTCAATTATAATCAACTTATCACTTTCTCTGTGCAATCAAATTAATACTCAATTTACCAAGTAAATCAGCATTGCATTGCTTGAAATTATTACTTCGATGTGATTTTATCACATTAGAATAACCAACACTGTCAATTATCTTAAAGGTCTCTCCCATGTAAATTCATAATAGTATAAGAAATCCTTGTTCTTAACTACACACAACACACTCACTCTCTTAATGACGAGATTTAAACTAGCTTTATAAAACATGTGAAAGCTGTAATACAAAAAAAAAAACAAAAAAACAAACAAATGCAACAAAAAAATTAGCACATAATATAAAATTAAACCTGTGCATAATAATTACTAAATGAATAAAAATGATTACTTAGAAATTATTTACAAAAATCAAAATTATTGAATCTGTTGCACTATGAAAAAGATATTTAAAAAGGATTTTGTTATGCGTTTCTTTAACATTTTCCTGGCATTCTGGGGACAAGTCCTTAAAATCAACTCGAAAATTTTGAGCTGCATCAAATCATAACCATATGATTCCGTACGTGAGTCCAATTATTTCTAGCTTTCTTCTTTCTAATTATTTTCTATTGAGAAAACTGTCATCATCTTTGTGATTTTTGATAACATTGTCAACAGGTTCATTTTTTGGGAACTTGGTCGGGGTCAAGGTCCGGTTCAATTCATTCAATTCCAACGGCTCTAGTTGATTGCGACGCAAAATCTGACACCCCGAGCGACACTTTATATTTTGATGAATAACAGTTTTAAAACCAATTAATTTTAACTAAGAAACTGGTATTTGGTATAAGTCAATGAGAGGAATACAATTCTATATAAATTATACGGGGGATGGCTGTGTAAAGTAGTTTTTTATACCGAAATTTGCATATAAAGCCTCAAAATCTGCAACACGGAAAACTAGAGCGAGGTGTTTGAGAAAACTGAGCACTGAAAACGACTGCTTCTGCTTTCAGGAAATAGATTATGTTGCGGTTCCTTCCGTGCAATACATAATATGGTACTGAGAGTTCTAGAAATAAGAAATTTTGATGTTTGAACTTACCTTCTTACTTTTTCGTCGCTTCAAAATTGCCACCCCATGTCAAACATAGCCGACACCCCGCATGTGGCGTTCTACACGGTGTATATGCAATGTCACCAACACAAAAGATAATATTCATGTTTACTGCAATTTTTGAGTAAAATGAGGTATTTACTCAAAATTAGGATTTGTTGAAGTAATTTTCCTTTCGACAGAAATACATAACTTTTTTTTTTTAAAAGATAAACAGAAGCTGGTTTTTTCTAAATTATTTGTAATTTCTGTTTCGTATAAATGGCCTATAAATTTATGCATTTTATTATTACAAATAACTCATATTTATCAAATGTTCATGAATTTAGAAAAAACGTCAATTTTTCCTGTACATTTATCTAATTTTTAAAAATTGCACTATTTACGTTTTTATGAAAATTGGTACAAATAATCTTCATACGTAATCAAACCAAATATCCTTTTAAAAAAGAGGGGTCCATGAACTCGTTTTCAAGTTAAATGATAAAAATTAGTCGAAAAATGCCTCTTTTCCCGATATGTCACAGTTTGAAGTCGCATAAGACATAAAGACATAAGACATAAGACATTTTATTTCACTAAAGCCCTCACATGGGGTATGTTAGTATAACATTTTTAACAAACAATAAAAGTGTGAACATATTTACATTAGAACAACATGGTTAACAAAGGTGCAATAATAGTATATATAATTAATGCAGATATTTGACAGGAAGTACATGTACAAATTATAGTAACATGATTAAGCACATGTATTAAAAGGTTTTAATAACACTTTTGCAAAATTTTGCTATTCCAGTAAGTGTAAATAAATCTGATGTATTCATCAATTCTTTAAATTTGAAAACATTTGGGTAATTACATATATCTAAAGGTAAAAATTTAGCTCTTACATTGTTGAAAAAGGTACATTTGAATAAGTAATGAAACTCATCACCAAGTTCATTAGCATTACAAAGATTACAATGTCTTTCAGTTCTATCAATATTAAAAAATCTGCCCGTTTCAATGGGCGATTTATTACTAAGGCAACGGCATTTACATAAATACATTCTTAGATCAGATGGTAACACCGATAAATATTTCTCAAAACAAAAATCAGATTTGTATATTCTGTAATTAAGACATTTTGCAGAATTCATAACATTATTACTCCAGTTCAACATAAATTTATCACTTAAACATTTCTTGACATTCTTACTAATATTATCAGATTTAGCAATTATTTGATCATCCCACATCAAATTAAATCCACATTCATATAAAGTATTTTATATTTCTAACAACCATTTAGAGTGATAGATACCCCTTTTACTAAGCTGATACAATATAGAATACAGTGTATATGGATTTTTTTCTCTTTTACCACATATGATACGTTGCCAGAAACCTACCATTCTAGCTTTAATAAGAATATGTAATAGTATTCTACCCAATTCTCCATAAATCATACAATGAGCAGTATTTTTTTTAACCTTCAAAATTATTTTACAAAATTGCATATGCAAGTTTTCTATAATATTACAATTTTCAAAACCCCATACTTCTGCACCATATAACCGTGAAAATAACATTTGACGTTAGCAACGTCATAACCTCCCCTGTAACTGTATCGTATGCCCTTAAGTTATGCAGTAAACATAGTTGTCTTAATTCAATCTCTCGCTTCAATTGCGCTCAATTGCTATGCTAGTTTTTCTTGAATGGATGCTAAATTTGTTTTTACTTTCATCACACGCAATGCCATTTGGTCTACGTTTCATGCACATCATAACTTTGGTTGAAGACCCATTGGTGGCCTTCGGCTGTTGTCTGCTCTTTGGTCGGGTTGTTGTCTCTTTGGCACATTCCCCATTTCCATTCTAAATTTGATTTGCCCGTTAACATAGGTAGCAATACACAGTTGGGAGTTTCGTTTCGCATTTCGGCCCCGGTGGATTTTCAAATATGAAAGTTATTGTGTAATAAAATTCATTTTAGGCAGCTGAGTACTAATTTAGCCTCCGAAGATGGTTTATAAGGTCATCAAGATTATATTTCACATGTTTTATCGGCTATTTTCTGTTGAACTCTCCGTATTTTCATAGCTAGACCAGCCATTGTTCTAGAAATTAATGTAATGTTTACAAACACTTTTTTTCTACATGAAGTTTTGGAAGCAATTTTTCAACAAAATGAGACGAGAGATATATGATTTTCATTGGAATAACTGAAAGATATATGTAAACAGCTTCAGAAAAGGTATTACTTCATGCGATTGAAATTTTACTTTTAGCCAAATTTTGGGGAAATATGTGACATCTTTTTCCCCCTTTTTGCAATATTTTATAGCAAATAAATGCAGATTGTTGCCATGGATACACCCAAAAGAAACTATATTTTACCATTTTATATACTCGATATAAAATCTATGGAAGATTCGGGATTACATACATATGCACATATAGGACACAATTAGTAAGCTTAATAATGCAAGAAAGCAATGAAAAGGGGATGGTAAAATTTATGAGAGCAAATTTTGATATTTTTTCCACCATAGGGAACCAGCTCACGACGGTCTTTTACTAAGTATATATAATGTTAGTTAACATGTTTCATGTTTATAGATCTCCATATAACAGTACATGTATAATATACATTAAGGTTCACCATAATAATTTCCAATAAGCATTCGTGCATACAACTTTTACTTTTACTTTATCTTATAGTGAATATGTTCAAACTTATCAATGTTATTGCCACCCCTTCTTTGCATCCCATGTACCGTATACACTGTCGCATTAAACAAGATGAAAGATCAGTTGCATCCAATGTACCGTATAAACTCGCATTAATGAAGATAAAAGATCATTAAACTGATTAAGTATTGACCATCAACTCTTTGATATTATTGACCACGACATATTAGTACAATATTTGTAGGGGTTCCGCGGAAAGCAGTGTCTCGCCTACATTTGCTGTGAATCGCAGGCTCAACAAAAATGAGGAACCAAATCAATAAAAATATTCCTCTTGATATCATCTTTTGATTGTAAGAAGCTTCTGTCCAAGTTTGGTAATAATGCAGGATAGTTTATGAATCTATTAAATGTTTTAAAATCTTAAACTGCAGACTTATGTAATGTTAAAACTCCATTATAAGTAAAATACAGATGCACAGGTACAAAATTTTAACAAGATTTCCTTCTAGATACTAGCTTTTGATCATAAACAAGCTTCTTTTCAAGTTTAGTACAAACTAAAAAAAGTATAAGAAAGTTATTAAAATTTTAAAATCTTTAACCACAGAATGAATGTTTTGTTTCCTGGCAGAAAATCTAAGTCCATTTAAAAGTAAAATACCGAAAAAATGGATTTATTTTTTTACAAAATTTACTTCAGGATACTAACTTATGATCATAAACAAGCTGCTGTCAAAGTTTGGTACAAACCCAGGATAGTTTAAAAAAGTTATTAAAATTTTAAAAACTTTAACCACAGAGTGAATGTTATGTTTCCCCGCAGAAAAACTCAGTCCATTCATAAGTAAACTACGGGAAAAAATGAAATTTTATTTTTACAAAATTTACTGCTGGATACTATCTTATGATGATAAACAAGCTTCTGTTCAAGTTTGGTAAAAATGCAGTGTAGTTTAAGAAAGTAATTAAATTTCAAAAACTTTAACCACAGAGTGAATACTTGTGGACGCCGCCGACGATGACACTGACGGAATGTAGGATTGCCATGTCTCGCTTTTTCGATAAAGTCGAAGGCTCGACATAAAATCAAGTCGGCCAGTAGGCATACATTAAACATCCGGGAGAATACCGACTGTCTGCTGAAATATCAACCCACTTAACTTATATATATTGTCGATCAAGAAGTTTAACTTGAGGGTACCCAAATTGTACCTGATTTGACAGTTTTTCGCCAACGTCTGTTTCTGACAAAAGCTTCCATTATGTGTTGACTTTGAAGATGTGTCCTTATTTACTATATAGTCACACCAATTCAATTTTGAATCCATATTGAATCATAAAAAATGGGTTTGAACCGACCTCCAAACGATCTAGGATTCCGTAATGAGGAGTATCAAAATTGCATCCATGCTAAAATTCACATCCTTTAAAAATGAATAACGGATATTTGTTCCGTTTCTTAAAATGTGTAGAACAACTTGACACAAGTCCATGTTTATTATTAATGTTTTAAGAAATGGATTCTTGTAACATATTTCATTTTCTCATTTTCAAAAGATGACTTTTAGATTTACCGTTTAAAGTTAAGTCTTCATCGGTTGATATTTACATATTTAAATATATTCAGCTATGTTGAAACAGGTCGAGAACTCTAGATTTTTTGACGTCAGAATATATTTGCATAGTAATTTCCAAAACACAAGGCCAATATGGCCTTGAAAAACTGACCAATCGACTCAATGAACTACAATGCATTGTGGGCTACTACGAGTAAACTACTACTTAAAACACGTGGAATTAGTGGGAAAACAATCAATTAATATATTGTCTGGGACTCTCATTACCAAAGTTTTTATTCTGCAAATATATTTAATGTAAAATATATAACGTAATCTTCAATTTGCATGCTCAGATTAAAAAAATATTGTTTATTGGCTTCACGATTCGACTTTCTTTTTCGCCTTGCAAAAGTAGTTGAACCGGTTTTGTGCATTGTTATGAATTGAACCTGCATTGATTTCACGACATGACACAGTGAAATATCCAATGAAGTGACCACTGTCCAGTAAGAAAATCATTTGAGCTCTTTTAAACCTGTATAATCTCATTACAAAATCATTTCTGCCTAGAAAAACACGAAACTTTCATTGAAACACTTCTTTCTGTACTGAATGTGTATTTTTTTTTATCAGGACCTGAACTTATAGTAAGAACATCATAATATTCAGTATGCTAAAAAGAAGTGTTATGAAAGCGGCAGGGCCGGGTCCAGCCATTTTAAAAGGGGGGGGGGTCCTAACCCTGGACAAAAGGGGATAGGGTTCCAACTACATGTCCCCATCCAAATGCACTGATCGTCCAAAAAAGGGGTCCATCCCCCGGAACCCCCGCCCCCTGAATCCGCCAATGAGCGGGTACGGTATATAGCTCAATACATTTTTTATAGTTTCATCCATCGATAATATTCGTTTGTTGCTAATTTTATCACAAAATATACCTTAGAGGTTTTTTTATCGTTCGGCTGCTGTCCTGTTGACATATGTAAAATATCTCCAATATTCAAAGTCTCTGGATCATAGTGGGTGCCATATTACCTATTATTTTTTTTCTAAAATGTGCTTTGTATATAGAAATAAGAAGATGAGGTATGAGTGCCAAATGAGACATCTTTCCAACAAAGACATAATTTAGTAAAGTAAGCAGTCATAGGTCCAATGCTGAAAAGTAAGCTATTAATGACCCAAAAATTACTTGTGTAAAACAATCCAAACAAAAATAACCAAAAAAAAACGGCCCAATTAAATATATAAAAGGACAAGAAATCTATCCCATAAAAAAAAAATATATTGTATAGGAGCCTGTATTTCAGTGGTTGTCGTTTGTTTATGTGTTACATATTTGTTTTTCGTTCATTTTTTTTTATATAATTAAGGCCGTTAGTTTTCTCGTTTGAATTGTTTTACATTGTCATATCGGGGACTTTTATAGCTGACTATGCGGTATGGGCTTTGCTCATTGTTGAAGGCCGTACGGTGATCTATAAATGTTAATTTCTGTGTCATTTTGGTCTCTTGTGGACAGCTGTCTCATTGGCAATCATACCACATCTTCTTTTTTATTATAGATCCAACGCTGCAATTTTCACAAAACATGTCAAGTTTTCCACCTTGTCGCACATACATATGGATAAAATCATTACAGCTTATTTCCTAATGCATGTGGAGTAAAACTTTGGTTAGCTTGCTTGCTTTGTTTGTATAATTGTACAAAATATAAAATATACAAGTTAAACTATGCCTATATATATATATATATATATATATATATATATATATATATATATATATATATATATATATATATATATATATATATATTGTTTAAAGATGTCAATCTTATTTTCAAAGCTTGTATAAACAACTATACAAACAAAGCAAGCAAGCCAACCAAAGTTTTACTTTGCAGGTTTAAGAAATCAGCTGTAATGATTTTATTCAGTTTGGCAAATGTCCGAGCCCGTTAAAAAAAGAACAAACTGAAACTACAGTTGCTGACTTCACTACCTTCAAAAAAAGGGAACAGTTTGGAAGTCCCATATACTGAAATGTGACCAACAAAAATACTTATAGATTTTGTTAACACTGCCATGTATGTAAATATTTCTTCGCCTTTTTTACGAACACAAAATTCAAGGATCCCACATTTGCCTTTAATTATCTATACGAACATTGCTGTACTCTTGAATATCAGCACCGGCTGTTATCGACGGCTTACTTTACACCAGGAAGTTTGTCATGTTTGTCTCATGGGTAATTGTGTTTTTTCGCTGTTGTTTCGTTGCTTCTGGTGGACAAATACATGAAATCTCTGTGCCATCATCAAACATGTTAATGGCTATACATCGGGTAATTCAAACCCCTTTTTCTTCGCATAGAAACAACTCTTCGTTAATCTGAGCATGGAAGTAATACTTTATATCACGAACTATAAATGAGGATACACAAAATGAAAAACTAAGCGAAATTGTGAATCCCGCATTGCACGAAAAAATGTGTTGTATTTCAGTAAATAACACGTGTTCTTGGTTGATTGTAAACACGTAGTAGTCCATCATGCATTGTGACTCATTTAGTGGATTGGTCAAAAACCTAGGTAAAAATAAATTGCGTCACATGTAAATAAACAATTACATGTGCGAGAACATAAGTATGCTAATTTATGCATTTCCATATAAGGTAGTGGTCCCGACCTGTGAAAGACGTGTATTGTGTAAAATCATGAAAATACAAATTGGTTAGTCTCAAAGAAAACTTTTCCGCAGCTATTTCTGTTGAATAGGTGCAATTTTGGTTCTGTGACTTTAGCAATCGATGATATCATGGTGAATTTGTTTTTGGAATAAATGCGGTTCTTCAATTTATAGTAAGGATTTATATGACATAAAAAAGAAAGCTATCATCAGTTTTCAAAATAATTATTAATAAAGGTAGTATACCGCTGTTCAAAAGGCATTAATCGATTGAGAGAAAAACATCCGGGTAAAAAACTAAAACCGAGGGAAACACATAAACTATAACAGGAAAACAACAAAACAACAAAAACACTGAAAAGCAACAAAAACCAAACGAAAATGCAACAAACATAGAAACGAACTATTAGATAACAACTATTATTTAGATAAAACAGATAGCACATTTTCCGTTTTAACATGAAGATATTTATACTAAATTAGCGTTAGTACTAATTAAATAAAGCTATGATATGATAACTAAATATTTCGGTATCTTATAATTTTGAAAGTATTTTATCCTACTATTTCATTGATTACAAATCCATTTTCTCAGTATATTCAGCTTGTCATATAATAAATCTCATGCACAGAGAAGATTTTCTGTAAGTTGGTATAAACTGCATGAAATACAATAACATGGACATATTTTTTTGGAAAAATTTGACCTTTGCTTCAAATACGGATTTTTCTTGGCTTCCTTTTCTAAATAGACAATAAAATTATATATGTTCATTTGAATCTCTGCAGTAGACATTTGCATAATGTTATTGTTATTCGTATATATCATTTCTTCGAAACAATCCATTTCTAACAAAAAAACATTCATAACACTACATATCTCAGGGAAATTTTCGATCATTTTCACACTGGAGGCAATCCTCGTTTATGTGTTTTTCATAGACTTCTAACATCGATTCATAATGTTTACGTTTTTCATCAAATTGAGGTTGAATTCCATGCGAAGATATATTTGAAAATCAAGAAACTAGATTATACTCAAACTTTGAGTATTCATTTGAACTTATTTTATGTTTGTCTTCCAGGTCTTTCGAGAAATATGCTAACCATTGAACATGAAGGAACTGTTTTTGTTGAAGTTGCTGTAAATATCGGAAACGAGGACTGACAATGGAATTACATGATAACCCTTTCAAATATTTCCGTTCCGTTTCATTGAATAAATGACGTAATGCACTTTGATACAAAAACATATGATCATAATCGTCAAATTTCATCAATTTTCTTAAATGAGTATAAGCTTGTTTTTGTAGTGATTTTAAGTGACGAACAATTAAATTGTTCATGCCAACTACAGCGGAACAAATATGAATCATGTCATCATATTTACAAAAACCTATAACCGGTTCAATCTTAAAGTTCGTCATGAAATTTAAAATTAACTGAAATCCTTGTATATATGCGTTCCTATAGAAGTTTTTGTATATTATAAAGTTGTCTTGGTCTTTACCTCCATGTCTACATTTCGAGACTTGCGTTTGTATGAGACCATAATGTTTATAACTATAATGAAGGCGGCATGTCCAATCAAATAAATAGTGTCTGTTGTAATTGAAAAACCTATTAGACATCAACAAACTTTCAACTTCTAATTTTGGTTTAGTTCCGGGAACTCGAATGCTGGTCATCCATTTTATTACACTTTCCTGTTGGTAAATTTTTGCCAAATAAAAAGGTGTTATTTTGTTAAAATCACAGCAGTTCAAAATATCTGCCCCAAACAGCAGAGTGCATTTTTTTCAGAAAACCAATAAAACCTTTGGCTGCTGCCAAGTGAACCAGACTTAGATGACTTTTATTAGGTTTACACAAAAGTTTTGCGATTTTTTGTCGTCTCGATGGCCTAGATGTATATACATTTTCTAGTAAAAATATCGCTGTTTGGTCATATTGCAAAGTTATATCAAAATCAATTATCGTTTTGTCAGTTCTGTTTTCCGATATGTACTGCAGTACTTGAAATGGAAAGCTTTTACTATATCGCAAAGGTACGGCATCATTCTCTAGAAAGGGAGCTTTGATTATTGAAATCTCTAAAGCCGATTTTTCATGACGAGACACATGTATAACATTCATTCCCTTTTTCACCAAGAATTGTGTTCCCAGCAAGTTTCCCCCCATGACGGCTCTATGAAGCAAATTATATCCATCCTTATCAAAACACTTGTCCAGTATTTTGCAAGAATAATCTTTCAAGTATTGGGTTAGAAACTTATGATTATAATGCATTGAATGGGTATTTCTCTCGTTCATAACAATCTCATGAAGAGGGCTGAAGCTGCCGTCACATTTCAGGGAATTATCCCTCGTTAAAAAGAATTCTGCAATATCTGGCCCATCATATTCTGTAATGAAGTGTAGAAAAGGCGGGTTGTTCTGGACAATATGTTGAAATTGTTCTTCAGCGTAGACCTTTAGCATCAAAATCGGATAAATCCTAGATTTCCGGATTGCTATTGATAGCAACTTAGTTGCATTGAATTTTGAAAATCCGTCCTTTTGATGAAGATACCACAGTGTTTTCAGTAAACACATCTCATGATTCGTCAATATATATTCAAATTTTGTTTGGCATTTTGTGTAGAAAACATCTTTGATCTCACATCCTGAAGGGATGAGTATAGGATCAAAGAACGAACGTTTTTCCATTGTCTGAAATATTTCGTCAACAGGCGTATTTTCACATTGGTCCTTTTGGGTCAAAAGACTCATAATATCATGGTCAGACAAACTACGAAATACATTAATAAATCCAAAGTAATTTCCGTTTTTAGCAGCGTAGTGCAGAAAATTCTTTCCTTTATTATCAATATGGAGAAAGTTATGCTTAGCATTGAGACAAACCGTAAACATTGCCAATATGAGCCCACTCTCTTTATCCTCGATATACAGATCATCATCAGTTTGCCTCATTGGAAGTAACATGCTATAATGTAAAATACTTCTATTCTTATAATCCAAACAATCAGGAATATTAAATTGATATCGGTCGTGTCTATAAAAGAGATACAATATAAGTGACCGGCATGTTGCTGCAGAGTGATAAATACTGGAACCGTTTACAGTGACAGCAGAAAAATTTAAATTCAACTTCTTCAAATAATTGAAAACTATGAAAATATAGTTATAATTGCAAAACGCAAAGTGCAACGGAGTAGCTTCATCGGCGTCCCGTTGTTCCCAATCTACAAATCCATTTTTATACATGAATTTCATCATCTCAAAATTACCATACATTGCTATAAAATGAACAATAGATGCTCCAGCGGGACATTGTTCAGTAGTCAGCAACGTTAATTCTAATAAATCTAATTTGGATCTAAGTGAATTAATATCAAAGGCATGAACACATTTTGTTGTTAAATTGGCACCCCTAAGATACAAATGATAAAAAAACTCTGTGCGGTTGTACCTCACAGCTGTCATAAGTGGCGTTTTTCCATCATAAGTTTTACAGTTAACGGAACTGAATGTTTCGTTTAAAAGTAACTTAACAATTTCAAGATGTCCATGCCGTATAGCAATATTGAGAGCCGTTTCACACGCAATTAATCGCCAATCATCATAAAAGAATGTTTTCAAATAAACATAATGATTGAATGAAAATTCTGCTCTAGTCTTATCCAATTTAATTGTTTGTTGTTGTCTGTTGGATAGCAATGGTAGCCAGTAAAGCGTACCATTACATGGTTAACATTCATCTTTAAGTCCATTATCAATCAATAGTTTCACAATCTGTCTATGACCTTTCTCGCTCGCCTTATATAAAGAATGCATGTCTGCAAAACTCTTGTCGTAGTTTAGTAAAATATGTACTATACCCAAATGGCCATGTTCTGCCGCAAGATGGAAAGCATTCAAGTGCATATCATTTTCTGAATAGACAAGATTTTTGAATTGCCGTAGCAACATTTCAGTAACATGTTTATGTCCGTTTTGGGCAGCAATATGAAAGACATTATAACCGCAAAAATAAATATATTTGCATAACTTGATTATATCATGATTAGTGCTAACGTTTGAGTAGAACTGCATATTTTTGTCTCTTACATAAAATGTACTTTGTATCGACGAGTATGCGTAATCGACGGATACTGAAGCATAAGCCCCATTGTTTAATAAACATTTTAAAGTCTTCTCATTTCCTTGGCTAGCTGCTATAAACGCTGGAGACTGATTCATTGCGTTTGATGTATTGATTGCAGCAACACCAATGTATTTAAGTAACAGTTCCGTTGTATGGTAATGATTATATTTCCAAACTACCTGATAAAGTAGCTCTAGCTTTAAACGTTTATCCTTTTTCATCAAATCTTTAATATAACCGGATAGCATATTTTCGTATTTGACATTTTTGTTCATTGCAACATGATGAATTAGTTCTATCAAATTATGTTTTGAAATCGAGTTCATTTTTAATTTTTCAAGCAAATATTCTGCGAACAACTTGTGTCCATTTTCTTTATGAACAAAAAATTGCAATTTGTTTCTCCTTTCGTCTGTTAAAAAGTCAATAATTGATTTGTGTAAAAACGACATTTTCCCATCCTCAAATTTAAGAAAATGTCCCAATTCATTCCCAAGTAACGTTTCAAATTTTCTCTTTTTTCTGTTATCATGAATTTGTGATACTTCTAAAAGCTGATCAATACCTATAGGATTTTGAATAGTGCATAATACTTCAAATACAGGCAGGAAATCGTTGAATAAGTTGAATAAGTCTGAGGTTCGGTAAGCTGATTGGTTTTGCGGACGTAATTTTCAACATCATTTAAATTCAGTGAATCAGATGTATTTAAGTAAATATGCGTTATCTTTTCAACTAGGAACTGAATTTTTTTATGTACATTTTCAATGTTTCTTGAAGTGAAAATGAATTTGAAATTAGAGGGAAATTTTTGGATCTGTGTCAAAAGAAAATGAAATAAAGTATTCCCATCGCCATTGTCACATTCATCTAAAGCATCAATAAGGATTATAAACTTCCGATTGATCCAATGATCTCGCAATGGATTTAAAATAGACATTTCAAAACAGGATATTGGATCTTTATTGCATTGAGTTCCGTATAAAAAGTCAGAAGCGACGACATCAGCTAGGATGGCATTTCCCATTTCAGGAACAAGTTTAACGATTGCACTTGCAAGATTTCGAATGAATGTACCTGCACTGACGGACATGGCCATATCATATCTACAAAAATGGTAAGCTAACATTTGTTTCCGCAAGACATACCATGCAGATGAACTATTTGCACACACTATATTTGATATAATGGACGATTTCCCATAACCCATGTTTGCTGTCAATAAGATTCCGTTTGCCTCGAGTAATTGTTCATGAACTATATCCTTTAGCCAGTGCCTTTCTATAGAGCTTTCATTATTCAGTTTTTGGACATAGATGTCAAAATCCAAATCACTTTTCCAGTGTTCCAAGAATCGCATACTGAAACAACCTACATTTAAGAAAATGTTCGTTAATACTGTATAAGTAAAAAACAATGTATAGACACAATTTTAAATAAAATACAATGAGTTGTCTTATTAGTGTGTTTGACCTCGAAGGAGAATTTCTTTCAAATCCATATTTTCTTAAACTTTTTGTGTAGATGTTAATTAATATATAATATATTAGAACTGACTATTCATTTCATTGTTGTAGTCAATTACACAGATTACCCGTCAGATCTTTTATTTTTATCTTTTGAAGTTTCCATGTACACGGGTGTCATTCGGTTTAACGAGAGAAATGATCTTGAAGGAATATCTAACGGCGGCCAAGTATTGAGAGACGATCGTGAAAGACATTTAATCGATAAGACATATGAAAGGTTAATAAATATTCTGATTTAATTAATTACACAGACAAATTTACGACAAAATAAAACTGTCTGTCAAAATGGTTCAACATTACGATCAGTATGTGAGAATATCCAGTTTTAGAAGTACATATTTTTACCAATAAAAACAATATTCAAAGATCTTATTACAGTGTTGAATAGGTAACCTTATAGAATAAGTTTATTTAAAGGAGCGACAAGTTTACATGGATCATTTCTAAATTTCCGGGCACGGTTAACAACATTTCCGTAAAAATGAGGATGTGCTATCCCGTTTGAAATAAGTTTTCTACAGGTACCACCAAACTTCAAAACCAAATTTTTATATCTATGGAAAATTTAGTAAAGGTTTTAATGTCAAAGTATTTATTTTCAGAAAATGAAATGTAAAATAGTTGGATAATTGTAGGATGAAGCTTTTTATTGTCATGTGAAGTACTCACTTATCAGGAGTTATAGGATACCCACATTTTGTATATTGGATCATATAAACTATATGTCCGTCAGACCGGATTCACCTGACCCCGAATTTGCCTAGTTTCATGGATGAAGGTTCATTTTTGTGGTCAAGTCCGTATCGCGGATTCGTTAAGCTTTAGGATAACTGTCTGTTGTTATGATTGTAAGGTGTACATTTTCGACTTCTGCAAGGTTTCAAATAACATCGAACTCATTATCCAGATTATTCGGCAATGTTTAGCCTTTTGGATATATACCTGTATGCTATAGCGCCAAGGTATTTCGTGTGTGGCGTACATGTCTGTCTGCATGTTTCATATATGACCATTATGAGTTCAATTGTATTTGATATGAATGATAAGATGTCTGTGTCTGGCTGTCGGTCAGGGTTCATATACTTTTGACCTTATGTTCCGAATTAATGGGCCAAGCATAACTTTTACATTTGTCAGTTTCTAAGGCACTGTAAGGATCGGAACACATTTATTTGGTGTACGGGATATTTGTAGAGATCAAATGGTAAAAGAATTACTGATTTCTGATTACTAGTATTAAGTCTGGTCACGCATTATCTTTCACGATCAAAATAATGCGTTGTCTGATCTTTCACGATCAAGTTTGATGAAAATTCAACAAATTCAAGGTTTTCATATACAAATTAATGCTTTTAAGGGAAGAACATACTTTAACTTCACTGTACTATCAGATACACCAAAGATTAAATTTCAAATATATCATGATAAACTGAAATATGACCATTATAGGTACAACAAGCGTGTTATTTGTAATTAATTTCATAGACATGCATTGCGCCTTTTTTTTTTCCAAGTACTGCATATTTTCTTAATCTTATTTCACAGTTATGTTGAGGAAGTTAAACCATTTTGACAGACATATTTTTTTTGTTCGGATTTGTTCCGCGTTTGGAAAATTAGGCAATTTTTTCACAGATTCTGAACTAGAATTTACATTAAATGTCTTTAACACATGGCATGGGTAAAATCCCTTTGTTCTTACTGTGCTATAATCTGTTCACCCTAGGATTAGACAAGATATCGTGTTTTAGCATAAAATTGTCAATATTGTTTTTAGTCTCGCTACACTCGGTGATATTATTTTAATTTTATTGAATAACGCCCCTCAAAATCCAGGTACCGCCCCTAAAGGTAAACATAGATTTGAACTGTGCAGTATATCTGAGGTAGTTAATGCACACCTTTGCTGTGCATTATCCAGATTATAGCACAGTAAGAACAAAGGGATTTTACCCATGCCATGTGTATACACTAGGACATTTTATCGATTTAAACTGGACCGGTTCACTTTAGATCGCTTTAAGGGCTAATGTGAACGCATTGAATCGATCTTCAATCGGTCTAAACTAAAACACCAAAAGAGGTAGTTTTGTTTGAATCGATCTAAAGTAAACCGATCTTACTTTAGATGTGAACGCAGAGATCGGTTTAAACTAGTACGATTGAATCGAAAATAACGTATGCGCATGTATAGCGGCAAAACTATCTCAGAGGTTCGTTGTTTAACCCATATTTCTCTGTTAAAAGACCTTTAAAACAAACTGTAAACATGTTGTCTTCGCCATAACATAGATTTGCGAAATCGGTGTCTTCTTTTCTTATGTTGATTTTTTTTCTTTGCAGGAACCGCAGTATTTCCGGCGTCGTGTTGTAACTTCGTTGCTACAGTTATTTTTTTCAAAATTAAAGAAAACTGCAATAACACCAGTATCAAAATTTTAAATTGTGATTCAAGAGAAACAATAATTTTATCCATTTTTTTCCAAGTGTGTGTATCAGTGTATCAGCACATGAATTTGATAAATCAGTTCTATTTATACACAGTGTTTACAGTTTTACGGGCAAAAAGGTTAGATCGATTGCGTTTTTAATTGTAGTGTGAACGCAGTGGTTCATATTAGACCGATAGAGATCGATATGATTAAAGATAATGTGAACGCTAACTGGTTTTATTTAGATCGATTCAAATTAGATCGATAAAAAAAAATGCTAGTGTGAACAGGGTCCAAGTCGTCCCTACCCCCGAATCCGCCGTCTGACTTGAAATAACAACAAAGTTGAACTTTGTACAAATATCGTAGTTTCAAAATAGGAAAAAAAAAAGGTTTCTCATTCCTTTTTTTTTTTATCTAAGCTGGGACATATTTTATTATATTTTGTGTACAACATAAATCTTAAATCAGTGTTTTAAGTCCGAAAGATTGTTTAAACATTTCTTTTGTAATTTCTGCCAAAAAAGAAATGTATCTCAAATATCCGAATAAAAGAAATCTGATTTGGATTAGTTTTAGACTCAATGGAATTTTTAACGACTTTTTGATTATCTATTCCTATAAAGCGACTATTTTTGGATCGAATTTAATGAGGATCAAAAACAGGGGGGGGGGGGGGGGGTGTAGCTTGAGAACCATCAGACTTCATTTAGATGGACGTATCTTAAAAATTAATACAGTAGATAAAAAGACATTTGGGGGGGCTGAGGTAGTAAAAGATTGGAAAGAGAAAGGTAATTTCTGTTTATTTAACATTTTTGTAGGTAATATAACATCTTTCTCAAAGCGTATAATTAGAGAAAGAAATTCAAAAGCAATTAATCTAAACTCAATAACCCTTTCAGTTATGATTTTTTTCTCATACACAGATTTGAAAGTACACTATTTGTCAAAGTCTTACTCGCCTCTAATTAAATAAGAATTGGGAATACATTTAACAGAAACGATAAAAAAATTCTACCATCAAATCGCAATTTTTGAATATGCCAAAATATAAAAAAGTTATCAATTTAAAACTTACCAAAAGTCGTATTTCTCCCTGTCTTTACCCTACAAGAAACTTTCCTAGGATCCGTGGATTGCGGAATATCGTCCACATTTCTAAATTTCAAAACGTTTACGTAATTTATTGCGTCATGTGTTAAAACAGTTATTGACCAATCAAATCGGTATATGTATTCAATCTGCACAGCATGAGATGACCCAATAACCCGAACTCCTACGTCGTTCGGGTTAAGCTGGGTCACTCGAACTGTGCAGATTAAATAACACATATACCGACTTGCTTGGTCAATAACTATAACTTCACGATCCGTTACCAGAGCTTTCACGATCGTCTCTCAATACTTGACCGCCGTTAGATATTCTTTCACGATCATTTCTCTCGTTAAACCGAATGACACCCGTGATGTACGTGTGTACGAATACGAATGCTTTATTAAACAAATTATCAACCCATAACGGGCATGATACATATAATGATTATACATAGATAATTATTATAAAATTGAGAATGGAAATGGGGAATGTGTCAAAGAGACAACAACCCGACCATAGAAAAAACAACAGCAGAAGGTCACCAACAGGTCTTCAATGTAGCAAGACATTCCCGCACCCGGAGGCGTCCTTCAGCTGGCCCCTAAACAAATATATACTAGTTCAGTGATAATGAACGCCATACTAATTTACGAATTGTACACAAGAAACTAAAATTAAAAAAAATATACAAGACTAACAAAGGCCAGAGGCTCCTGACTTGGGACAGGTGCAAAAATGCGGCGGGGTTTATGAGATCTCAACCCTCCCCCTATACCTCTAGCCAATGTAGAAAAGTAAATGCATAACAATACGCACATTTAAAATTCAATTCAAGAGAAGTCCGAGTCTGATGTCAGAAGATGTAACCAAAGAAAATAAACAAAATGACAATAATACATAAATAACAACAGACTACTAGCAGTTAACTGACATGCCAGCTCCAGACTTCAATTAAACTGATTGAAAGATTATGATTTCATCATATGAATATAAGGCACAATCCTTCCCGTTAGGGGTTTAGTATCATACCATCATAACATATATGAGAAGAACATAACCCGTTTCATGCCAACAACTGGTTTTTTAATAAATGTGTTTAGTTCCGATGCAAAGACCCTATAAGTGAATCAATATTAACGCCAAAATAAGCAATCTTTAGTGACCTGACAGCAGTATCGTAACTATATCCCTTCTTGATAAGTCTATTTAAAGGTTTTGTTAGTTTCTGAGGTGAATACTGACATTTTTGTGCTTTATAAAGAATATTTCCATAAAAAATTGGATGTGAAATACCTGAACGTATAAGAAGTCTGCATGTTGAGCTATATTTACGAATGATGTCCTTATACCGATGATAAAATTTAGTAAATGTTTTGACTAGTTTGTGATATCGAAAACCCTGGTGTAATAATTTTTCAGTAATACATAAATTTCTCTCGTTAAAATCTAAAACATTGTTACATACACGAGCGAATCGTACAAGTTGAGATATATAAACACCGTAAGATGGTGACAATGGAACGTCACCATTTAAAAAAGGATAATTAACGATAGGAAATGAAAAATCATCTCTTTTATCATAAATTTTAGTATTAAGCTTTCCGTTAGTGATATAGATATCAAGATCGAGGAAAGGGCAGTGGTCATTGTTAGTATTAGCTTTATTTAAAGTAAGTTCAACAGGATAAATTTCTTTAGTATACATACTGAAGTCGTCATTATTGAGAGCCAAAATGTCATCCAAATATCTAAAAGTATTATTAAATTTGTTTATGAGATGTTGTTTCGATGGGTCTTTGCTGATTTTTGTCATAAATTGTAACTCATAGCAATACAAAAACAGGTCCGCAATAAGTGGTGCACAGTCAGTCCCCATTGGAAAGTAATAGAGAAGTTTGTTTCTGCCAAGACCCGAAGAGCAGATTTTGGACAATTTTGAGTAAATTCTGTATCACAAATATGTGTTGTTTATGTATTACTCTATTCAGAAGCACGGTGGGTATGGTTGTCCTGCGAGAGAACGTTCTGTGCTGGTGATTCGGTCCTGACGGGTGCTGGTGATCAATGAAAAAATGTAAACAAAGACGAAAATAATGATTTTTGACGTTTTCACTCATAAAAAATGGAAGAAAACAGTTGAGATTTTTCAATTTTGTTTCTTATGGGTTCATATGTAAACCATTAAAAAGTTGACCCTCGAAACTGTTTCAGTAAGCGTAACACAAAAATGCTCATGTTCAGAATATCTAGAACTGAAAAAATAAAACAAAAAATTTCATAGAGTCCGTTTCTATACCGCAATCCACACGACAAAACTATTTTGTGAAAAAAACCATTGCAATTTATTAAAATTTAGCATTTTCTCAATTTATTCATGTCCTGATACTGTGCTGGTGGGTCCTGTCATTGTGCTGGTGGGTCCTGATACGGTGCTGGTGATTTTGGATAAGAAGTTGGTCATATTTGAAACAAATGTTAAAAAATCAATAAAATTGGGCAGATAATTGTTGTCAATAGGATCTATGACTCCTATTTTAGCTCTTGTGCATCCATTTGGCTGTTTAATATGTGTTTTCAAATGATCGTAACTTGTATTACATAATTACATAAAAGGGCAACATCTTTCGTCCAATATCAGATATTAAACAAAAGGCTGCAACTGGTATTTTTTGTATTTAAAATGATTCGTTGTAACGAGAATATGTGTGATGAATGGAAACTGTGAGGGTCAAAATCTTAAATTGCGTATAAATGTTCCTGGACCCAGTTTCGTTATCTGATCTGAATTTTTTGAAATGTGCAAGGTAGATAGACATTGGCCTTTTGATTTTTTTTACTCGGTAAGTTTTGCCCTAATTGGTTGAAGATTTTCAATATTAAAGCCGATTTTAATGAGTGTGTAGACAAAGGGAATATCTTTGATTATCTTGCTTGCTGAACAGAAAAGTCATTGTTAGGTTATGTAAACTACCCTACTTTATGAGTAGACTAGTCCGACAAATGACACATCTTTATGTCTGTAGGACCAGGCTACTTCGAAAGGAGGGTAGTATACCTTACCTAACAATGACTTCACGGTTTAGCTAACAAGCAAGCTAACCAAAGATATTACCCCTGCCTACATACTCAATGGAATCGGCTGTAACTAAAAACTCGAATACATTTTAACAGACAGTGGTCATGTTTGTTGATGAATATTGTTTTTCCTAGATTCACTCTTGAAAAATCATTTGGTAACATTTGGTCAAGTAATTTCAGATTATATCTTTTTGTAATTGCGGACGCCAAGACAATACATGAACCTCACACGACCCCTCGACACAGGTGAGCTTATATGTGATCTTATAGCGAATGGGGTTGATAACCAGTTGAAAGTAAACCAGTTTTGTGTGTGTGTGTATTGTTTTAAACTGTTATGACCTTTTAAAGTTAAATGTAGGTGTTTAATCTAAGAATTTCTTTTTTAAACTTATATACTTGTTTTATACTCAATTGGTAGTACGAAGCTACGAGGTATTTTAATTTTCGAAATTGACATATTCCAGTCTGCCCTTTCATAAAATAGTGATTTTTTTTAGTATTCTATCGAACTTTTAAAATACAACTTTTAAATCTTACGGGAAACTATTCCAAGCTTAAAACTTTCACTGTAACCTCGCTCTAACTTATCCCCCACCCCCCCCCCCCCCCAAAAAAAAACCAAACAAACAAACCCGCATCACTATTGTCATTCTTATAGTCAGCACTAAATTGTTCACAAACAAATGTGTTTTAAGCTGCTAAAGACATATGATTCAAACGCTCAGACAGTCTTTTGTTCCACAGGGACTCGGTTAGCAGATTAAAATTTTGTAAATCAATGTTTTTAATTTATTTTTTATTATTTCCTAACTATTTGCATTACTATATTAATGTATTTAACGTTGCCATCACTATTTCTTTGTTTTCTGGCAATGTGCAGTTTACTATCCATATCCATATACTGAAAAAACCTATGGCGACTTAGATCCCTTTAGGTTTTTTCAGTATATGGATATGGATAGTAAACTGCACATTGCCAGAAAACAAAGAA
The DNA here is from genome assembly GCF_965363235.1 of Mytilus galloprovincialis. Lineage (NCBI taxonomy): Eukaryota > Metazoa > Mollusca > Bivalvia > Mytilida > Mytilidae > Mytilus > Mytilus galloprovincialis. The sequence goes on from NC_134838.1 coordinate 106,837,620, forward strand.
ATAGTGATGGCAACGTTAAATACGTTAATATAGTAATGCAAGTAGTTAGGAAATAATAAAAAATAAATTAAAAACATTGATTTACAAAATTTTAATCTGCTAACCGAGTCCCTGTGAACAAACCCACCAGCACAGAACCAGGACCCACCAGCACCTGACAGGACCAAATCACCAGCACAGAACGTTCTCTCGCAGGACAACCATACCCACCGTGATAGTTTTACATTCATAAATTTTTTATAAGTCTTATCTACATATAGCTCCTCTTTTAACCGTCCTATGACCGAAAACCGGAAAAGAAATCATGTTTCTGCATAAAAGGGTCCCAAAAAAAATGTGTAATTGCTTGCACATTGTTTCTTTCTAGCTACGCCCCTGTTGTTTATGTATTACTCTATTCAGAAGATTTATTAATAGTTTTACATTCATAAATTTTTTATAAGTCCTATCTACATATAGCTCCTCTTTTAACCGTCCTATGACCGAAAACCGGAAAAGAAATCATGTTTCTGCATAAAAGGGTCCCAAAAAAAATGTGTAATTGCTTGCACATTGTTTCTTTCTAGCTACGCCCCTGTTGTTTATGTATTACTCTATTCAGAAGATTTATTAATAGTTTTACATTCATAAATTTTTTATAAGTCCTATCTACATATAGCTCCTCTTTTAACCGTCCTATGACCGAAAACCGGAAAAGAAATCATGTTTCTGCATAAAAGGGTCACAAAAAAAAAATGTGTAATTGCTTGCACATTGTTTCTTTCTAGCTACGCCCCTGTTGTTTATGTATTACTCGATTCAGAAGATTTATTAATAGTTTTACATTCATAAATTTTTATAAGTCCTATCTACATATAGCTCCTCTTTTAACCGTCCTATGACCGAAAACCGGAAAAGAAGTCATGTTTCTGCATAAAAGGGTCCCCAAAAAAATGTGTAATTGCTTGCACATTGTTTCTTTCTAGCTACACCCCTGTTGTTTATGTATTACTCTATTCAGAAGATTTATTAATAGTTTTACATTCATAAATTTTTTATAATTCCTATCTACATATAACTCCTCTTTTAACCGTCCTATGACCGAAAACCGGAAAAGAAATCATGTTTCTGCATAAAAGGGTCCCCAAAAAAATGTGTAATTGCTTGCACATTGTTTCTTTCTAGCTACGCCCCTGTTGTTTATGTATTACTCTATTCAGAAGATTTATTAATAGTTTTACATTCATAAATTTTTTATAAGTCCTATCTACATATAGCTCCTCTTTTAACCGTCCTATGACCGAAAACCGGAAAAGAAATCATGTTTCTGGATAAAAGGGTCCCCAAAAAAAATGTGTATTTGCTTGCACATTGTTTCTTTCTAGCTACGCCCCTGTGATAACACATCCTCATTAATACATCTGATGAGTTATAGTACCTTCTCATAATCACAGGGACTCGGTTAGGAGATTAAAATTTTGTAAATCAATGTTTTTAATTTATTTTTTATTATTTCCTGTCTATTTGCATTACTATATTAACGTATTTAACGTTGCCATCACTATTTCTTTGTTTTCTGGCAATGTGCAGTTTACTATCCATATCCATATACTGAAAAAACCTATGGCGACTTAGATCCCTTAAGGTTTTTTCAGTATATGGATATGGATAGTAAACTGCACATTGCCAGAAAACAAAAAAATAGTGATGGCAACGTTAAATACGTTAATATAGTAATGCAAATAGACAGGAAATAATAAAAAATAAATTAAAAACATTGATTTACAAAATTTTAATCTGCTAACCGAGTCCCTGTGCTCATAATGTACTGCTGCACCATTGTACATGTCAACTCGTACTTTCGGCAACTCGTACTCAGCCAACTCGTACTTTCGGCAACTCGTACTTCTACCAACTCGTACTTCTACTAAGTCGTACCCAATATTTTTTTAGCATTATAATATAAGTTTTCTACGTTTATATCAGTAGATATGGATATTTTAACTCCCTGAAGTATCCCAGTGCACCCTGAGGTAGATCCATAGAATATGAAAAGGATATTTTTTACTGAACATTGCGTTGAACATGTCTTAGTTTTTTCGTGTTAGTAGAAAATATTTTTAACATTATAATGCTTCATGTTTTATTATTCACCTACTGATTTATCTACTGATAGGATTTGTATCTGAAAAAAAATCCTCAAGTGTCAAGGTGTGCTCGATCCTTAGAATATTTGAAGAGATTTTTTACTGAATATTGCGATAAACACGTTGTTTGTTGATGTGTTAACACTTTGTTTTTTTTTTTGTTTTTTTTTAAATAAGTATGGCAGTCAGTTCGTTTTCCGTTTGAATTGTTTTACTGGTCATTATAGCTGACTATGAGGTATGGGTGGGTTTTTCTCATGGCTGAAGGCTGTACGATTACCTATAGTTGTTCATTTCTGTGTCATTTTGGTCTCTAGTGAAGAGTTGTCTCATAAGCAATCAGACGAGATCTTCCAAAAAAAAAGGACTTTGTGGCAAATAAATCAAGATTTTTATAGAAAATCCACAGCCTTTAAACATAAACCTTAATACACAAATTATTTATTGCAGTTCGCGTGCCGGTGATTAATTGATTGATCATTGCTTCACACCTGAAGTATGTCGATTACCAGTTAATCGGCCCTTATTCACACACGAAGCGTGCCATTAATTATTTAACCGTTATCAAAACAACTTCACACCTGATCTAATCTTTCTGCATGTACGTTTGCACTATATTTTAAAATGAATATTTCATCACAATACTACTATCATTTATATACGTATTGACCTCAATTATGATAAAAGTTAAAATAAAAATTAAGCCAATATTTAGAAGAATTACGAGAGGCGTATTAAAAAAAACCACTAGTATCACTATTATTTACACACACATTGTAAGACATTTTTACAAGGCTTTGTTGCTATTAATAATAGTATTAAGGGTCCTACAAATACAGCTTTTAAAATACGATTTTTTGTTTTCATTTACTTCTCTCTGTTTATTCTACTTTTAACAAATCCATTCTATTTTTGTAGGTATGTTATCCACTAATGACCACTGATTAGCATATTGTGTACTCATAATTATTTTAATGTGCATATCAAATAAATTGCCGTGCAAACAATTTCAAACAATCAATTCTAAGGAATCAGTGGCGGATCCAGAGGGGGGGTTCCGGGGGTCCGCACCCCCCCTTTATTTTGGCCGATCAATGCATTTGAATCGGGACATATGTTTGCACCCCCCCTGCACCCCCCTTTGCCCTGGGCTAGCACCCCCCCTTTCGAAAATTCCTGCATCCACCACTGGGAATACTAATGATTATAACGATTAGCATTTTATAAGCTTATTTAAAACAATTATGATTGAATTTTATTAACAATGAAAGTTGTTTTTTTATTTGTATTTTGCTATATAATGATATACGAAAGAAAGTTACAATAACTATGCATATAAACTTGATAAATAATATCAAATAAAACATGGTTACGAGTTGGCAAAAATAGGGTACGAGTTGGTTGAGTACGACTTGCCGAAAGTACGAGTTGTCGTGTACCCGTCCCAGGTTATGGGGAGGGTTGGGATCCACGCCACATTCTTTTTTTTTGTGTCTATCCCAAGTCAGTGTTGTTTGTTGCTGTCTTCCATTTGTAGGTTCAGATTTTTTTTTGATGACTAAGGGGTATAGGCTTTGCTCATTGTTGAAGTTGAAGGTGACATATAGTTGTTAATTTCTGTGTCATTTTGTATCTTGTGAAGAGTTTGTCTCATTGGCAATCAAACCACGTCTTCTATTTCACATATAATCCTCATAGTCTTCGAAAATTAATCTTAAACAGTTTTTTTAGGGGCATTTTGTAAGTTTAAACATAGATGAACTATTTTTCACTTCTAAGATTGCTAATTGATTTTGAAAACAATTGTCATGACACTGAAAATTAAAAGTTGTAGAGTGTACTTTTATTCAATCAATAATTTAATATTTCCCTAAAAAGGGCACTTCACACTTTAAACCTTAGGCAATGTTGATACGTTTTTTTCGTGTTTATGCAAATCTACAATGAATGCATACAAGTATATTGAGAGCAGGTTGATTTCATATATCAATTATTAAAGCTTACACAACATCCAACACTGAGAACTTGGATTCATTTTTTAACAGGAATAACAGATTCAGAGTTAACATCAACATGATCAATGAAACAACAACCAACCCCACACAAAATTTCGTAAAAGGTTAAGCAAAACCTTGTGTCTTACCTGCAATTGCAGCTGTCAATGAATACTGTCTTTTGGTAAACAAAAAGACTTCTGTCTAAATTAAGTTTCCGAAAATTGAATCAAGACAAAATACATACAAAAGACATTTACATGTGATGATACTATCAAAGTTATTGTCTTAACTGTATATCTAGCTCTAAATTGAGTCGAGATAAGTTGTGAAAAAAATCAACATATACACATACCACAAAAGATTTGCAATTTGCCATCAACACATCTTCCTTAAAAACATATTTTTAAGATGCAACTTAAGACAACCACTGATATGGTTATGACTTCAATTTGACTAGGCTACAGACATGGAACAAATTAAACTAGAGGCTCTAAAGAGCCTGTGTCGCTCACCTTGGTCTATGTGCATATTAAACAAAGGACACAAATGGATTCATGACAAAATTGTATTTTGGTGATGGTGATGTGTTTGAAGTTCTTACTTTACTGAACGATTTTGCTTCTTACAATTATATCTATAATGAACTTTGCCCATTAGTAACAGAGAACTATATTTGGTAAAAATTTACATATATTTACCAAATTAATGAAAATTGTTAAAAATTGACTATAAAGGGCAATAACTCCTTAAGGGGTCAATTGACCATTTAGGTCATGTTGACTTATTTGTAGATCTTAATTTGCTGAACATTATTGCTGTTTACAGTTTATCGCTATCTATAATAGTATTCAAGATAACCAAAAACGGCAAAATTTCTTTAAAAATTACCAATTGGAGGGCAGCAACCCAACAACCAGTTGTCCAATTCATCTGAAAAATTCAGGGCAGATAGATATTGACTTGATTAACAATTTAACTTCTTGTCAGATTTGCTCTAGATGCTTTGAATTCATAGTTATAAGCCAAAAACTGCATTTTACCCCTATGTTCTATTTTTAGCCGTGGCGGCCATCTTGGTTGAATGGCCAGGTCATCGGACACATTTTTCAAACTAGATACCCCAAAGATGATTGTGGCCTAGTAGTTTCAGTGGAGATTTTGTAAAAGATTACTTAGATTTATGAAAAATGGTTAAAGATTGACTATAAAGGGCAATAACTCCTAAAGGGGTCAACTGACCATTTTGGTCATGTTGACTTATTTGTAGATCTTACTTTGCTGAACATTATTGCTGTTTACAATTTATCTCTATCTATAATAATATTCAAGATAATAACCAAAAACAGCAAAATTTCCTCAAAATTACCAATTCAGGGGCAGCAACCCAACAACCGATTGACCGATTCATCTGAAAATTTCAGGGCAGATAGATCTTGACCTGATAAACATTTTTATCCCATGTCAGATTTCCTCAAAATGCTTTGGTTTTTGAGTTATAAGCCAAAAACTGCATTTTACCCCTATGTTCTATTTTTAGCGGTGGCGGCCATCTTGGTTGGTTGACCAGGTCACGCCACACATTTTTTAAACTAGATACCCCAAAGATGATTGTGGCCAAGTTTGGATTAATTTGGCCCAGTAGTTTCAGAGGAGAAGATTTTTGTAAAAGATTAATTTAATTTATGAAAAATGGTTAAAATTGACTATAAAGGGCAATAACTCGTAAACGGGTCAATTGACCATTTTGGTCATGTTGACTTATTTGTAGATCTTACTTTGCTGAACATTATTGCTGTTTACAGTTTATCTCTATCTATAATAATATTCAAGATAATAACCAAAAACAGCAAAATTTCCTCAAAATTACCAATTCAGGGGCAGCAACCCAACAACCGATTGACTGATTCATCTGAAAATTTCAGGGCAGATAGATCTTGACCTGATAAACATTTTTATCCCGTCAGATTTCCTCAAAATGCTTTGGTTTTTGAGTTATAAGCCAAAAACTGCATTTTACCCCTTTGTTCTATTTTTAGCCGTGGCGGCCATCTTGGTTGGTTGACCAGGTCACGCCACACATTTTTTAAACTAGATACCCCAAAGATGATTGTGGCCAAGTTTGGATTAATTTGGCCCAGTAGTTTCAGAGGAGAAGATTTTTGTAAAAGATTACTTTAATTAACGAAAAATGGTTAAAAATTGACTATAAAGGGCAATAACTCCTAAACGGGTCAACTGACCATTTTGGTCATGTTGACTTATTTGTAGATCTTACTTTGCTGAACATTATTGCTGTTTACAGTTTATCTCTATCTACAATAATATTCAAGATAATAACCAAAAACAGCAAAATTTCCTCAAAATTACCAATTTAGGGGCAGCAACCCAACAACCGATTGACCGATTCATCTGAAAATTTCAGGGCAGATAGATCTTGACCTGATAAACATTTTTACCCCATGTCAGATTTGCTCTAAATGCTTTGGTTTTTGAGTTATAAGCCAAAAACTGCATTTTACCCCTATGTTCTATTTTTAGCCGTGGCGGCCATCTTGGTTGGTTGACCGGGTCACGCCACACATTTTTTAAACTAGATACCCCAATGATGATTGTGGCCAAGTTTGGTTTGATTTGGCCCAGTAGTTTCAGAGGAGAAGATTTTTGTAAAAGTTAACGACGACGGACGACGACGACGACGGACGACGGACGACGGACGACGGACGACGACGGACGACGGACGCCAAGTGATGAGAAAAGCTCACTTGGCCCTTCGGGCCAGGTGAGCTAAAAATGAGACCGAGATAATCTAATAAAAAGCAAGGAACATGGTAAATGAATTTATTTATACAAAAATAAACATACTGATATAAAAATGGAATACTAGTTTAATTGCTGTTCTTCATGAACCATACACCAGTTTATTGACCACACAACCCACCAAATTCAAGGTAGATAACTGTATACAGCCATCTTAAAATACCAGTACACAATTGCTCTAGTTCTTAGCTTAACATAACTGTTGACACAGATTAATGTCTCATCTGTCTGCCAAAAATAAAAAAACCAGATGCTCCGCAGGGCGCAGCTTTATACAACCGCAGAGGTTGAACCCTGAACAGTTGGGGCAAGTATGGACACAACATTCAAGCTGGATTCAGCTCTAAATTTGGATTGCGATTAAGAAGTTGACACAGCATAGGTTTCTGACACAGAATGAATGTGGTCTAATGAACTTAAAATATTTTTTTTTTTTTTTGCCTTGGAGCAATTCACTATGTTGTTGAATATTAATCCTCTCAAAAAAATGTTTGAAGAAATTTTCTTTTTATTTATGAAATCTGAAATGAGAAGAATTTACCCCCCCCCCCCCATTTTTTTTTCACATCCCCCTTTCCCTTTTTCCAAAACTGATCTCAATTCAAATTTCTAATGGAGTTTGCAACAATACTACTCATTTAAATACATCATAAAATATTAAAATGTAAAATAAAGTGCTTGTTATCACTGAATGGTAAAGATTGTTTTTTTTTATCAGTTGGTAGTAAAAGTGAATATACATTGTATATTGTATAAAACAATTTAAGTTGATTCAACTACTATTCTGGACAAAGAAAGATAATTCCAATTGAAAATTTCTTGCTATTGCACAAATTGTGCAATTAGATATTTCTTGCTATTGCGCAATACTGTGCAATTGAAAATTTCTTGCTATTGCACAATACTGTGCAATTGAAGATTTCTTGCTATTGCTGAACACTGTGCAATTGAAAATTTCTTGCTATTGCACAATACTTTATATAATAATTTTGGATCATGATTTGAACCAACTTGAAAACTGGGCCCATAATCAAAAATCTAAGTACATGTTTAGATTCAGCATATCAAAAAAGCCCAAGAATTCAATTTTTGTTAAAATCAAACTTAGTTTAATTTTGGACCCTTTGGACTTTAATGTAGACCAATTTGAAAACAGGACAAAAAATTAAGAATCTAAATACACAGTTAGATTTGGCATATCAAAGAAACCCAATAATTCATATTTTGATGAAATCAAACAAAGTTTAGTTTTGGACCCTTTTGGCCCCTAATTCCTAAACTGTTGGGACCAAATCTCCCAAAATCAAACCCAACCTTCCTTTTGTGGTCATATACCTTATGTTAAAATTTCATACATTTCTGTTCACTTATACTTTTAAAAAAAGTTATTGTGCGAAAACCAAGAAAAATGCTTATTTGGGCACTTTTTTGCCCCTAATTCTCTAATCTGTTGAGACCAAAACTCCCAAAATCAATCCCAACCTTCCTTTTATGTTCATAAACCTTGTGTTTAAATTTCATAAATTTCTATTTACTTTAAAGTTATAGTGAGAAAACCAAATGTCTTCAGATGACGACGACGCCAACGTCATACCCCTATACGACCAAAAATTTTTCAATTTTTGCGGTCCTATAAAAATTCATTGATCTATCCTATCAAACTGATAAAAGCAGAAAAGTTAAAAGCATTAAAATCTACTTATTGATTCAGTCACTGGACAATAACCTAGTGGGCAGGGCTTCCAAAAGGTCTTCATACGGATATGTAATTAGTTAAATTTTTTACAAAGAAATGTTAGAGAAATTTTCATTTTTTACTTGTAACAAGAAAACAAATTCACAGTCACTATTTTTCCTACTATTTTCTTAAAACCTATCCTCTCATATTTTACTTCAAAATTCTATCTCAAAGATTTCTAATTATTCCCCAAAAGTATTTTTTTCATGTATAATGATTAAATCTATGCAAAATTTGTAGATTGAAATATAGCACAGTGACCTATAATTTTTATGAATGTTTTGAACAAAGAACAGTAAAATCTACATTTTGGCTTTGTATAAGAAAACTCTTTCTGAGGAAATATATACACATCATCCATCTTAAAAATCTTCATCAAAAGAATAATAAAATTTGATCATAAAAATGTAGCAAGAAAACAAATTCTGAGACACCATTTGTCTTATTATTTTCTTAAAACATATCCTCTCATATTTTATTTCAAAATTCTATCTCAAAGATTTCTATTTATTCACAATTGACTTTTTTCATGAATAATCTATGTAGAATTAGGTAATTTTGCTCGACTTGTGGATTAAGATATAGCACCTTGACCCATAATTTTATGAATGTTTTGAACAAAGAAATTCTTTCTAAGGAAATATATACACATAATCGATCTTGAATCCTCATCAAAGAAATAATAAAATTTAATTATAAAAATGTACATTAAATATAATTTCTGATGGAAATAATGATCTCAATTAGCTCTGTATGGCAAATACACAGATACAAGTAAAACTGCACTACATAATACAGTTTTGAATAATGCTTGCTTATACCTTATTTGTCAATACAGATAACATGCCTTCCTACACTTCAAAACTTCAAGAATAAGTACCACTGTGGTGACGGTGATGATGTTTTCTCTTTTTACTCTTATGATGCTTTTTATATTCTATCTCACTACTGTCACTATCAGATGAACCAGAGTCACTATCAGGGTCACTTTGATGCTTGTACTTCTTTTGTTTTTTATGTCTTCTCTTTCTTTTACTATAATCATCATCACTTGAACCAGATAAGTCACTGTATTTATGTGAATGTTTCTTTTGATGGGAATATTCATCCTCGCTGTCAGATGATGAATCGCTATAATGTTTATGCTTTTTGTGTTTTTTATGAGATGTTTTGTGTTCATCACTATCTGATTGTTCAGAGTGTTCAAGGTGCTTTTTGTGTTTTTTTCTCTTCTTTACTTTATCCTTTGCCTTTTTCGTGACAGGAGATCTTGATCTTGACCTGAAAATGGATATAACTGACAGCTACAGTCCACAAAAAACAAATATTAGAATTTGAAATATATAATATTTTGAGTGTGTTCCTGTGCAATCAAGGCCAACAATTGGTTTAAAATGGGTCAAATGATTCAGAGGCAAGGATCTTTGAAACAAACTAAAACTTGTTAATGAACAGCCAATTGCCACTAATATAAAAGTATGTTATGCTTATTTAGGGGCCTTAGTGGCAGAATGATCAAAGCAGTTTATCTACTGTCTTACTAGCTTTCCAACACTGAGGTTGTGAATTTAAGCTCAGCACTATGTATGGGCGTTTGACTATAATTGTAAATTGATAACCAGGATGCTAGTTTTCATGCCAAAGGTAAGTGGAGCTTTCCAGAACTTGAACTTTCCTCACCAATGAAATTTATCTGTCATGACATAGCCAATAGTGCAACAATCTACCTTTGTCATTCTGCCTTTTTTTGCAAAGTGGCTCAATCTCCCTTTTTTTGCTCTAAACTCCTGTCCTGCCTTTTATCAAATGGTAGCTCCCTAAAGCTTTATAATAAACCATGAAATTAAGCAAGAAATTCACTGATTTATACATTAACAGCTTCCAGAGGCGTCACAAACCTCTTTATATAAATGCAACCTTCCATCAGTTGCAATTCTTTAAAGTATGCCAAACCAGAAAACAATTCGATATCAAAACACAATTTGGTCTCAGTAAAGCTTGAGAGAAAGAAGAGGAAAGAAAATATACAGCAGCAAAGCAGGCAACTTTCATGCATAATGCAACAGCGTACAAAATATCAATAAGACTATTGCAAAATATGAAATACTACTTTGGAAAGAAACATCATCAGAACAATATTCATCTTTGTATGATTTAAAAATTTCAAAGACACAGGAGAATAATTTGTGAACGGGACAATGTATGTGAGTTGCTTGAACACTAATGCAACAGTTTACTAAATATAAAATGTGAATAGTAAATTATGATTATGAAATAAATGTTTTATTCTAACCTTTTGTGTTTTTTCTTTTTCTTTTTCTCTATGTTCTTTTTCTTTTCTTCTGTCTTATACTTCTCTAAAAAATAGAATATGAAAATTCACTTCTGTATAATAATAAACTTTTAAACAACCATATGATTCTCTCTTTCATATAATTGTAAGTCATTTAACTTCCCATAAATGAAATAATAATAAAATAATAACATTGTTACCTGCTTTTAGGCAGAGAGCTTACTGCTACAGCATTTCAAAGTTAAATCAAAGCTGATTCATTATCTCCAGCTAAATACATATTGTAACAGACATCAAATAATTGAAAATAAGAACACAATTTAAACTGATATAATGTATATGTAACTGTAAATGTAGATCTGAGTGACAAATTTTGTCTGGTAAAAAACTTTAAACACCTCATACATGTACATGCCATACACTTCTTTATTGTTCACTAACTCAATAGATTTGTTATTCAACTTTTATAATTGAATGCCATTAAGTTATAAATAAATGAGTTATAGCTGATCATATACATGTATTACAATATGTAAGGGTTAGATCTCCTCAAAATCTAACTCGATGACAAAAAATAAACAGATGAACAAACCTTGTTGGAACTGACTGAGTGGTGAAATAAAATCATCTTCTGAGGAATCTGAGCTAGTACTGCTGACATCTAAAACAATATCTTTACCAGGATCTGCCTTCACAAAGTTACGACACTGAAATGTTAGATGTCCGGCTGAAAAACAAAATGGAAACGAAATAAGAAATTTTGTCAAAGGGCATGATTGCTCCCTGCTCAAGCTTTGCAATTTTCAAAAGTTAAAACGGGGCATAACTCAGGAACAATTATTGACCCACTGCTCAAATAAAAACTTAGTCTGTGTGTTGTTGTTCTAAGCATACATGGCAAAGTGTATGAATTAAAAACATATAGATGGAGTGCGCACAAAATTTTCAATTTTCCAAATTATAAGGGGCATAACTCTAGAAAGGTTAACAAAATATAGTCAAAATTTAATCTCTTGAGTGTTGAATTTTTCAGTAATAGAGTGCAGAAATGTACAAATGCAATTTTCAAATTTATAAAGGGGCATAACTACTAGTAACAGTAAATGACTCTTTGACAAAAGAGTGCTAAAACAAAAATAGGACGGACGAAAGGACTGACAGATGGAAAGAGGGATGGTCAAGGGTAACACTTAATGTTAAATAGCCCATGTTGCTTAGGGTTGGGGCATAAAAAGAAAACATACTTATACTCAAAGGAAAAGGAATGAAATAGTCCTGGATGTTAAAATATTTCCCAATACATTCCACCTGCCTTATACTACAGAAATAAGAATCCTTAAATGTCTCAACTGCTTAATTGATTATTTTTTGTATATATAATAGCTGAATAGTATTAAGTTGACAGGTATTGAGATAAACACTCATTAAATTCTTATAAAATTAAATAGTGCCAGAATAATTTTTATACCATACCAGTACAATGCAATGAAATGTTGCAAGTGGGACAAATAAAAACATGATCAAGCAATGCACAACATATATACCAATAAACAAAATAAAGTAAGCAAGTGTGATGTCTGATATAAAACATCTCCCCTCCTCTTGTGGATTGAGATGCCACTAGAGGGCGTAGTGTGACAAATCAAAAACAAGATCAAGCCATGCAAGTGAGGGGTCTGAATCTATAGCAATGTTTAACATAATTATTCTATAAAATAATCGAAAGGTATTTTAAACAGACTACAGCTGTTGTCTGCTCTATGGTCAGGTTGTTATCTCTTTGACACATTCCCCATTTCCATTCTCAATTTTATACATTATTTTTTGATTATCATGAAGTTTTAAGAGATATAGTAACTAACGTATGTTTTTAAGTCTTACATGGATTGTTAAAGTACTTCTTTTTTGTATACTGTAAATTTGTTTATTTTCATGAATACTACAGTAAAGATATGTTGGTATTTGATTTCATTGTTTTGCCAATGTCTAAATACAAGCCTACAGAATACTTGTAATTTTGTTGTTGAACGTTTCCACAATTTCAATCTTTTTTTTACATATACCCACAAATTCCATCCCACCAATTATCATGATAATGACGACTTCACAGTATTATATACATGTATAACAATCTGCAATACATACCATATCCACATTTTTTACAGGCTGGTTTTAGACCATCATTTTTATTGGTGTATTTGCTGCCTATACCTGAAAGTTTAAAAAGAAAAATAATAAGGCATCAGTCAAACATTAAAATCAAATAGTAAGACCTAAATGATTGGAATATCTTGCCTGCTATTATTGAAAACCCCACATCTGAAATTGAGCAAAAAAATAAATGAATTAGTTAACATGTTAACAGTGAGATGACATTTGTCATATGTTATATATACAAGTCGAACAGCAAAAAATTCTAGCAATCACAGACATGACAGATATTTCCACCATGCCCACTTGCAGTTCAAAATGGAAGATCTATATATTCTGGAATATCATTTTTACTGGAACAAATATTACAGTATTTGTTCCTAACTGAATAATGGGTATAGAATATTTGTTCAAACAGGAACAGAAGGTATGGCATTAATAATAACAAACCAAGGGGACATCTGTAAGTCAGAACATTAAGGCAGTAGGCATTTATTTTTCCAATCAGTTTTCAATTTTTCTTGTCAGACAAGATACATAAACATCAATGTTACATCATAATACAGTAATTATTAAAAAACATGTGAGAATAAGATTTTTCAGTGAAAAAACACAAAGAAATAAAATAAAATATCAGCAATATAGGATATCATTAAAGTGTAAAGAGTATAGTGTAATAAGTTTAATTTCATAACAAGAAGTAATTGTAACAGGATGCTGTTACGAAGTCTCCCAAACAAAGCTCCAATAACTCGCAATTCATATGGTCCCATGTTCATTTGATTTGATTTTTTGTCCCATACAAGAATATATATGGCTTACTGGTGGGGATCTCCACCATTTACAAGTATTCAAACAGGAGGGGGTGGTGGTGACCCCCAGGGACCTTACCTACATTTCATTTTATTTGTTTTATTGTCCCCTACAAGAATATATATGGTTTAGGGGTGGGGATGTTGACCGTTTACAAGTTTTCAAACAAGAGGGGGTGGGATGACCCCCTCAGGACTTTCCTTTTATCTCATTTTATTTGTTTTATTGTCCCCTACAAGAATATATATGGTTTAGGGGTGGGGATCTGGACCATTTACAAGATAATAGTACATTCTCAAATTGAACGGGGTGGGGGTGACCCCCAGGAACTTCCATTTAATTTCATTTGATTAGTTTTATTGTCCCTTACAAGAATATATATAGTTTAGGGGTGGGGATGTTGACCGTTTATAAGTTTTCAAACAAGAGGGGGTGGGGTGACCCCCTAGGGATTTTCCTTTTATTTCATTTCATTTGTTTTATTGTCCCCTACAAGAAAATATATGGTTTAGGGGTGGTGATCTGGACCATTTACAAGATAATAGTACATTCTCAAATTGAACGGGTTGGGGGTGACCCCCAGGAACTTTTATTTAATTTCATTTGATTAGTTTTATTGTCCCCTACAAGAAAATATATGGTTTAGGGGTGGGGATCTGGACCATTTACAAGATAATAGTACATTCTCAAATTGAACGGGGTGGGGGTGACCCCCAGGAACTTCCATTTAATTTCATTTGATTAGTTTTATTGTCCCCTACAAGAATATATATGGTTTAGGGATGGGGATCTGGACCGTTTACAAGATAATAGCACATTCTAAAATTGAACGGGGTGGGGATGACCCCCGGGGACTTCCATTTAATTTCATTTGATTTGTTTTATCGTCCTATTCAAGAATATATATGGTTTAGGGGTGGGGATCTGGACCGTTTACAAGATAATAGTACATTCTCAAATTGAACGGGGTGGGGTGACCCCCAGGAACTTTTATCTAATTTCATTTGATTAGTTTTATTGTCCCATACAAGAATATATATGGTTTAGGGGTGGGGATCTGGACCGTTTACAAGTTAAAAGCATATTCTCGAATTGAAGGGGGTAGGGATGACCCCCCAGGGACTCCCCTATATTTCATGTGATTTGTTTTATTGTCCTTTAATCATTTCTGAAGACTGCATGTATCTATCATTTACAGTTTTCAAGTTATATTCATTTGAAAATTTTAGAAAATAAAATCCCATAGGGTTCTATAGTAAACCCCTCCCTTCTTTCTGCCCCCCAAAATACCCCTTAATAGACCTCAATGCACAAATGAACGATTGATGGCTCACCTAGACATATTAGTCTAACATTTTATGAAACCCTAAGTAAATCTGACAAGTAGTTTTGGAGAAATGCTGCGGACAAGTTCATTTTTAAAGTGGCGGAAGAAGAGGAAGAAGAGGAAGAAGAAGAATAATAAAAATAATAAGAACTGAGCAAAAACAATAAGTCTCCAAACTTTGTTTGGGAGACTTAATAAACCCTGTGAAGTGTTACAAGATAATAGTACATTCTCAAATTGAACGGGGTGGGGGTGACCCCCAGGAACTTCCATTTAATTTCATTTGATTAGTTTTATTGTCCCCTACAAGAATATATATGGTTTAGGGATGGGGATCTGGACCGTTTACAAGATAATAGCACATTCTAAAATTGAACGGGGTGGGGATGACCCCCGGGGACTTCCATTTAATTTCATTTGATTTGTTTTATCATCCTATTCAAGAATATATATGGTTTAGGGGTGGGGATCTGGACCGTTTACAAGATAATAGTACATTCTCAAATTGAACGGGGTGGGGGTGACCCCCAGGAACTTTTATTTAATTTCATTTGATTAGTTTTATTGTCCCATACAAGAATATATATGGTTTAGGGGTGGGGATCTGGACCGTTTACAAGTTAAAAGCATATTCTCGAATTGAAGGGGTAGGGATGACCCCCCAGGGACTCCCCTATATTTCATGTGATTTGTTTTATTGTCCTTTAATCATTTCTGAAGACTGCATGTATCTATCATTTACAGTTTTCAAGTTATATTCATTTGAAAATTTTAGAAAATAAAATCCCATAGGGTTCTATAGTAAACCCCTCCCTTCTTTCTGCCCCCCAAAATACCCCTTAATAGACCTCAATGCACAAATGAACAATTGATGGCTCACCTAGACATATTAGTCTAACATTTTATGAAACCCTAAGTAAATCTGACAAGTAGTTTTGGAGAAATGCTGCGGACAAGTTCATTTTTAAAGTGGCGGAAGAAGAGGAAGAAGAGGAAGAAGAAGAATAATAAAAATAATAAGAACTGAGCAAAAACAATAAGTCTCCAAACTTTGTTTGGGAGACTTAAAAATAGGTATATTAAAAATAAAAAATAGAACAAGAAACATTGTTTCATATTTTGTAATAAATTACTCATGACCAATTGATGCATATCCATAAGGAACATTTCACTACCGCAATGCAATGCAGAGGTTATTGAAGGCGTTTATTCAAATCTAGTTAACCCAGATGCTCCGCAGGGCACAGCTTAATAAGACCGTAGAGGTCAAACCCTGAACAGTTGGGGCAAGTATTGACACAACATTCAAGCTTGATACAGCTCAGAATTTGGATTGGGATAAAGGTTTCTGACACAGAATGAATATGAACTTAAAATTTTTGTTTTGCTTTTGTGCTGTTGAATATTAATCCCCTCAACAACAAATATATTTGAAGAAAAATTCTTTTTAATTTCTGAAATCTGAAAAGAGAAAAATTTTGAGGGAGGTAATCAAGTAATCAAACATATATAAATAAAAACATTACTTATTCCAGTATTGATTCTCAGTTTATGTGGTTGTTTAGTAATGAAGACACTGATGCATGTAAAAGTATAGCTAAGTACATAAACATGTGTTTTTTACTTAGAATATAAGTGTGAAATTTTTGTTTGCTGCTTATAATGTAAAATGATTACTTATATTTTTTACACTAGAGTTACTCCCCTTGGAACACATATACTTTGATACTTGTGTAGTATTAATTTTAGTTAAGATTGTTTAAATGTTATTCTTTGTTGTATCTATGCTATTAATGATTATGTTCATAATTGAGCTTTCTTTAATAAAATATTTCGTATTTCGTATATAATTTAAAACAGTATTCTTTAAATTTATATTGGATTACCTCCCTTACACTGCTTAAATTCTCTAAATTGTCCTTTAACCAGAAAAACCACAAGTTATTGACTGAAAACTACAAAAATGCTTATTTGGGCCTCTTTTTTGACCCCTCACTTATTGAACCCCCACCCCCCTTTGGAGCAAGAACCCCAAAACTCAATTCCAGCCTTTCCTAGTGTATTGCTATAAAAACATGAAAAATAAAGAAAATATTAAAAAAAAAACGACATTCTAAAAAACATAGATTTTCTTTGTGAATCATTTTTAAATTTGACGAGATGAGTAATGAATATTGTCATGATGATCAAAGACTTGGTCATTCATCTCCATAAAATTTAGCAATAGGGGAAATAATTGGGTCTCTCTCTATATACATATATAGCTATTCCGGCTTGGGTATTCTCTCCCAAATAAGTTATATTATCACACAGCAGGTAAATTACAGTCTTCACTATTAGCCACTAGTCCGATGTCCCAGACTAGTAAATATTGATTCGGACTAGAGAAAGTTTTCAAAATTTTATACAGTCGTAGAGGGACAAGTTTTGATATTTAGTTCCAGACTAATAGATGAAAAAGTTTTTGAATCAGACTGAATTGTGTCATTGTGATTGGTTTAACACTATAACGTGGTGGGTTCATAAAATTCCATAGGGATTTCATGACATCTTCTTCTTCTTTTAGGTCAACAAGGCTTCAATACTGAAGAATACATGTTGTTAATGGTGACATCATTTATTGATTTATTTATTCTTCTGATTTTGTTGTATTTCTTTGTTTCTCTTTCTTTAAAATGAGACAGGAAAAGTCCTGAATGCGTTAAATTGGTTTCAACTTATACGGTTCGGCCTAGTCCGAGATTACTCTTACATGTATGTCCAACAGCTGTTTTGCCAGACAAGCTGGGGCTATGGAAAAACAGCCGTTGGACGTCAGAGTAATCTCGGACTTCGTTCGGCCTAAACACCTTTGGCTATGGATTTTACTAACCCTCTGTCTCATACCTGCCAACTGTATCTATTTGCGGGGGATTTACCCCATGGAGGCTGCCAAATAGGAATTTTGAAAGAGCAATTTTGTCCACAATTGAAACAAAACAATTAATTTTACAATGGCTATAGGCTAGTAAAAGTATGAAGAAGCCAAAAAAAACAACATTAAAATGTATTAGAAGGCCCCCTTGAAGGTTTTGTAGGACTATAAGAGCCAACTTGCACGTAAAACTCCCATGGGGATTTTGAAAAGTTGGCAGGTATGCTGTCTATGGATCCGTAGGGGGTCAGTAGCGAACCATGTAACTTATAATATCCTATTTTGGATATACTACCACAAATATAATATAATTTAACTATACATGTACGGCACACAGTCACTTGTTTCTATATATATGGATATGTTAATTGTTATCATTTTAATAATTTTCTTAGTAAAAATAAGTTCCTGTCCTGAATGAATCCGGGGCCGTTCGCGCCCATTCATGTTCTCACCCACTCATGTTCGCACCCACTCATGTTCGCACCCAAAGTCCGTTCGCACCCTACATGATCGCGCCCAATTTTAATTGGTTTTGTGTTTAATAACTTTGTAATCAAATTTTGGCAAGTGTATTCTTATAAGTATATTTGTTGTCATTGTCTCAAAATAAAGTGAGAGCATAATTTTTTGTTGTGTTGAAAAAATCTTAATCATGTTTTGGATAGTGTATTGTTAAAAAAACAATCTTTCTAAATAAAGTGGGATTCTGTCAACGTATTATTTTGTGTTGAATAACTCTTAATCATGTTTTGGTGAGTGTATTGCTATAACTTTGTTTCATTGACTTGTTTCAAAATAAAGTAAGAATCTGTCAGACTACGTTTTTTTTTTGTGTTGAATAAATTTATCATGTTTTGGTTAAAATAGTGTATTGCTATATTGTATTGTTTCATTGTTTCAGATCAAAGGGACCAAGCTGTTAAAACAAGTATCCTCGTGTATTGTATTTTCGACCTATTAACATATTTTTCCGAATTTCCCTTTTATATGTTTGAACATAGACATGCCTAATATTTTGAGAGTCACTAGTATACTTGTGCATAAAATAACTGTATCTGAAATATATTTCGATCTTTAATTTATTTTTTTATTTGAATTCATTGGATCGATGGAACCTTTGTTGACAAAAAACAAGCGTCTTGTGTTTTCGACCTATCTAAGAAGATATCTTTTGTGTTTTTCATTTAAAATCTTCAATGCCAAGCTATAAATACATTCAGTATTTACACCAAAGCAATTTAAAACAACAATTATGATTTTCCAATTATTCAACTGGAATATGAATTAAAATTGGGCGCGAACGTGTAGAGTGCGAACGGACCTTGGGTGCGAACGTGTAGGGTGCGAAAATGTATTGGGCGCGAACGGACCTGATACCGTTCTGAACATATTAATTAAATCAAATTTGTTTCTATTTGTTTACCTTGCATTGTGTCCTAACTCACATTGGATTATTCTAAGACTAGTTATACAGCTAACCTAGGGTAAACTGTATATTTTCTGTGAAATCGTCCCAATTTTTTTGGTTAGGTGCATAAGGGAGATAATCTGTTGGCATATAAGTCAAAACTAAATGAAACTCCTAAAGAAACCTCGACATTAACTTTGAATTGTTATTACGAAAATACATAATATTCCAAAAAGCCCTAAATAATAAGAGAATATAAATTTATATGATGAATTTGAATATGAAATTCGTAGTTAACAACACAAAAAGACCAATTACTCATTTATCTTTTAGTTAAACCTAAACAAAATGGCTGCGCCCATTGCCATTTCAAATTAATGGTCTAGTTTGTTTTTGTTTGACATGCAATGAGCAATATTTACATACAAGAACCGCCTACCAGCGGAAAGGTTGAAAATTTGTGTTTTCTAAAAACGTTTTAAAATAAAGTGAACCGTTCTGCTATGAACATTACTCCAGCAGACAGTTGACAATGTCAATAAACGTATTTACACTTTTGGTATTTAGCTGAATCTTGCCTCCGAATGACCTTAGATCTACTCCGAATCACCTTTTGACGTCAAGCAACAATCTCTTTTAAATTGTGACGTCAAATAATTTAAATTATGATGTCAAAGTTTACGGGAACCTGTGTGATTTTACGTAATGGCGGACAAATTTGCATACAAGTGTAAATACGTCTATAACAACAGCTGTTGTGCTGCATGTTCAAACTACATGTATCATTTAAAAGTTTAATCCAGTGGAGACATATTTCATCACTCTATAGAAATTCATCTGCAAATATTTTTTTCAAAAATCTGTCCCCAAAATTTTAGAATATACCAATACACATTGATACATGGTATCAAATAGTGATATTCGTTTTGTTAATATTTATTTATGCAATTACAAATATATCCTTTACCATAAGAAGTGGGTCTCATTGGGGTCTAAGCATGAAGCGGGATAGTTGATTTTTTGTAAGCGTGACACGTGAAAATCAAATTTTGTGCCATGAAAACGGGAAATAAATTCAGCGAGACGCTGGAAATTACCAAAAAATGAGAATTGCTTACCTACATAGTGTAAACGGGATACAGGAATCTGACAAAACAGTAAGCGTGATCCAGGATCAAATCCCCCAATGAGACCCCCTAAGAAGAAGTGCTTTTTCCTGAGATAAAAAAATGGATGTTTGAAAGCAATTACCTTTGTCACAACTAGTCCGAGATTACTCTGATGTCCAACAGCTGTTTTGCCAGACAAGCTGGGGCACTCTGATGTCCAACGGCTGTTTTGCCAGACAGCTGGCCCCAGCTTGTCTGGCAAAACAGCCGTTGGACGTCAGAGTAATCTCGGACTAGTCACAACGAGCTATGATGTGGTTTCCCTGAAAAAAGCACAGGTTAACCTTGGTACCAATGATGGTTCATTCATATAAATGGAAATGAAATCTTGTGTATTGAGAATGAAAGATCCTTTTTCTTTATCAAATAAACAACTTGGCACAATTGTTATGACAATATCATGTGATAGACCTTTTCTTTCATCACAGGTTTTTCCCTTACACTTAAGCTTAATTGTGCTCATTGATTGTAGAAGTTAATATTCATTTGATATAATAGGTCTCAGGGTTAAAGTCACTCCATACAGAAAAGCTGTTGTCATATTACTTAGAGTACAAGAACACAATAAATCAATAGCAGTTAGCTATGAAATGTATGAAGATTTGGATAAGATAAAGGATGTTCTTTTACAAGAAAGTTCATGTACACATGTTTAATCACAAAATGTTTATAGTAAAACTTTGCCATTCAAGTATTACTGTATTAAAGATATATATTTGACTTTTACTTAATGCATAACTACGTTTAGCAAGTGAAAAGCTGAGAAAAAGAAAACCATAGTTAACAAATAAAACTGAAATTAGGTCTCATTAGAAGTACATGTATATGTCATGAAATCAAACTATGATAAGAGGTTTAATTAAAGTCTATTAATTGTATATAAAGCCATATATAAATTTATGTTCAAACAAGAAGAAAAGCTTGCCTTAAAGGGGCACTAGCTACGAGATGTATAGAAATCAAAAATATGATTTTTTTTTTGTTCAATCATTAAAGAAAGTGAAAAAGTGAAATAATAATTTGCCTTTATCAGCTAAAGTGGTTCAATTTTGTCAAATTAAACTTATAAACATTGATAATGAATTATTCACTTGCAAGTGAATAATTCGACCTCATTAAATCCATATTCATGTGAACTCCTATTTAACCTGTAGAAAGTGATAGAATAATGCATGCATTGTCCGTGTACAGGTATTTAAAGGAAAAGAATGTCAACATTGAAAGTGAAACAAAGGTAAATAATTTGATTAACTGATTTGATCTACACAAAATCATTCTTATAAAGGTAAAAACGACGATAAACATAAATTTTTAATCTATAATACAAAATTTAACAGACCTATAAAAATCCAATTGCACGAGTTGCTTAATCTATTTATATCTGTGTTTATGTTTACATCGCTTATATGGTCATAGAAGGTCAACTCGATAGTTAATTAGATGGCATCTTGGCTAAATTTCACATGAAACAAAGCAACATCTTATTGAGACCATGTCCTGTAAATTGTTTAGTTGATATTTTTGATAGTTTGAAAAAATGTTTTACATTGTTATAAATAAAATGTAGATAGTCTTATAACAACAACACTTTAGGGACTGCTGCAGAAATTTATTGATCGCCATATTTCGGTGCCTAGGGAACCGTCATAAGGATAAAAACAATACATAAAATCATGCTGAAGTACAAAATCGGGTTGTAAAAATTTAAACGTCACAATGTTACAATGGCAAGTAACATTATTAATAGCAACTGAAAGTGAAAGTGAAAGTTGATTGTAAGTATGTAAGTAAACTATCAAAAGAAATTAAAATAAAATGTTTTTGTTGTAAAAATGTTTGTTAAAATTATTCTGCCAAAATGTGTTTGTCCTCTTGCATCGTGGAAAGAATAATACAATAAGTTGTCAGGCTGTGTATAGACAGTATAGCCGTTGTGTGGTCTGAATGTTCATTTAACTTTCTTCCCCAAAATAGACGACATTTTACCAGCAATTCCGTACCATTTTGACTGGCTTCCCTTGGCCAGAGGTACTGCTTCCCTAAAGTGTTGTTGTTATAAGACTATCTACATTTTATGTTTTTTATCATAACGACCCTGCATACCCAATGTATCCACTTTATGGACTCTACCGTACTACAGATTCACCAGGCGTTGGTTCACTTTCGTTTGTAATTGTTATAAATAAAATATAAGAATTTGAGTCAAATCGGTGAACATGAATTTGGCAGCTAGTGCCCCTTTAATTGAGAGTTTCAATGTTTAAATTTCATTTCAGAAATCAACTTGATCCATGCTTTGCTTTAATCATGATGATGAACATGAACTGTATTATGTTAAATCTATCATTGTCTATTTGTAGGTTCTATTAGATACAAGTGTGGGAGACATTGACATAGAATTATGGTCAAAGGAAGCCCCAAAAGCATGTCGAAACTTTGTTCAATTGTGTATGGAGGGATATTATGAGGATACAGTATTCCATCGCATTATCAAGGATTTCATTGCACAAGGAGGGGACCCATCAGGCACTGGAGATGGTGGTGAATCTATTTATGGTCATCCATTTAAGGTAAAGTTGTTTTACATCCATTTAAAGTCAGATGTTATACATCTTCAGGCAGTTTTACATATTGAATACAGTCTTGATTATTATGGTTTGTATATTGTGCAAATAATAGATGCTTTAATGTTTTAAAAAACAACACATAATAGATTAGGTTTTTAATATAAATTATAATGGTGTACAAATACTGATGAATTTACAATCATCATCAACTTTAACCTTTCTATTTGCAAGATTTTGTGTAAAGAATATAATCATGATGATCAGAAGTTGTTTTCAACACCTTACATACTTGTATGTTGACTTGTTTGTTCCTTGTTTCAATAATCAAGTAAATTTAAAACTTACATTGTACATGTATCATGATATTAATATGTTTCATGTCACAATAAACATCATAAGGAAACAATATAAAACATCTAATGGCTAACACTTGCCAACTGTTTTGTAATCAATAATGACTTTTGGTTTATTTCAGGATGAAATTCATTCAAGACTTCGTTTTGTTAGAAGGGGACTGGTTGCCATGGCAAATGCAGGGCCGAATGACAATGGTAGTCAGTTCTTTTTCACTTTAGACAAAACACCAGAGCTGCAATGTAAACACACCATATTTGGAAAAGTAAGATTTATCATGCATGTAGTTGCTGTTTTGGGTTGTCAAGAAAAGTTCTTATATATTAAATACAGAATGATATGTGAATGCATGCCTTAGTTTATTGGGTTAATATTTCCAGTTAATGTGTAAAAACAGATCATCATGCATATGTCAGAAGAAGAGACAATGCTTCTAAAGTCTAAAGATATCATTTTTTTTTCAATTTTCAGATTCTTATCTTTTCAATGAAGAGAACACACATTTCATAAAAAGCATGCAAATAAAAACAAATAGCTTTACAGCATAGATATAGTTGCCACTGATAGGACTACAAATAGTGTATCTTAGAATTAAAACCATTAAAGAGATATAAGAAGATGTGGCATGAGCGCCAATGAGACAACTCTCCATTACGGTATAATTTGTAAAAGTAAACCATTATAAGTTTAAGTACGGTCTTTAACACAGAGCCTTGGCTCACACCAAACAGCAAGCTATAAAGAGCCCCATAAATGACTATTGTAAAACCATTCAAGCGGGAAAACCAGCGGTCTAATCTATATAAAAAACAAGACATGAGAAACATTTATGAACCACATTAACAAACGATAACCACTGAACATCAGGTTCCTTATCAAGAGTCTTATTAATTTTTAACATATCAATGGTCCAATGGTAACATGTTGTTCTCAAGGACAGGAAGTTATTGGTTTGATCCCCATCTGGTTCAAATTAAGGACTATAGCAATCATAATTGCCTTCTTCACTAAACACATATCATTTCATATTTATATTGGCTTAGAATCAGAATAAAATGTCTAGATTAGTTACATGTCATCCTTTAGACTTACGCCAAGGACCTAGCCCAATAAAAATTAAAAATTTGTTTGTTTGATACTAAGCAGAACAAAAGATGGCATGAACAAAAAGTCATCTAAACATCTAGATCCTTAGTTTTGTCTAATTGATATATGTAGTAGTATCCAAGATATTTGATATACAAAAATATGATCATTACTTTTGTTTGGCTTGCTCTTTTTTAGTTAAGAATTTACATCCTAGAGAGATAGTTTTTTACAATTGCCTTTTAATGGTATCTGTGTATTGCAGATAAGTCATCTTAAATTTTTATAGATAGCATTTAAATTTATTTATTTCTGTCATTTATAGGTTACTGGTAATACTGTATATAACATGATTAAACTAAATGATTGTGAAACAGACGGTACTGACAGACCATTATATCCACCAAAAATTAATAAAGCACAGGTAACTTATTTAAAATACTGAAACCAATGCTTTAAATAGACAAAACATAGATAGAAGGAATAAGAGAACAAGGAACCAGTTTCCCTCACTTACCTTTTATCGATGTCATATAAGAATGGCAACTGCACAACAAAATTAAGTATATGTACTCATGTCTCCTTCAAGTTGTTTGCAAAAAGTTCATTTTTTAAAGTACAGACTTTGTTTCCAACTTGATATTTTTTCCAATAGACGAAAAAACCTTTCATTAGACATACTAACAATTGTCCCTGCCAAAACAAAGCTAGAATGGTGGAGGAGCTGACACTTATTTTTATCTCATTAGAGCATCTGATATTTAGGGCAAAACAATGTTTGTAAAGAAGGCGGACTTAGAAAAGTACAAAAATAAAAAAATACTGAACTCTGAGTAAAATTCCATGGTAAACAGAAAGTCCCTAAGCAAATGGCAAAATCAAAAGCTAAAACACACCAAACAAATGGAAAACAAATGTCATATTCCTGTGAAGGTTTTAAAAAAAGTATTAAGAATGTTAAAATTCTATTAATTAATATTATGGAAGAGTTAAATTTTAATCTTGCAGATAGTTAGCATCTAGCTCATTTCTGAATTCAGTTAGATGCTTGGCCTTTATAATGTCTTTCAACTTCTTTTATTGCTTCTTTTGATACTATTGATGTGTTGGAGTCACAGAAATAAATATAGACATGAAATTATGGCACGGAATCAGGGTCATAAATACTTATTTACGTATAAACATAATTATTTCTGAATATACGGAATTCGATTTATGTATATACGTAAATCGAATTCTGTATAAACGTTAATCGAATTCTGTATATACAGAAATAATTACGTAAAATACGTAAATTGAATTCTGTTTATACATAAATCGAATTCCGTATATACAGAAATAATTATGTATACACGTAAATAATTATGTAATATACGTAAATCGAATTTCGTATTAACAGAAGTATTTCTGTACATACATAATTATTTACGTGTATACATAATTATGTATGTACAGAAATACTTCTGTTAATACGAAATTCGATTTACGTATATACGAAATTCAATTTACGTATATACAGAATTCGATTTACGTATAAATAGAATTCGATTAACATATATACGTAATTATTTCTGTATATACAGAATTCGATTTACGTATATACTTAAAACGAATTCCGTATATACAGAAATACTATCTTTCTGTCTTTACATAAATATTTCTATATATACGGAATTATTTCTGTATATACGTAATTCGATTTCTGTGTATATGGAATTAATTTTGTATATACGTAATTCTATTTCTGTGTATATGGAATTATTTCTGTATATACATAACTGGATTAATGTATATACGTAATTATTTTTGTATATACGTAAATCGAATTATGTATATACACAAAGAAGAATTTTTGACCCTGATTCCGCGCCATATGAAATGCAGTTAAACAGCATTTTTTCTAAAAACCTGAAAATCTGAGATACTTTTTATGCTTTCAATGCTATCTTAAACAAATAAAACAATAACAAGTTTAATATGTATGGCTAAATGGTCACACTGCTATTGATTGTTTTAGATTTTATCCAATCCATTTGATGACATAGAACCACGGACTACAGGCAAAGACAAGAAAAATGAGGACAAGAAGATCAAAAGTAAATCGAAAGCTACAAAGTAAGTCTGCATTTAGGCTTTCAGTCCAGTAGGTTTTTTATTTGTTTGTACCAGAAACAAGCAATTTTCTACATGAGTTTGAAATGTTTTTATTTGATCTTAGAACTTGGCCAATCAAGTTTGAAGAAAATATCTACTGTAAATTCAGAAGTTATTGCGATGTTTTTATACCCCCGCTTTAAAAAAGGGGGGGTATACTGTTTTACCTCTTTCTGTCCGTCCGTCAGTCCGTCAGTCCGTCAGTCCGTCAGTCCGTCAGTCAGTCCGTCCCATGAAACTTTCATCACATTTTTCTCAGGAACTACACATCCACCCTTTCTGTAATTTGCTATCAACATTTATATATGTTAGCCATACCGTGTGATGCGTTTTCAGATTCATCACTTGACAACTTCCTGTTTACCGAACACTTGTATGATTTTACACATGATAGCCAAGTTGAAAATTTTCGTCACATTTTTCTCAGCAACTACAATACAAGGATTTCTGAAATTTGGTTTCAGGATTTATATAAGTCAGCTATACCCTGTGATGCGTTTTCAGATTCATCACTCGACAACTTCCTGTTTACCAAACACTTGTATGATTTTACACATGATAGCCAAGTTGAAAATTTTCGTCACATTTTTCTCAGGAACTACAATACAAGGATTTCTGAAATTTGGTTTCAGGATTTATATAAGTCAGCTATACTGTGTGATGCGTTTTCAGATTCATCACTTGACAACTTCCTGTTTACTGAACACTTGCATATTTTTACACTATTAATATTATCCACTTGTGGCGGGGGTATCATCAGTGAGCAGTAGCTCGCAGTTTCACTTGTTATTATTGCAAAAAATGCAAAACGGTTATAAAAACAAAAATTAAAGTCTCATTTTGAAATATTTTATAATCATGATAATAATTAATCAGGATTTTTTTCGATATTACAAAAACTAAAATTACATTTGATTCTAAAATAACAAAAAATTGTGATAATAAATGCACGCAAAAAATTCTGAATTTACAGTAATGCCTGTTGTAGATTACTTTTGTAAGAAACAAGACATATGAGGTATATTTTCTTATATAACAATCAGTTTAAATTTCTATTAAAGATACACACAGTCATTTATAATTTATTTACCCATCAATATTAGGCCACGGTTTTTTAATTTGCTGGTTTACGGATTTTCCCCATGAAAAAGTCGGGTCGGTCGGTCGGGAAAAAAAAGAAAAAAAAATCATCTTTGAAAACAGAAAAATATGCAAAATCAATATATATTTCACCTTTCTAACAATATGTTTGTTATGCCATTTTATCATCATTTCTTAAATTTTAGTTCAATGAAATATTATTGCTCAGCTGTTATAAACATCGCATGACATTGTCTAATAAGTTACAGTAAAAAAAAGGGGGGTGCACGGACAAAGATGAAATTAAATCGTCATTTCAGAAACAAGAAAAATAGATTCGCGTAGCTCTTAATCAATTCCAGAAAACTTGGTGAATAATGATCTTCAAGCACGAAAACTGATAAAGAAAAAAAATGTAAAAACGTCGTACGAAAATAAGTTTCAACACACGTGTCAAAAACCTAATAGACTCGTCCATTGGAAAAACGAGATTATCGGGTCAATCTGTTGTCTCGCATTCCCGTTTTTTATCCAAATGGACGATAATTTTTTTATTATCTATGAAACAAGAAAATTCCAAATGATTTGTTAATATTCAATACTTCAACTTGATGCCTTCAACCTATCCACATTTGGACAAGTCTATTTCTATGAGATGATGCATCTTACGGACTGATGACAAATAAGGGAAACGAACTTATTGTGTAATTGGTTTTAAACACAAGTTTCGTTCCGCAAAATTAATTGTGCAAACGACATTTCAAGGTCAGTTATTATGATAATTGATTTGTCTATATTTAAAAACGTAAACTGGAAGTTTTATTTTTTCACAACAGCAAGTGTTATCAATTTTGTTAGTGATTAATGCATTTCATTTCATAAAAAAAAATTATTTTAATTATTTTTCAGGGATAATGCATTTCTTAGGGTCGGCGGCAATAAAAAAGCATGAAAAGTCAATTTTATTTTTATTCTGGAAATCGGCAAAATCGGGTCGGCGGATCCGTAAACCAACAAATTAAAAAATCCTGGCCTTATACAAGAAATTAAAACGGAGAATGGAAATGGAAATGGGGAATATGACAAAGAGACAACAACCTGACCAAACAGCAGAATGTATGGTGTTTGTTGTACATTTGATGAAGATTCACAGCATAATACACATACATGTACTTTTTTTGTTACTTGCTCACTATCAGCAGCAGTGATAATAGGTCTATTAAAGTTTGACATCAGACAATAGAACACTTATGGTCAAAGGAACTCAATAAGATATCAGATAATTTTTTGTTAGTGACCATCACCTTAGTGAGCTACATATTTGGAATTACATGTATTACCATATCCATAGATTGACCGTTACTTTGTTATGTATTCTCATAATACATATTGTATAAAGCTGTTTCTTTTATAAGGCATTGAGCTCCATTAAGATATATTTACCATGTATGAACCTGACACTGATCTTCTTCCTGTTTGCTTGATGCTTTAAAAGTTTAATGTCTACTAGTATTTGAGTTAACATTGGTTTTAAGGATGTACTTAGGTGAGGTTAGGTAAAAATTAAGAAATTAAGAAATTAAAATTGATACAATAAGCTGGTAGAGCATCTATTAAGAATAAAGATGAGCTAAAAATATTGATAGGTCATGGACCTCCTTTTCGAGATATTTGAGATTTAAAATATGGCGGGAAAAGGCTGACTCGGACTTTTACCTTATATATGCATTGGTACTATTTGGGTCTCAAAACAAAAGAAAGAAAATTAAGAATCTTAAAAATTTTAGTAAATGAACTTTCATGAGCTATTAAGTCTTATATGAAAAAATAAAGGGGTGTTATGGGGCAAAATATTTTACATTGTATTGTATGGAAAAACACCAAGGAGTCCGAAGCATTTAACACAAATTCCAAAACCTCACCTGAGTACATCCTTAATGATAAGTTCAACTTCGTGTCATCAGATGCTTATATGAAAATAAGGAGATGTGGTTTGATTGCCAAAATAATCTGCCAGAGATAACAGAACAAGGATGCAAACAACTATAGGTTACAATATGGCCTTCAATAATGAGCTAAAACAGCACATTGTAGTTTGCTTTAAATGGACCTGGCATGACAAAATGTGAAATAATTCAAAAAACAAATTGATGGCCTGATTAAAGCAAAATCAATAAGATAAAATCATCTATTGCAGACAACAACTGAATAACAGGCTCCTGACTTGGTCACATATATAGAATACTCAACCATCTTCAAAACCTGCTTATTCATTAAAACCAATGCCTAAAAATATAAATTAATTTTTTTTTATTTCTGTTATAGAAATTTCAAGTTGTTATCATTTGGTGAAGAAGCAGAAGAAAATGAAGAAAATGACACCATAGCAACAAAGGTTATAACTGAGAAATAAGGGGAAATATATTCTTATCTATTAGATTATCATATGTATATATACAAGTCTAAAGATTTGTGCTAGGATACTGATACTTTTTGTTATCATTGCACAAATCCTAAGACTTGTAAAGGTTTATTTCTGTCTATGTGGTATCATCAATTTTATAATATCTGAAAAAGTATCATATCATCTTAAATTGACAATACCATGAAAACAGAAAAATTATACAACACTTCAAATTTGCTTTACATTACTGAAAATAGATGTATGAATAAGATTTTATCAATATTGTTGCACACATCTTAAGACTTGCATAATATTCATATATAAATCATTTGAAATTAAATCAAAGAATTGCAGTTCCCAACTTGTTATCTTTCCTCAGCAGCATTTGAACTTGTTTTTTTTTTGTGATCTAACACCCACTGCAATGTGGCCAGGATTGTTTACCACTCTGCCAACTATCCTATGTATAGACATAGTGGTCTAAAGCACTGGATAGTCTAGGGCAATGGACATACAAGCAGTGTGGCAATGATAACACAGAAGCATGGATTTCATACATTGATAATCAGATATTGAAGGGAATTTATGAATAGATTGGATTATTGTGTTAGAAGTTTTTGTCGTACCATCATACCAAGTGTTCTATAGAACGAGGCAGATAAATGTTTTAAATGACTAATGACTAAATAAATTTCAGCATTATTGGTATAACTTACAAATGGTCTGAAGGGCATACATACTTCACAACATTCAAAGAATTTTCAAAAACCTACATTTATCATTGTACTTCAGTTATCTATCTGTTTGCATTCAGTGCTTAATGGATTATTCCCCTTTTATAAACAGTTTAATTTTGGTAAGAGTCTGTCTTTTTTGGAAAGATGATGTTATGTTATTTGTTTAATTCCAATGCCCCTATTTGAGAACCAAAATGAATGAGAAACTAAAACCTTAACATTTATTAGTAGATATAAGAAGATGTGGTATGAATGCCAATGAGACAACTCTCCATCCAAGTCACAATTTGTAAAAGTAAACCATTATAGGTCAAAGTATGGTCTTCAACACAGAGACTTTTCTCACACCAACCAGCAAGCTATAAAAGGCACCAAAAATTCCTAGTGTAAAACCTTTCAAACAGAAACACCAACGATATAATCTATTTTAAAAAATGGGAAACCTTTTGCTTATAGTTAATAACCAATTATATATCAAACTAATTCAATTCTTTTGTCAAATTTGAATAGAAATAAGTTTCAAAGTGCTTTTAAAATATGCCTGTATAACTAAAAAAAACAACACAAAAAGGAATTTTGGATAACCCACATTTTTGAGCTGTGATGAAATACATATTTATAGCATTGATCAAAATTAGAAATAACCAAATGGATACAAAAATGAGTTGAGTAAACAAGTAGTGATTATGTAATAATTTATTTATAGGAAATGAAAGGAAAGGGTAAAAGTAGTCATGATTTGACTGATGATCCTACACTTAGTACAGATGTAGAAAATCTAGAGGAAAGAATCAAGAGTCATGAGGTATTACAGATGATAATTATGTTATCTACCGGTATTTTAATAAATTTATGACATGCTAGAATATAATTAGATAAAGAATAATGAGATGTGGTAAGGTATGACTGCAAATGAGAGAACTCACCACAAGAGTCTGTTAATAACTAAATGTCATAAATTGAGACCTAATAGCAGAAAACAGCTGAGAGTCACCAATTGGTCTACAACACAGTGAGAAAATCATGCACCTGGGGTTGGCTTCAGCTGGCCCCTAAATAAAAATGTATATGGTATAGATCTTTATTTCTTATAGAGCAAAAATACTGCAATATGATTGGTTAATTACCACGGTGTAAATAACACCCCACCCTTGTTCACATGGGATAAATAAAATTTTGGCAAATTAAAAAAAAAAAAAAAAAAAAAAATTGCTAAAATTAAGAGAAAAAAAATAATAATAATAAAATGTCAAAGAAAAAAAAAAAAAAAAAAAGTGTAAAATTCTGTACACCCCTGATTACACCAAGATAACTAATATTATTCCTTATAGGCATTTCAATTGCAAACTGCACAATTTTGTAAGCTATATGCACCTATATATCTAAGGCACCAATAAACAAAGTCAAAACACAAGCCTAAATTGATATTCATTTACATGGATATTAAACATAGCATCCACAATTTAGTGATTTCAAAATGAAACAAGAGGCTCTCAAGAGCCTGAATCGCTCACCTTAATTCTTTTGGTTAAATCTCTCATCAATGATTATTTTGGCTTTTCAATTTATTTAAATGTTTTTTTGGATCGTCCTATTTTCTTCAAAAGCCCAAAAAAATAATCATTTTCTTCTATGTTCTATTTTAGCCATAGGAGCTATGTTTCTTGACATACAAGGAAATAAAATATAAAATTTATACTAGATACTCTGAAACTCATTTAGCCTAAGTTTGGCTGAAATTGATACAGCAGTTTCAAAGGAGAAGATTTTTTAAAGTAAGTCAACATGATGAACAAATTGTGAAAAAAGTCTTTAAAGGGCAATAACTCCTTAAGGGGTCAATTGACAATTTTGGTCAAATTGACTTAATTGAAGATCTTACTTTGCTGAACATTATTGCTGTTTACAGTTTATTTCTATCTATAATTATATTCAAGATAATAAACAAAAACAGCAAAATTTCCTTAAAATTATCAATTCAGGGGCAGCAACCCAACAACAGGTTGTCTGATTCATCTGAAAATTTCAGGGCAGATAGAAATTGACCTGATAAACAATATTACCCAACGTCAGATTTGCTCTAAATGCTTTGGTTTTTGAGTTATAAGCCAAAAACTGCATTTGACCACTATGTTCTATTTTTAGCAATGGCGACCATGTTTGTTGATAGATCATAATTTCGGATACAATTTACAAACTAGATACCCTAAGGAACATTCAGTTAAAGTTTGGAAGTATTTGGCCCAGTAGTTTCAGAGGAGAAGATTTTTGTAAAAGATTACTAAGATTTAGGAAAAATGGTTAAAAATTGACTATAAAGGGCAATAACACCTAAAGGGGTCAACTGACCATTTCCGTCATGTTGACTTATTTGTAAATCTTACTTTGATGAACATTATTCCTGTTTACAGTTTATCTCTATCTATAATAATATTAAAGATAATAACCAAAAACAGCAAAATTTCCTTAAAATTACCAATTCAGGGGCAGCAACCCAACAACGGGTTGTCTGATTCATCTGAAAATTTCAGGGCAGATAGATCTTGACCTGATAAACAATATTACCCCATGTCAGATTTGCTCTAAATGCTTTGGTTTTTGAGTTATAAGCCAAAAACTGCATTTGACCCCTATGTTCTATTTTTAGCAATGGCGACCATGTTTGTTGATAGATCAAAACTTCGGGTACAATTTATAAATAAGATACCCTTAGGAACATTCAGTTAAAGTTTGAAAGTATTTGGCCCAGTAGTTTCAGAGGAGAAGATTCTTGAAATAGTTTACGACGACGACAGACGACGGACGACGACGGACGCCAAGTGATGGCATAAGCTCACTTGTCCCTTCGGGACAGGTGAGCTAAAAAGGCAATCTTGTTAGCTCAGAAATCTATGTTTAAAAAAAAATAAGGAGATGTGGTATGATTGGCAATGATACAACTATCTACCAGGGTTTAAATGAAGTAGATGTAAGAAATAATAGACCACTATACGGCCTGCAACAATGAAAAAACCCCACCATGTATAGTCGACTATATAAGGCTTGATATGAAAAATATGAAACAATTCAATCGAGAAAGTTAAATGCCAAAATTTATAACAAAAGTTAATGAAAAACAAATATGATAGACTGGAACCAACAACAACCACTGAACTACTGACTTGGGACTGACACATAAAGAATGTGACATATATCTAATCATGTATATGAATGCTCAATTAAAAATATTAATTTTCAACATGAACTTCATGTGTCCTTGTCCTCTGAAGTAAAAATTTAAGTGGTTGACCTTTTGGGACATTTTCTGGTCCAGATCACACATTTTTAATCGTAAGACATAGGCTTTTGAAGTTAAGGTGTACCACCGTAATATGATGTATCTAGTACCATTCAAAGTTACCTTGCATTCCTTTAAGTTCTTGACAAACATGTGTTGAAGTAAGTTTGAGTCTTCCTACCTTTTTTCAGTACAACTTTTGCAAATATTCTCTCTGAAGAACTGTTCTCTGGCATATGAATTGTTTATTTAAAGGAAGATGAAGCTAATAGACAAGACATTGCAAAAACAGTGGCAGAAAAACTGAGAGAAGGAAAGAATAAAAGAAAACATGAAGGAAATAGTGATGGCGAGGATGATCATGAATCAAGTACATTGTAAGTACAAGATGGAAGAACAAGTGCCCTGTATTAAAAATGATTAAAGTCATTTAAATTTAGATTTCTTTGAGAAGAAACATTCTCCTTTCCACTGTTGAAAAATTTCACTGATGTTTTTGGATTTCCTATAGGGAAGCCAAAAGGTTGATGTCCTAGGTCCTAAAAAATTAGAAAATACTAAATGGCATAAATTAAAATAGGTAAAGACAACTGGGTGTGGGAGACCATAGCAATAGTCTTGTAAGTCAAAGTGCTCTTTGGTCTGTTACCTAATAGATAAAATCATTGTTCTACTGGTTTCAAAAATGCAGGGTACATCTCAATTATACAAACTAAAGAAAACAATATGACACTGAAATCTATTTAATAAAAGTTGCTGCTTTAGCTACTTTCGATATGATGTAATAAGAAAAAATTAACATATCATGCTAAATTATGCATACGAAAATACATAACAATGTGAAACAAGTTTATACTGAAATGTGAGTGTGTGATATTGTTATATTTTTTACAGAGATGAGCTTAAAAGAGAAGCAAGAAAACTGAAGAGAGAATTGTTAGGAAAGACAAAGACAACAGAAGATTTAACACAGTCAAAAACAGGTAAATTGTTTCCATGATATAGATGAGTTTAAATGTAAGGTATGTGCCTATTAGACAGCAACAAAACAACACAAATAATACAAAGACATTTAAAAAATTAAAAATAACACTGTTAATATTTTTGCTGTGGAAGGCCTTTTCTGGATTTACCTTTATCAGGAACACTCAATCCCAGACATTTGAAAGCAAGGGATGCTGAAATTTTAGGAGCTCTCAGACAAAAAAGGACTAAAAAGAAAAGATGAATTCATTAAAATTAAATATGCATTAGTTATGGAAAGTTAGTTTCTTAATAATATCTTAATTTATCAATAGGGATTTAAGATTATTTTTATTAAATCATGTCAGTGCAGGAACATGTATTTTAAAATGCCACTGTGAGATTCCAAATAGCACCGTTTCCCCTATATTCAAGAATCAAATTAATATAATCATCTCCTCAGTAGCACTATGGTAAAAATACATATAAAACGTTTAATCCCGCTGCAAATGTTTGCACCTGTCCTAAGTCAGGAATCTGATGTACAGTAGTTGTCGTTTGTTTATGTAATATATACGTGTTTCTCGTTTTGTTTATATAGATTAGACCGTTGGTTTTCCCGTTTGAATGGTTTTATACTAGTAATTTTGGGGCCCTTTATAGCTTGTTGTTCGGTGTGAGCCAAGGCTCCGTGTTGAAGGCTGTACTTTAACCTATAATGGTTTACTTTTTAAATTGTTATTTGGATGGAGAGTTGTCTCATTGGCACTCACACCACATCTTCCTTTATCTATATAACATTATGGCATAAGGCCCTGGAGAGAATACTGACTAAAGAGTTAACATATGGGTTCTACAATAATTACAATACCCAGCCATCACAACCTAAGATTCAATTTTTAATCTCAAAAATCATATTAATCTTATTTTAATTTTTTGTTATGTCAAAAACATGATTAGTTATGTTAAAACTTTAAAATTGAAAACACTTTCATCTTTAATTCTTTGATTTTGTAGAAAAGCCAAAAATAAGTGAAGTTGTTGAAAGTTATATGAAAGAAAGACAAAAGTACCAGGATTTGAAAAAAGTGCAAGGAAAGAAAGGAAAAGATAGAGAAGCCATGACACTTGAAATGTTATCAAAATTCAAAACAAAACTAAGCTCTGCTAAACTTTTGGGTGGTGATTATGATGATGATGAAGAAGAAAAAGCAAAGGAAAAGGTGGAAGAAAAGAAGGAAGAAGAAGGAGAAAAGATGGAAGAAGACAACGATCCAACAGATTTGTCTTGGTAAAAAAAATAATAGGAAAATATGATAATTTGATTATGTCATCAAAAAAAAATAATTAATTTGTGTAAAAAAAACCACCCAAATAATGTACTAAAATTTTAGAACTTTTTCATTCATGAAAATAAGAATAAACAAGCTTAACCTTTTCACAGTATCACAAAATAAAAATAAGTTTTTATTTTTAGTATTTTTAAAGAAAACAATATTTTGAACATCTTTTGTTAGAAGTATTCATTATTTCTTTTAAACCATGTTCCTTGGGATCCACCTACAATATCGTCAATATATTCTTGTTTGTTGGTTGTTTGTTGTACTATTTTTAAAAGTGTTGTTTTAGAACCATAATTTCTAAATTGTATAATGTGATAGTTTTACAAATTATGTTTAACAAGCAAATGTTAAATAATTACATACGCGTCTGGCGTACTAAATTATAATCCTGGTACCTTTGATAACTATCAGCATTAAGCATCAATGAACACAGGTATCATTTTCTTATAGTAAATGTAATGACTGATGACATGATATTTATAGATTATTGTTTATCATCTTAATGAGATTGGTTTTCTCGTTTGAGCCAGTATGAGGAAAGCGAGAAAAGTAATCGAGTTGAGATGACCAATGATAATCTGTTTATTGCTATTTTACATATGAAGACGTTGTTAATTTCAATGACAAGGGAGCATGTTCACTTAGTTTCTAGTGATAATTTTTCATATCACTCTACTGTATTGAGAAAAGAAATTATCATTCCATACAATCAAACGAAAATTTTGTAAAATAGTGATAATAACACCTTATTCGACATACATAGAATAATATGAATAAAACTAATCCTATTAGACTTAAGCAGAGAAAATGTGTGATATTTATCAATTTAAACTATCAGCACTTATCCAATAACACGTAATCCTTAAGCTAACTAGTCACTGTATACATATATACTAAGCACAGAATTAAATATTTTGAATCAGTATATTAAATCATTTACTGTACAAATGAACATGATTTATCGTTAGTGCAATGTATACATTTGTAAACTTACAGGATGAGACACAAGCTCAGATTCATGGATGATGACCGGAAGAGAAAAGTCATTGATGCAAACATTGAAGAACTGGACAGATATGAAATTCATGATCCAAGAAACCCACTGACTAAACGAAGACGTGAAGCAAGTAAACAAGCAATGAAAGAGCGGAGATAACACATGTTAATTGTTTTGAGTCTGGTGTTCTCCTCATGAACAATTGAATGTCTGTGTTTTTAACACGTAAATAGGCATTTGTAAAGATCTCTATATGTGAACTGAGTGTGAAAAGAGGAAAAAGTTCTTCAGTTTTATAAAAAAAATAACACTTTAAAGTTTGTTTCATATTCAAGGTTATGGTAATTGAAATAGGCTTAAAATTGAAATATATTGCATGACTTTTGAATTGAGTTTATTTATTTTTTTGTCATTTGTTAACAAAGTGCTATTTATATTTAAAAGATAAAAACAATTTTAGCTTGTTTAGAATAAGACCACTCAATGATGTTATTAAACTAAAAAATATTGAACTAAGATTTAATATCATTTGTTGATACATGTAGTTATAATATATGATGTTATGTTGACAGATTATTGATTATTTGTGATTAAAAAAAATATTGTAAAACTGCAGATAAAATGTTTACTGAAGCTGGAAAAAGTAAAGAACTGTGTGTTGAAACAGTTTTGTGATGAAAAACAGAACTCATTTTTATGAACTGTCTCTTTTTGAGAATGAAAAGAATTTAAAAGGTAAGCATACATGTCTTCAAAAAAATATCAAGGTAAATCATGAACTGACAGATATAGTTTATTAAGCATTTATTGAAATCTGGATAGAACATATATGGAAATGTTCATCATTATCTGAGCAAGGTCCATAATGTCCTTAGACATTGCCCTTAAATGAGTCTGACCCGCTTCATGTTAAAGTGTTTGGTCGGGGAAGTTTTTGCTGAAGTTGAAGTCCAATGGATTTGAAACATAGTACATATGTTCCCTATACTATGATCTTTTTAATTTGAATGCCAAATTTGAGTTTTGACCCCAATTTCAGGGTCCAGTGAACATAGAAAATGATAGTGCAAGTTGGGCATCTATGTACATTCTTGTTTATGTTGTTTTACAGTTACTGTTAACAGAACTTGGTAACAGAAATTATCATTTACTTGAACGTTTTAAATTTTTCACTAATTAATGGTTGTATCTCATTGTTACATACTGCATAGTTTAAACACTTTGAACTTTCTTCACTGTAGTTACATTTTTCAATAACAATTTGTTTTTCTATCATTTTCTTTATCATTTCAATTTCAGATTATTTGTTTTTCTCCAATTCAGCCAATTTTTATTATTTTGAAGGACTCTTTATTTAGGATTCTGAGCAATATTATACATATCCTCATTAAGGTGTATAAGTATAAATATCCCAGATTATGCCTGCTGCTACATGGTTACATTTCTTTGATTGATTTGTCCAGATATATTAATACTTTATGCTTTCAAACATGACAGCCACAACATATAGAGCAGGATCTGCTTACCCTTTTAGATCTCCCCAGGTTAATATAAGTTTTTTGTTGCTCAGTCTCAGTCTTCAGTTTTCTATGTTGTGTTTTGTAGACTGTTGTTTGTTATTTGTTCTTTTCAAACTTTAAATGTTGCTGTTCTGTATAATGAATAATTGAGGGCAGGCTGTATTATAAAATTCAAACTCATGATGCCATACTTTCTCAATAAAGCTTTCATGATGTTTTACTGGTTAATATTTATTTATTTGTTGAAACTTGTTAAGCTAAGAAACATATGGGCCGTTTATAAACTCTATTTTCTTATCCTGTGTAGTTTTAACTTTTTTGTGAACATGTTGGTTTAAGGGATTCTATTATTCATGGTTTTAAGATTAACACATTGGTACTTAATATAGAATATATTTCATTCTCATTTCATGGAAAAAAAGGAACCAAAATGTCAACAATATATGTACCACAATAACATAGTACTTTCACAGTACTAGATTTAATGGCAATGTTTTTAGACCCCTTTAGTTATATCAGCCATCTGGTGTCATGTGTTTACCATTGCCTTTAATTTGCTTTAATAAAATGTTTTTTCTCTGAAAACAATTGCAAACTTTTTAGATGACAAACTATATGGTAATTTGTCAATGTTACTGATGTCTATCAAAGGTGACTATAAAAAATAGGGTAATCACCTTATAATAAATGAAATGAAAATTGTTATTGTATTGATGTATTTTTATTTGTCTTTTAAATGAAAAAGTATGTCACCATCAGGTTAACATGAATGTATGCTTTATCTTAGCCATATTTGGCACAACTTTTTGGAATTTTGGGTCCTTAATGCTCTTCAACTTTGTACTTGTTTCCCTTTATATTTTTTTTTTATCTGAGCGTCACTGATGAGTCTTATGTAGACGAAACGCGCGTTTGGCGTACTAAATTATAATCCTGGTACGTTTGATAACTATTAACAGCCTGCACGACCAATTCATGAAAATGATGAGTATAGTGATGCTTTTCAACTTTTTTTTATTATTGTTTATAAACAACTGAAAATGCAGCAGAACAGCTTTTTGAATTATCTAACTAGTCTTTTGGCTTTCAAATACTATTTGGACACAGATTCCACATACTAATTGAATTGAGGATATGACAGTTGAACAGAGAATGTAATACAAAATTTATCCATTTCCATTTTAAGAAATCCATTAAAAAGAAATTTGATAGCAGTTTCTTGATTCAAGTTATTAAGGTAATCTAGTGAATTATTCAATGTTAATGTAACTCTATTGGGATCAGTTATTGCTTATTGCACAATTACTTCATGAAATCAATATAACATCTTTTGTGAAGTCTTAATAAAAAATTAAGCAGATATTTTTCATTTTTCAAGAAGCAGAAGCCAACAGTGCCTTGATGCAGGCTTTAAAAATTCAAAAGAA
This sequence comes from Mytilus galloprovincialis, assembly GCF_965363235.1. Classification (NCBI taxonomy): domain Eukaryota; kingdom Metazoa; phylum Mollusca; class Bivalvia; order Mytilida; family Mytilidae; genus Mytilus; species Mytilus galloprovincialis. The sequence continues at coordinate 106,878,285 of NC_134838.1, forward strand.
GCAAATTTGTATTTACTTATTGCACATTTAAAACAAAACAAAAAAATCATTCCCAGGAAATTGTCCCCCAAGTTTTGTACTGTTTGGTTTTCTCTTTTTAACAAATCTATAAAGGCCTAACACAAAAGTGAAAATATATGATGCACTAGCCAGGGTCTTATTTTGTTTTACAAACACAAGCTGTGTATGTTTTCCATGTATTAGCCATCTCTTATCTAGCAATACTTACAGTTTTGTTCTAACCATTTTGCTAGAATAGATGATGAAGGGTGCCCAGGGGCAAATATGGCACACGTTTTCAGTATGGAGAAAAAAACGATACGAGTATATGGATATGGACCTGCATTATACCAGGCCAACCCACTTTGCTGTATTTTGTGTGCATGTTCAAAAGGAAATCATGTCGTCATAACAGGACACATTAATCTGATTCAAAGGCATTCACTCTTTTATTTTGGCAAATCCTAAATGCTACATGCTTAGTAAGAGAAGAAGCATCAAACGCCAATGCATTAGTCTGGTTTAAACTAACCAGGGATGATCGAATCTATGGCCTCCCACATTCATGGTGACAAGACAACAAGACAGTCAAGTCTCAAAGAACTATGATGGCAAGACTAATTAGATATAAGAAGATGTGGTATGAGTGCCAATGAGACAACTCTCCATCCAAGTCATAATTTGTAAAAGTAAACCATTATAGGTCAAAGTACATTCAGGTTTAAACCTACTTACATATATTTCTATGTAAATTGAAAACATCGACTTCACCTCGGATACAAATTAATTATTGATGATGATTGGAGTTTTTAAAATGTCTAGTGGCAAATATTACATGCATATCAGGGACAATACCAAGCTTATGTGATATAAGTAAAAACCCTATATCTTGACCAACACTCTGAGCCAGATTTGTTAACGTACCTGTTCACAAGGTAACTGTCCACAGGAAGACATCTAGATTGCGCTACCCCAGGCGTGGATCCAGAGGGGGGGTTCCGGGGGTGGAACCCCCCCTTTTTTTTTGACGATCAATGCATTTGCATGGGGACATGTAATTGAAACCCCCCTTTGTCCTGGGTTAGGAACCCCCCCTTTTTAAAATAGCTGGATCCGCCCCTGTACCCGGACACACATATGACTCTACGCCAACCAGTCGCATCTCTTACTTTAAATCAACGATGTTCTTGGTTAGACAACTTAGACAAGGCAATCTATCAAACACTGCCTACAACGGGATAAACTTCAAAAGAATTTAAACAAGAATGTTTCATAGTACATGGATGCACGGTCACCACACGCAACTTATCATTTTCTAAGTTTAGTGGACCGTGAAATTGTGGTTAAAAACTCTAATTTCGCATTAATGAGTAGAAAGATCATATCATAGGGAACATGTGTACTAAGTTTTTAGGTGATTGGACTCCAACTTCATCAGAAAATTGAACTAACTTGAACAAAAACTTAAACCCGAAGCGGGGCAGACGGACAGACGAACAGACCGAAAAACACAATGGCCCTAAATGGGGCATAAAAAACACCATTTATTCCTCTTGTATTGTTTATATTTCGTTTGAAACAAATGAAAAAGTTTAAGTGCTTTATATTTTATTATTATCGTATATATACATGGCAAAATACCAAACACAAAAACTGTTGATTGTAATTCAGTAAAAGGTCAATATTTCCAGATCTTAGGACGAATTGGTCCTCGCTTCTTTCTGTTGAATTGTTGGTCTTCGTAATCAGAAATGTACGGTTGTGGTTTTATTTTCAATGGAATAACTTTGTTGTCATTCAAGTTCCTATTACATCTGAAATATATGAAATGTATAAATTGTAAATGAGCAAATGAACATTTTATCAAAAAGTGAAATATAAAAAATACCAAACTCCGAGCAAAGTTCAAAACGAAAAGCACCTAAACACATGACAAAATCAAAAGCTCAAACACATTAAACGAAACAACTGTCATATTCCTGAAATGTTACAGGCATTGTCGCATGTAGAAATGGTGGATTGAACCTGGTTTTATAGCTAGCTTAACCTCTGCCTTGTATGACAGTTGCATGAAATTTCATTATATTGACAAAAATGTGTGAACAAAACAGACACAGCAGGCATAAATGTCAAAAATAGGGGTACAGCAGTTTATATTGTGTTATAATCTCAATCACTACAAAAACAAACAAACATGTCAACAAAGAAAAGCAAAAAAGGCATATAGACAAAGCAGATCAGCAAAGTAGTTGGAGGTCTTTAGGTTAAGTAATGCAACTGTATCCCATGTAAAGCAGACTTTGTTTCAACTTGAGAGAGTTCTGCGTAAAAAAGTCGCGAAAATTGAAAACCCAATAATTCAGAGTTCTTGGATAATTTTATTGACATTTTAAATACAGAAAAATCCTTGGTAATTATACAGTTGTCTTTCTACCAAAGTACTGATTACAGAGCTGAGAATATATACACTCCATCCATGTGTGGTTCTATTGACCTGTGTTTATGTTTTATTTGACTTTATATTGTTCTTTATCAGAATTTAATTTGATAACCACTTACGACAGACAGAAGAAACAGCAAGTGACTACTACTGCCAAGGCCGCTATTGATATGCATACTATTGCCCAAATTTTCACTAAAATACAAGAACATTCATATTATTATTATAATACCACCATACCGAATATTTTTATACAATGTAAGAAACTCTGTGATTATGTAACAACATGAGTGGTAGAATATTGTAATGGCTAAATGGTACAACATTTGAATTTAGCAATAAAGCAATAGGGTTGATTGGGGTATTGGAAAATAGTCATCCCTAGATTCACGCCATCCCTCGTTAAAACTGGGGTCCGTTTGACTGTAAGGAAGGTTTTATTTGATGCCTCTAGGTTATAATTTTTCTTATTGCAGACAAAGTAAGTCTGACATCGACTCTGCAAAGTGCAGGTAAAGTTTAAACCCTTTTTTTTTTTTTATCAAAATAGAACATTAAATATGGCAAGCCGTTCTCGTCAAAACTATGTTTAAACTATTTTTCGAAAAATTTACACACTGAGAATTACAACAAAGGACACTGAGATTTAAAAACTTCAAAACTCACACTGAGAATTGAAAATTACACACTGAGAATTAAAAATTACACACTGAGATTTCATAAAGACGCACTGAGATTACAAAAATGAAAAACGCACACTGAGAATTGAAAATTACACACTGAGAATTGAAAATTACACACTGAGATTTCAAAAAGACACACTGAGAGTAAATAAACTGAAAACACACACTGAGAATTTGAAATTACACATTGAGAATTTAAAATTACACACTGAGAATTTAAAATTACACACTGAGATTTGTGCGCACTTTTTATGCGCACATATCTAATTAGCATACTTAATCTGAATCTATTACAAGCTTAAAACAACAAGGGGACAGAACTCGTTAGTCTTTCGATTTAGTTCCAAATTATTAATAAAAAAACTTTAGAAATACAAGAACAAGAAAAATACCCACTTACTCTTATTACAAAATATAACCAAATGGTGAAAAACTTTATTAAAATTATAAGAAAACATTGGAACAATCTGCAAAAAAATGCAGTGGAATTGTTACTCAAGTGTCTATTATAGCATATAAACGTAACAAAAATATAAAAGATTAACTAGCAAAATCAGGGAAACAGTTGGAAGACTTTTGAAAAGGGACACATGTTTAATTACTGGTAGTAATGATCTGAATTATAGGCAACAAACTTATGAATATGAGCTATGTTAAGTCTTGAAATTTATTACGAATGTTGGTTGAAGGAATCGCATTTCATTATAATGACAAGAGTTCTTGAGATCAAGATATTAATCTGTTGAATTATTCATCTCATGAATATTCATTAGTAATTTACATATTAATCTCAGTGTGTAATTAACAATTCTCAGTGTGTGTTTTTCAATATATTTCATCTCAGTGTGTAATTTTGAATTCTCAGTGTGTGTTTTTTATTTTTTTAAATCTCAGTGTGTAATTTCGATTTCTCAGTGTGTTATTTTAGGTTTTTAAATCTCATTGTGTATTTTTTTCGAAAAAAGGGTTTAAACATAGTTTTGACGAGAACGGCTTGCCATAATTAAAGATCGATATCATAGACGTGCCAAAATGGACATAGTCAATTCGTGGACATGCAGAGAAAGTAAGATAAGTCTATAATTTCACAGATGATATCGGATATGTTCCTTACCTCGTAACTACAATCCCCTTTCCCTTTTATGAATGTGACCTACCGAATTAGACTATTTACCGGATTTGTTGTAACATGAGCAACACGACGGGTGCCACATGTGGAGCAGGATTTGCTTACCCTTCTGCAGCACCTGAGATCACCCCTAGTTTTTTGTGGGGTTCGTGTTACTTATTCTTTAGTTTTCTATGTTGTGTCATGTGTATTATTGTTTGTCTGTTTGTCTTTTTCATTTTTAGCCATGGCGTTGTCAGTTTATTTCGATTTATGAGTTTGACTGTCCCTCTGGTATCTTTCGTCCCTCTTTTACGATGACCACACATACATATGAAAAATAGAGACAAGTTGATAGGGACCAAAACAACTTACAAAGTCAGAATAACAACAAATTAGAACAACAACAAAAATACAAAAACTTTATACGACCACAACCATGGTCTTTCAGTGCAACGTATCAGTGTATAATGCTTTCATTGTGGTTCTATGCTGACCAATTTCTGATGAATATGTTTATTACTAAACAAAAACTGTGTTTTAAAATTATAATGAAAAAAATCTTTTGATTAAATTTTTTCTATTTTATTTTAATACCTGTATTTACTTGTAATATTGGCGCACACGAAAGATTTATTTTGCCGCAAATGAAATGCCTGTTGGACTATCGGATTTTTTTTATTAGTTTTATTGGCTTTGAAATGGCTTCCAGTAACTGCGAGTGAACTCAGATCTGTACTTAGTTTCTTTTTGTTGTGGGAATGTATAAGTTCCCGTCCATGTCCCGGCACTCTGTGTTTTTGTTAGATGTATTTCTATTTGTATCCATCTGATGAGTTGTACCTTTTTCAACTGATTTTTTTATAGTTTGTTCTTATGTTGTACTCATTAATAGAAATACTTTCACTGCTTTTAAAAGAGAATTTCAAAGAATAATCCTCGAAGCTTCTGTTTTTTCATTTGCGTATAATCCCGTATACTTACTTTTAGTGCAATGTTTGCCTTTGAATAATATATTACACACGCAAATATAACCATCAACGTGTTCAATGCATTCTCCATACAGACAGGGGTCATCCATGCAGTTATCTATAATTTTAAAATCATTTCAATTAATGATGATGGCAATCATGGCATACATCTGAATAGCTTTATGCTAATATGTAAATTTATTTCTAATACCATTTCACCATGTATTTCCAAGAAATCATGGTCAAAAGGTTTAAGTAATAATTTGTTTAAGGAAAGTAGTTTGAGTTTTATATCCCCTAAGTTTTGTGTTTAGTACATCATGTGCCAACCGTAAGGGGGAAAATTGAAGAAGAAAAAATAATTATACGGCGTTTTGCGTTTGCCCCGATTTTTCTTTCACTTGTGTCGATTTTTTCTCTCATTTTCGCCGATTGTGTACATAACAGGTTGCCATTTACCAGTGTCGCTTGATTTGTCTTCATACTCTGTACTTAGACCATGGGCCAGCAGAATGGATAAACAGCCATATAGACCTTGTTATCTTAATGATGGCTGTTCAGTTAATTCGTTAATAACTATTCCATGTTTAGGATATGTGAAAACGGGTTAATACATTAATCTTTACTATAGGTATAAAGCTACAAACCACTATCATTTTTCTGAGCAGTCTGTGAAATTCTTATGGATCTAATAGGAGGGTTCCTGTTGATAGTAGGACTGGTGGTTGAGGTCGTGGCTGAATGTGAATTAACACTGGTTGCAGTTGACGTTGTGAGTGGAGTTGGTATTGTTATTGAAGACACAGTCTTCTTTGTATTAGACATATTTTTTGTTGTTGTAGATGTAGTTGTCGTAGCAGGAGAAGTTGTTGAAATTTGAGCGTTGTTCGATGTGGGTGTAGCGAGTTTAATAGGTAATCCCATACTGAGAGAAGGTTTATTTAGGGTCCTAGGTATTGTTGAAGTAAGTGTTGTTGTAGACATGTCCGTTGAAATCGTTGCATGTGCTATGATAGGCTTGGCTGTAGAAGTAGGTTTTGTAATAGGCGTGGTTGATTCGGTAGGTGTTGTCGCTGTATGTTTGGTGGTCGTGGTTGGTATGGTTGTTGTAGGAATAGTTGTACTAGATGTTGTAGTAGATTGGGTTGTTGTAGGCGTGGTTGTAACAGTAGTTGTGATGGTAGGTGTGGTGGTACTAGGTGTTGTAGGCGGGGGTGTAGCAGGCGTGGTTGTAGTAGGCTTGGTTGTACTGTCTGTTGTTGTACGCTTAGTTGTACTCTGTGTTGTGGAAGGCTTGGTTGTAGTAGGCTTGGTTGTAGTAGGTGTTGTTATAGTGAGTTTGGTTGTTGGTGATGTTGTTTTAACAGGAGTTGTTGTTGTGGTCATAGTGGTTTTGGTTGTAGTGGGAATTGTTGTTGGATTTTCTGAAATCAATGCATCATGTTCATATAAAAAATGCCAAACATGTTAAAGTTAGTTTTTTTTATAAATTCGTATGATATCGATTCTATTTTGATGTATACAATCATAAGATCGGATAGGCATAGCATGTTCTTGATCATCAACACCAATACAACACCACTAGACATACACATTTCAGACCAAAAACTGACAAAAATAAAATTTGCCTGATGGAAATTGACTCTTTAGTTTTAGCAAAATAACATAACTGATATCTGTAATTCTAGCCAAAATATCTCGCCACCAAACGGCACTGACCTGAATAACAACTTCCGACTTTAATGTGCAATACTCATAAGTGTAGAAAATGATTTCAAGATAATAAAAAAAACACCAAAAAACACCATCCTTGATTTTCCTATTATTTAGACTAGAACTGTTAGTTTTCCTATCGAAGGTCGGTAGTTTTCTCCGGGCACTCCGGCTTCCTCCACCATTAAAAACTGGCCGCCACGAAATTACCCAAAAGCGGTGCTTAAAAGTGGCGTTAAAACACAAAGAAATAAAAAAAAATGAATAATAAGAATTTTGAAGACATGGAATAATGGGAAGTTTGAACCCGCGAACCTCCTTAAAGAATTATTGCTCAAATTTGGAGGTTTACATTACAGTATTTTAAATTAGTTCATTGCCTTGTGTCTCAAATTATTTACCGAATTCAAACAAATATACAAAAAAGTAAAAATCACAAAAATACGGAACACCGAGGAAAATTCAAAACGGCAAGTATCTATCCAAATGGCAAAATCAACATCAAACGAATGAACAACAACTTTAATAATTCTGACTTAGTACAGGCATTTTCTAAAGTAGCAAATGATGATTAGTCATGGTTTTATAGCTAGCGAAACCTCTAACTTGAATGCAAAAGCGATTATGACATAGATTCTTATAATATCTTTTTTATTTCTACACATAATGTACCCTATGTTTTATATCAACTTTGGACAATGGATTTTGGACTCCAGTAGTGTGTTTGAATGTTTATATTTCTTGCTATTATAATTGAACAGATCGTAAAACTAAAATTAAGAAATTTTGAAAGCGTGATCGTTATATATTTCAAATAATTCCTACAAAGAATTACTTGTCATTACGATGATATTTATTAATTACAAAGTCCTCTCAAACTTAAGAACGGTGCTTTTGTTAACTGTTTTAGAGAAATTTTTTTACATCGACTGATCATGTATATGTTCGATATTTCAATACAGATGGATTTTGTAAAATAGCGAAATGTATTATCAGTTTTAGTAAAAAAAAAAATTAAAAAAATCTAGCAATAAATGTTTGAAATGTCGCGGATACCAGAATATAGAATTAAAGATGTGGTATAATGGAAAAATGGAAAATGAGACGACAGTAACAACATGTTAAAAAAAGATCACATGCAAGGATATAGACATCTACCCATCATCGAAGAAACATAGATATAGGTGTATCTGCCTTCAACAACTAGTAAAACCAACACCATATAGAAAGTTGCAAAAGGCTCCTGTGTAACAGTGTTTACGGTTATAACAATTTTTGTTTTATATCTGACAGCAACCAACGGAGACTACAGAACTTCAAGCTAATCATATTGGACTGAACTGTAAAGACAGCTTGCGTTGTTAATTATTTGAGAGAACACAAAGGCTATATTAATACTCTGACTATTATTTTAAGTTGATCGCCTAAAAGAATAAGCTTATTTTTTTATGTCATGCTTAAAATAGAAATCTGAATTTAAAAAAAAAATCTCTTTGTGAATGTCCACTTACTATACTGACACTTATCTCCATGATAACCTGGCTTACAGTAACATTTTTTGTTGGATCCAACCATGCTGCATATCCCACCGTGTTCACAATATATTCCTGGAGGGCATGCATCTTAAATTAGAAATAACACATATGTTAAAAAGATAAAAAGAAAATATTCACAGTTTTCGAATGTTCTGTTGTGCCTCTTTGTTAAATATTTGTTTGTTTTTGTTCTAATTGATATTTTGACACAGTAATGACTGCTTTACTCATATTTTGACAATTTGACCTATTATGTTTTGTTCACGCATCGTTGTAAATAATGGAATTTGATGCAACTGTCATACAAGTGAGAGGTTAAGCGCTATAAAACCAAGTTCAATCAACCAAATTTTTACATTTGAAAATGCATGTACCAAGTCAGGAAAATGACAGTTGTTGTCCATTCGTTTAATGTGTTTATCATTTGATTTTCCCATTTGATTAGGGACTTTCCGTTTTGAATTTTCCTCGGAATTAAGTATTTTTGTGATTTAATTTTTTTCAAACATTGTTTTATGTGTATTAAATATTCGTAGCTAAGTGTCGATGTATATATATATCTGATGTTCTCCAGTAGAGATGGGATGCCTTTTTAAAAAATTTCATTTATCAGTGTAGCTAAGGAGATTGAAGTTATTGAAATTCGTCTCAAATTTAAAATTTTAAAAATGTTAGATTTTAAAATTTGTGTTTCCTTTATGTTGTCTTAATCATGTGACTGATATTTTTTGCTAATTTAAGTGTTTATCCAGCTATAATTATTTTGAAATTTATAACTAAAGGCAAAAACGCATTAATATGGTTAAAATCGTCATCAAAGGACAGTTACTCTTATAAGGAGCCCGCTGACGATTTCGAAAATTAAACTTATTGTAGAAATTGCCTTGATGATTTTTTTTTTTTGCATTTAAGTTAAAGTTCTATTATAGTTTTCAAGATAATAGGCAAAAATGAAAAAAAAAATGATAAAATTTGCAATTAATGGCAATAACTCAGGACTATAAAAAGTCGTATGACGGTCAACTTCTGATGTATATGTACAATTTGTAGAGCCCAACATTCTTGACATTTTTGCCCCTGTCAGATTTCTACAATTCTTTTTATCGGTTTTTGTTTTCAATACATTCCAATTATTTTTTTTGTTTTTCTGTACTATACGAATATAAATATATAAAAAATAGCGTATATTAGCTATTTACTTTCCGAAATCCTGGTTTACTATCCACAGCGGTCACTGACATATTACATAGAGTATATCAGTAAGCGCTGTGGATGGTAAACTAGGTATTGATAGTAAATAGCAAATACAAGCTATTATCTGTAGCATATTTATGTTCGTATAATAGAGAAAAAAAAAAAATTAAATTTATTGAAAACAAAACATAACAGATTTTAGAAAACAGGGGAGGGCTCAAATAAATTGTCCTGTACCTATGCCTTTAATATTTTACCGAATAGACATATGGAACTGATTTTTAAAGTTGGCTTTATGTTGTGCTGTTACCCCGCTGTCGCAGCTAAGGAGAGGATTATTATCTCAAAAACATGTTTAAAACTCCAACCAATTTCTGACGGGCCTGTCTCAAATCATGGTCCTGTAGTTCAATTGTTGGCGTTGGTTTGTGCATGTCTGTCATATTTGTATTTCGTAAATTGATTGTTTTAAATAATGCCGTTGTTTTCTCGTTTGATTGTTTTACGTTTTTATGATGGGTTATTGTATAGTCGACCTACGGTATATGCTTGTCTCATTGTTGAAGGCCGTACGGTGAAGTTATAATTGCTTACATACAGTGGAGATCACTTCTAACCTCTCAATAGAACTGTCAGAATGGATGATTTTAATGTGTCAATCATTGGCCACAGCTACACTGTTTTGAATTTCATTCTATTAAGATTTACATAACAAAGTGTAAATATGGTCAGTTTTGGTTGATGCTGTCACATATGGTCAGTTTTGGTTGATGCTGTCAAATATGGTCAGTTTTGGTTGATGTCGACAAATAATTTTGTTATATTCATGAGTCAGTCTGAGATATCAAAACTACTGAAATTAGTTTACGATTCAAAATTTTGATTAAAAAGAGGACATGCTGGCACTATAAACTGATGTACGTAAGCATAATTTTGTTTTCCAATATTGCTTTCATTTATATTAAACAATCCATCCTGATATAAAAATATAATTTAAGTGATATACTTTGCGGCTATTAAGATTGACATCATGTACATAATAAAGTGCAAATATGGTCAGTTTTGGTTGATGCGGACAAACTATTTTGTTATACCAGTCAGTCTGAGGTATGAAAACTACTGATATTTGTTTATGATGCAATATTTTGAATAAAAAGAGGACATGCTGGCATTCTAAATTGATGCAAATGAAATTAGATAGCAGTAAAATTGTGTTCCAATATTTCTGTCATTTGTATTTTCATGATTTTACAATCCATCCTTACATAAAAATATTACAGATTTACTATGCGACTATAAGAGTTACATAAAAAAGAGCAAATATGGTAAGTTTTGGTTGATGCGGTCAAATATGGTCAGTTTTGGTTGATGCTGTCAAATATGGTCAGTTTTGATTGATGCAGACAAATAATGTTTGTTACATGAGTCAGTCTGAGGTATGAAAACTATTGATATTTGTTTCTGATGCGATATTTTGAATAAAAATAGGAAATGCTGGCACCCTCAATTGATGCGAGAAAAAAAATTGATTTCCAATATTGTAGTTATTTATATACTACAGTCCCTCTTGACCTAAAATTATAACTGAATTACTGTGCAGCTATTTAGATTTACATAAAAAAAAAGCAAATATGGTAAGTTTTGGTTGATGCGCTCAAAAGATTTTACTACACGACTCAGTCTGAAGTATGAAAACTTCTGATATTTGTTTATGATTCAATATTTTGAATAAAAAGAAGACATGCTCATTGGCGGATCAAGGGGGGTGTCCAGGAGTTGGAACCCCCCTTTTTTTGACGATCAATGCATTTGAATGGGAGCATATAGTTGGAACCACCCTTTACTCATGGTTTGAAACACCCCCTTTTAAAATGGCTGGATCTGCCCCTGCATGCTGGCACTATAAATTGATGCGAACACAATTGTTTTCCAATATTGCTGTAACTTGTATAGTACAGTCCCTCTTGACCTAAAATTAAAACTGAAGTACTGTGCAGCTATATAGATTTGCAGAAAGAAAGAGCAAATAATGTCAGTTTAGATTGATGTGGTCAAAAGATTTTTGTTAAACAGGTCCGTCCGAGGTAAGAAAACTACTCGTAAACAGATATTACATTTGGTTAATGAGGTCAGATAATTTTGGTATGTGATAAGCAGCCATCCTGACTCCCGGAATAACAAATGTAAAAAAAATCAAATAGTAATCCCCCCCCCCCCCCCCCAACTACCTATAATACTAACGGCCTAATTTATGTACAAAAAATGAAAGAAAAACAAATAATTTATGTAACACCTCAACAAAAGAAAATCACTGAATTACGGGTTCCTGACTTGGAACAGGCACATACATGCAGAATATGGCGGGGTTAAACATATTCTCTTGCCGATTATAAATCTGAAATAAAACCGGCAAAATAGCAAAACTCTATATAATTTTAATCGCTATTTTGCCGAAGCCTTTATATTCAGACAAAGATTTCTTAAAACTTATAAATCAATTCTAGCCGTAGAATTTATAAATCAATTTTAGCCGTAGAATTTATAAATCAATTCTTGCCGTAGAATTTATAAATCAATTCTAGCCGTAGAATTTGAAATCACTTCTAACCGTAGAACTGTTCTAGCTAGAACTGTCTAAAACTGTTCTAGGATAGAACTGTCAGGATCAGTTCTAGCTAGAACTGTCCAAATCAGACCAACACTGACCAAATCAGTTCTAGCTAGAACAGTTCTAACCTGGAAATGACTAAAAGGTGTCAGGCTGACAGTTCTACATACTGTTCTAGAACAGTTCTCCTAACAGATTCTGACAGAATTTATGAGAGGTTAGAACTGATCTCCACTGTACATTATTATATTCACTTAATTTAAATTCGGTGGATAAATGTCTCATTGGCAATTAGAATGAAATTCAAAACAGTGTGGCTGTGACCATTGATTGACACATTAAATTCATCCATTGACTGGGACAATTTAGGTGAACGTTTGTATGTAACGACCACTGCTCACTATGTACTTTTTAAAGACACTTAAACTATGGGGTCACCAAAGGTTCTCAACACTTTAATAAAGTAATTCGAAAAATTAATCAGAAATAACACGATGTTTTGATTTATATCAATTATATAAATCAAAACATAAAGGTTATTCCTGATTAATTTTTCGAATTATTTTATAATTAAAGGCGTTAAGAAACCTTTGGTGACCCCACAGTTTAAATGTCTATCGTAGGTACGTCGTGAACAGTGGTCGTTACAGACAAACGTTCACGTAAATTGTCCCAGTCAATGGATGAATTTAATGTGTCAATCAATGGCCACAGCCACACTGTTTTGAATTTCATTCTATACTCCAATTGTTTTTCATTTTTCTATTTCCAAATATATGGAACAAAGTATTATTACTTATAAACCTACAAAAATGTCGTTCAATTGAAAAATACCAAATAGGACTACGATTTTTAACCCACCCCTTCTACATTAACGACTGTTGAGTGCACACGAATAATAATAGACATGCAGTGGGTGATGGTGGTGGTGGTGGTGGTAGTGGGGATCCCATCGCATAACTTGATAAAAGATATTTTTTCTTAATACACCGTACCATTTCAAGAACCTTTTTTTTTTTCTTTCTCCCGTTCCCATTCCCTCCTGTATGTTTGCATTCTTCAATATAATTACTCCTCCATTGAAAAAAAAATCTGTTTAGAACTCCAAGTAGAAATATGTGAAATATGGCCTATAACCAGATATCGTTACCATAAATTACTTAAAACCTTTACTAAATTTTTCCATAGATATAAAGATTTGGTTTTGAAGTTTTGTTGTACCTGTAGAAAACTTATTTCAAACAGGATAGCACATTCTCATTTTTACGGAAATGTTGTTAACCGTGCCCGGAAATTTAGAAATGATCCATGTAAACTTGTCGCTCCTTTAAATAAACTTATTCTAAAAGGTTACCTATTCAACACTGTAATAAGATCATTGAATATTGTTTTTATTGGTATACATATTGATTTTGTTATCAGTAAATTAAAAGCTAACTAAATATTACTAGTTTGTTATATAGAGAATAATACATGGTAAAATCCGTATCATATGTCGTATCATCCCGAGACATCAATATCAGTCCAAGGGCCTTTAGGCCCGAGGGATGATATTGGTCGAGGGTGATACGGCATGTGATACGGATTTTGCCATGTATTATACACTTTATCATATATTTCAACAGAAGAGTATTATATTATATGAACTGTTTTCTGATCCATAGCGCTGGGTTACCTTCAGCTCTACTTTTGTCTTGTTTCAAAGGCATTAAAAGAACTGCTCAATTACTTATCCGAAGCACCTGGGTTACTTTACAATTTGCGTGCTGTTGTTTTAAAAATATTTTGTTTATTATTGTATTAATTTGTGTGTTTTGTATTTTTCATAGTTGCATTTAGTGTGCCAAAATCTATGAAAACTTGACGTTCGTGACGTCACATACAATATGAAAACTCGACGTTCGTGACGTCACATACCAAACAATGACGTCATTCAAAAAATTTACCTATTTTGAGGAAAAAAAATTTTAAGCAAAAAAAAAAACCAAAACTGACTTTATGTAAAAAAAAAAAAAAAAAAAAAAAGTAGGGGTGTGATAAAGGGTATGCGATAAAGGGTAGGGGTGTGATAAAGGGTATGCGATAAAGGGTGCGCATCAAAGTTGCGCGATATGGATTAAACAGCAGGCTATTTATCACATATGCAAAACTACTGTATTTACTACTAAACATATGATAAATGCATATACATATTAATGGATCTACAATCTGTCGATACCTGTAACTTGGCATTGCACAAGGTCATGTTTTTCTCTGGCTGTTTATGACGTCTTTTCACATTCACTTTCCATTGGATGTTGGATGTGTACGGATTGATAGTTTAGTCTTAGATGCATGTTTTTTTATTTATTAATTGTTAGTGGCTTTGAACTAGCTGTCAGATAACTGCGAGTACTCTCAGATCTGTTCATTGTGTCTTTTTGTGTCGGGATGTATAAGTACCGGGCCAGGTCCACTTGTATTTTTGTCAATCTGATGAGTTAAGCCTTTTTCAACTGACTTTTATAGTTCGTTTTTATGTTGTACTGTTATACCACTGTCCCAGGTTAGGGGGAGGGTTGGGATCCCGCTAACATGTTTAACCCCGCCACATTATTTATGTATGTGCCTGTCCCAAGTCAGGAGCCAAATTCAGTGGTTGTCGTTTGTTTATGTGTTACATATTTGTTTTTCGTTCATTTTTTTTTTAACATAAATGAGGCCGTTAGTTTTCTCGTTTGAATTGTTTTACATATAGTCTTATCGGGCCTTTTATATCTGACTATGCGGTATTGGCTTAGCTCATTGTTGAAGGCCGTACGGTGACCTATAGTTGTTAATGTCTGTGTCATTTTGGTCTTTTGTGGATAGTTGTCTCATTGGCAGTCATACCACATCTTTTTTTTTATATATTAGAATAAAAGGTTGTCTCTGGCTGTCAAGTTTTTCATCCGATCAGGAAAAAATGATGATCATAGTCAAAGAGGACTAGATACATATCATTCCTGACAAGTTTTCATAAAATTAAGTAATACCGCCAGGCGCGTAGCTGCATATACGCTAACACGCAGTTGCGTGCACATCGATTCGGCATCAAAAAAAAATATGGCAAAATAAAAATATAAATTAAATGATTAAAGGAAACACATATGTCACTTTTTTTTTTTATTAATGAAAGGTTATTAAATAACTTTTTACAAGATTTGAATTTGTTATACTCAGTCTAAGACATGTAGTTTCGGAGCACATTTTACGGAGTACGGTTTATCTGTTTGGAATGAGATGTTCCAATCGGCATTAAATTTATCAGATCCCGAGGCCATGTGTTCGACAGACAACAAGACCCAATCACCCTGCAAACACACCAAAACAGTATTGGAAAGTCTCATTATATTTTGCGTTCATAGACCATATGATAATGAAACTGGAGAGTGGAGTCGCGTCTGGTATTATTAGAAAATCGCTTCTTTGCGCCGTATCTGCTTCCTTGTGTTGTTGGAAATATAACAAACGAAGAAATCTCTGAGACATACGAAACTGACCTGGCATGTAATTTTGACGAATTCAATTGGGAGGTCGCTCGATGGTGAACACGTACGCTGATTTATAACACCTCGCGAGTGCTACCGTGGAGATATATCAAGGTACTACGTCTGTTGGAAACTTGCAAATGTACGATCAACAATGAACAACGACAGGTTATCATCGCTTAGGCATTACTTCATATTCATCGGGAATTCAGTGTTAATATTGACAAAGTAATAGAGAAGTTCGTTTCTGCCTAGACCCGAAGAGCAGATTTTGGACAATTTTGAGTAATTTCGGTATCACAAAAATGTGTTGTTTATGTATTCAATTTACCATTATTTACTCTATTCAGAAGATTAATTAATAGTTTTCATTCATAAATTGTTTATAAGTCCTTTCTACATGTAGCTCCTCTTTTAACCGTCCTATGACCGAAAACCGAAAAAAAAAAAAAATCTGCATAAAAGGGTCCCAAAATTTTTTCGCCTCGCTCCGCTCGGCGGTAGTTGCTTGCACAACATTTCGTTCTAGCTACGCCCCTGACCGCAGTCCCACTAGGCCACGATCGCACTACGATCTGTGAAAAAAATGCAAATTTTAATGATCGTAGTACGATCGTGTAGATCGCAGTATTATAAATAAGAAATATGTGCTCCTATACAGTTGAATTTACCAACCTACCAGCACTATATGAGCAGACCGTATAGACAGACTTCTAATCATCAAACCTTTAATTTAAACATTTCTCTGTGAAATATCCGAGGTAAAGAAATACTGTAAGAATTTCTATAGTGGACCTAGTAGTCGTTTGCTTATATAAACTATACATGTTTCTCGTTTCTCGTTTTTTTTTTATATAGATTAGACCGTTGGTTTTCCCGTTTGAATGGTTAAATACACTTGTAATTTTTGGGGCCTTTATAGCTTGTTGTTTGGTGTGAGTCAATGCTCCGTGTTGAAGGCCGTACCCTTACCTATAATTGTTTACTTTTATAAATTGTTATTTGGAGGGAGAGTTGTCTCATTGGCACTCATACCACATCTTCCTATACCTACTTCCTTAGATTATTCCCGCAAATAAATGTTTTAATTTGGTCTGTCGCTTTAATGGAAATGATCGTGGCCGGACCAGGTTAGCTAAATTGAAAGATTATCTCTGAATCTTACAATAAAGTTCTTTCTAAAATGTTTTTAAAATATGTTATTGTGTGATCGTATAAGCTAGTGAAAATCAAGTAAATGTGTTGAATTTTAAACACGATTTTTGTTATGAAAGTCTTATAGAACTTCAATTATACGAAGAAGAAAAAAATTGATGTTACACGCGATTTCCCCCTCCAATCGGACTATTTATGTATCCATCTCCATATCAGTAATACACTAAGAAGATGTGGTATGACTGCATAAGAGACAACTCTCCACTAATCAGCAAACAACATAAAAGTTTACACACATATAGGTTACCGTATGGCCTCCAACACCGAGAAAAGTCCATACCGTAGTAAGCTATAAAAGGCCCCGAAAAGGTCCCTAATCTTGTTAACTACAGTAATGTCTTTAATATATTTACCACAGCAATTGCCAGAATATCCTTTATAGCACTTGCATTTGCCTGACTCTGAACGCCCATTAACACATCTTGGGGCAGCACAAGGTTCTCTAATTATTAAATCTTCGTCGGTGATGTTGCAAACTTTATAGCATTCCGCTTTATGCATATTACCGCAGCATCTTAAGGTGTACCTTTTTCTGACACTATCACAGTCATGCTCAAAACATTTTGTCCACGGCATTTTTATTGTAATATCACATATATTAATACCACTACCACATTCATTTAAGCAGCAATAAAATGGAAACCAAAACACACTAAAATACAAGTGCTTGATATGCATTGTTTAAACCATTTACCAGAATGATCGCGTTTCCTTTTGCACTTTGCATGCAAATTGATATAAATATAAATGAGCATATATGAAAATATAAGAAAATCAGATATATTATCAACAATTATTTTTCAATCATTTATGGTAGTAAGAGCCAAAATTGATACGTGCAATATAAGTACTTGTCAGTATACTCAAACAATTCGTTTACTTACAAAAAAATTCAAACATTACTCAATTTTCACGAGGTAAACACAGGAATAAAATGACATTGTTACGAAGGATTCGAAATTTTGCTTGTTCTTGCTTTTTCTCCAAATTCATTTGACCGGTCCACATAAATTTTGACAAATTTCTCAATACAACCTACTGGAAGAATTTTATATAAGCATGACTGACCTAAAATTAAATCACATGCAATTGCAAGCAAGATAAAAGAAAAAAAATGAAATTGCTGGTCCTTGTAGATCCTTCTTATTTTCTTTATATACACCGTATTGATTCTCTTATGGTTGTTTTTATTTATAATTTCCTTGGCGTTGTCGGTCTACCTAAGTTTTAATATCCTTTGGTATATTCCGCCTCTCTTTTACTGATGATTATATACAATTTTTCCTTTCTTTGAATTACCTATAAAATATGTTTCTGGAAAATATATTTGAAGAAGGCTAAGCCCTATAAAAAAAACTCGTTTGATTTAATAAATAACAAGTTTGAGACATCGAGCTAACTATAACATTCAAACGCGAAATACAAAATATGCAGAACAAAAACCTAAAATCTGAACAAACAAGCCTGAAAATCGGCAATTGGGCGAGCAAGAGATCTCTACAGATATAACTTCAATGTTTTTAATTTATAATACGTTATTTATAATATATAAATGCGCTGTGGAAAAGTTGGCAATACTGTTATAGCAATCAGTACCGAAATCAAGTTTGGATTGAAAATTTTGGTATATACTTTATTGAAAAAACTTGTGTGCTACTTCTTTCAATCGTAATATGTTTTTTAAAGAAACAAGATATTTCAAACAGTGCAATTATTAAAACTGATTGGTCGGTGTTTTAAAATTTGTTTTATACTTTCATGTGTTCAGTGTATATAGTTTGTAATTTATACTCAACGTCATAATTAAAGATAGACCTACTTTTAGAAATAACAAGTTAAGCCAAATGTCAATAACTTAATCTTATCTTAATGTCAAATTGGGTTCCATAAATAAAAACAGTTCATTTTATTGTGGATTTTTACTTTTATAACAAAACATTACCTACTCATTGTTAACATAGTATTAACAAATTAGTGTGAAAGTCTAACTGTAGACGTTAAAATGATATATGGATACGATAAGGTCATTAAGGGTCATTTTAGGGTAAAATTTATATATTTCAGGTCAATCAGGAAGTAACAAGAGGTAATTTATTGAGATTAGCAGATGTATGTTCTAAGACATTTCAAAATTCTCATTTTATAGAAATACAAAATGCATACCACCTTACCAGGATGAAATCTGCGTTTTAAACATGCATTAAATTTTATCGATGATTTACATTCTGAATTAGAAATTATTGAATTACTTGCGTTTGTCAGTGCCAATATTAAACAATATACTGATGCAAAAATGGAATAAAACATGTTCAGTAGTAGACTATTAAAGTTCTCTGGTTATTGTAGCGTTCTATATTTAGGTACGAAAATAACTCAGTCAATTCAATTTCTTCAATTGTCAACTATAATATATATGACTGTCACTCTTATAGAGACTTTTTAATTTTTTAAATTGTGAATTTCCTGAGTCTTATATTATATATTTTTTTATGTTATATTGTATGTTAATATCATAAAATTTTTGAACTTATATTTCATAATAATAAAAATGTGATATGATTTTTTTTATCTTTATAGTATGAAATTCAAAACAGTGTAGCTGTGGCCATTGATTGACACATTAAAATCATTCATTGACTGGGACAATTTAGGTGAACGTTTGTATGTAACGACCAATGCTCACTATGTACTTTTTAAAGACACTTAAACTATGGGGTCACCAAAGGTTCTCAACACCTAAATAAAGTAATTCGAAAAATTAATCAGAAATAACACGATATTTTGATTTATATCAATTATATAAATCAAAACACAAAGGTTATTCCTGATTAATTTTTCGAATTATTTTATAATTAAAGGCGTTAAGAAACCTTTGTTGACCCCACAGTTTAAATGTCTATCGTAGGTACGTCATGAACAGTGGTTGTTACAGACAAACGTTCACGTAAATTGTCCCAGTCAATGGATGATTTTGATGGGTCAATCAATGGCCACAGCTACACTGTTTTGAATTTCATACTATGTCGCGGAATCAGGGTCAAAAATACTTATTTACGTATAAACATAATTATTTCTGTATATACGGAATTCGATTTATGTATATACGTAAATCGAATTCCGTATATACGTTAATCGAATTCTGTATATACGGAATTATTTATGTATACGTAATTCAATTGCTGTATATATAAACGTTATCCGATTTCTGTGTATACGGAATTAATTTTGTATATACGTAATTATATTTCTGTTTATCGGTCGTCCCACTGTCTATATCACTCTGTTCAGCTCTTAATATTATTCCGTATCATGTCTTTGTGACGTCAAATACGTTGACCCGGCCTAAATAACTTTGACCCGGACATATCAGCGACGTCATAATGTTTGAACCGACGTTAATAACTTTGACCCGAACTTATCAAGTCATCTTTTGTGTGCTGGTGAATCAAAGAAAACACTTCCGAAACACGCAAATATAACCCGATAAATCGATTATCAGATTATCTGCATATTGATATTGTAAAATATCAGCTGCTTGACATTATATGAAGGCTTTTTGATCTCGTTCGCTACGCTCACTCGACAAAAAGCTTCATATTATGTCTCGCAGCTGATATTTTACGATATCAACATGTAGATAACCTGATAATCGGTACGTATACGGAATTATTTCTGTATATACATAATTGGATTAACGTATATACGTTATTATTTTTGTATATACGTAAATCGAATTATGTATATACACAAAGAAGTATTTTGACCCTGATTCCGCGCCATATCTTTATATCGTTGTTTAAGATGTAAACACATTGTGGGAAATAAGGAAAAAACTAATACACACTAACTTGTTACAAAAACAGATTAAATTCAAACGTGAATGATTATTTCAGAACAAGGAATTATCCATGTAAAATTGAATTGTTCGACTCTTTGCTAATGTTTTTTTTAATGTAATACCGACATTTCACAGTTAAATACTTCTTAACCCTTATTTTATTGTACGTTTTTCAGCTTTTTGTCTTGTTGTTCAACAAACCGAGAGTTGTTTTATGACATACCAGGATAACTTTCTTAATTTTGTCATGATGGCCATATTCAATATCAATTTGTGGTATGTTTAGTATCAATTTGGATATGCTTAATATCAATTTGTGGTATGTTCAATATCAATCTATGGTATGTTCAATATCAATTTAGTGTATGTTTTATATCAATTTGTGGTATTTCAATATCAATTTGTTGTGTGTTCAATATCCATTTTTGGTGTGTTCTTTTTCAATTGAACCCCACAGGGAAAATGTAGAATCTTGAAACAGAATTGTTCGACTCTTTGCTAATGTTGATTTTGTATGTACTACCGACATTTTATAGTTTAATACTTTTTAACACTTATCTTATTGTACGTCTTTCTTCTCTCTGTCTTGTTGTTCAACAAACCGAGAGTAGTTTTATGACATATCAGGATAACTGTCTAAAACTCGTCAGGATGCCATATTCTATATCAATTTTTTTGTATGATCAATATCAATTTGTGGTCCGTTCAATATCAATTTTTTGTATGTTCAACTTGATGTGTGTGTGTGTTCAATATCAATTTGTTGTAAGATCAATATCAATTTGTAGTACGTTCAATATCAATTTGTTGTATGTTCAATATCCATTTTTGGTGTGTTCTTTTTCAATTGAACCCCACAGGGAAAATGTAGAATCATGAAACAGAATTGTTCGACTTTTTGCTAATGTTGATTTTGTATGTACTACCGACATTTTATAGTTTAATACTTTTTAACACTTATCTTATTGTACGTCTTTCTTCTCTCTGTCTTGTTGTTCAACAAACCGAGAGTAGTTTTATGACATATCAGGATAACTGTCTAAAACTCGTCAGGATGCCATATTCTATATCAATTTTTTTGTATGATCAATATCAATTTGTGGTCCGTTCAATATCAATTTTTTGTATGTTCAACTTGATGTGTGTGTGTGTTCAATATCAATTTGTTGTAAGATCAATATCAATTTGTAGTACGTTCAATATCAATTTGTTGTATGTTCAACTTGGGGTGTGCATGTGATACAAATTTGTTGTATGTTCAACATCTATTTGTTGTATGTTCAATATCAATTTGTGATGTGTTGAATATCAATTTGTGATGTGTTCAATATCAATTTGTGATGTGTTTAATATCAATTTGTGGTAGGTTTAATATCAATTTGGAGTATGTTCAACTTGGTGTGTGTGTGTGTGTTCAATATCAATTTGTTGTAAGATCAATATCAATTTGTTGTATGTTCCACTTGGTGTGTGCATGTGTTACCAATTTGTTGTATGTTCAATATTAATTTGTGGTATTTTCAATGTCAATCTGTTGTGTGTTTAATACCTATTTGTTATATGTTCAATATCATTTTTTTTTGTATGTTCAATATTAATTCTTTGTATTTTCAATATCAATTTGTGGAATGTCCAATATCAATTTGTTGTTTGTTCAATATCAATTTGTGGTATGTTCAATATCAAAGAGTGTTATGTTCAATATCAATTTGTTCTGTGTTGAATATCGATTTGTGGATATGTTTAATATCAATTTGTTATATTTTCAATATCAATTTGTTATATGTTCAATATCAATTTGTTGTGTGTTGAATATCAATTTGTGGATATGTTGAATATCAATTTGTTATATGTTCAATATCAATTTGTGATGTGTTCTATATTAATTTGTTATATGTTCAATATCAATTTGTGCTGTGTTCAATATCAATTTGTGGTATGTTCAATATCAATTTGTTCTGTGTTGAATATCAATTTGTGGTATGTTCAATATCAAAGAGTGGTATGTTCAATATCAATTTGTTGTTTGTTGAATATCAATTTGTGGATATGTTTAATATCAATTTGTTATATGTTCAATATCAATTTGTGATGTTTTCAATATCAATTTTTTATATGTTCAATATCAATTTGTTATATGTTCAATATCAATTTGTGGTATGTTCAATATCAATTTGTAGTATGTTCAATATCAATTTGTTGTGTGTTGAATATCAATTTGTGGTATGTTCAATATCAAAGAGTGGTATGTTAAATATCAATTTGTGGATATGTTTAATATCAATTTGTTATATGTTCAATATCAATTTGTTATATGTTCAATATATTTGTTGTGTGTTGAATATCAATTTGTGGATATGTTTAATATCAATTTGATATATGTTCAATATCAATTTGTGATGTGTTCAATCTCAATTTGTGATGTGTTCAATATCAATTTGTTAAATGCTCAATATCAATTTGTGATGTGTTCAATATCAATTTGTGGTATGTTCAATATCAATTTGTTGTGTGTTCAATATCAATTTGTGGTAGGTTTAATATCAATTTGGAGTATGTTCAATATCAATTTATTGTATGGTCTATAACAACTTGTGGTATGTTCAATACCAATTTGTAGTATAAGCAAGATCAACGTTTTGTATGATCAATATCAATTGGAGGTGTTTTCAATTTCAATTTACCCCACAGGGAAAATGTTACAAATTTGCTCACGATATGGTTAAATCATCATTAGTGTTATTCAATCGTAAGCTATGCTACTTCTTCAGCAAGATGAGTATTTTCAAACAAGTTGACATATACAAGAGGTAAGCCGTCAGATTTTCTACTGGAGACTTTCATCATATAAGTAGTATAATACTTTTAACATTAATTTCAATGACAGATACTTATAAGCCAGCACATCTTCATACTAACGTTAATCCTATTGATTGAAACACTCAGACAAAGTTGACCATTGCAATTTTGGTAATTCTTTTAAGGTGCATTTGGATATATAGTTCGTCAAGTATTTATACATTCAAATCTTGGAATATGAACTTTTCTGATAAAGGTAAGGCAAGAAAAACGTCCGGACGTACCAAATTTCTGAAGCCTCACACAATGTATTTTTCTTTTTTTTTGTGTCGATACTACAGCTAATGGACTATTTGTTCCAAAGGGTAGCAACAGACCAATAAGAACACTAATTTATTTTTTCCATTAATAAATAATTAGAAACAAAGGTTTAAACTTCTCAGGCACAAAAGAAGTATAATACACTAAGGTAGTAGCGGCAAAATTCTGGTTATGCTCAATTATCGATGGAACATATTAATTCACCTAAAATTTTAATCAAATATCCCATATGTGTGTCATGTTCCACATGACGATGAGTCAAAAAGTTAAAACAAATTGACGTGTCTGCAAGTGGGTATGTCATCGAGTCAGCAATTCGACAGGAAAACGAGTTGACAGGCAAACAAATCAACGAGTCCATATTTCATTTGTACTGGTGATGAGTAAGCTGGTCGACAGGCAAATTAGTTTGTAAAAAGACGATGTGTCGAGTTCTGAAGGTAGAAGAGTCTGCCAGTTGACATATCAGTTCCTTTCGTGATCTTTCTCTGCAGGTCCACAAATCATTGTCCCGACAAGTCAACTGTGGTATCTAGCATTTGCGTGTTGTGTTGAAATGGTGTTATAGGAGATCATAGAAATAAATAACGGTTGGTAGGCCCTAAGTTATGTCCAAGGCAAACATAGAAATATTGTTACAGACACTGAAGTATTAAATAAAATAGAGAAACTTAAATGTTTATATTATTTATATTGCCTTAAATCTTCAATAATTAAACGATGTTCTAAAATCTATCACACCAATAACAAGAAAGATTCTGCCAGATATTTAAATCAATGTACAAGTAAATAAAAATCGAATAAATAATATCCTATTGTATAAAAATGTGTCAAATCGGTTGCTCAGTTACAGGTGGATTAATAGACACTGCCTCGTCATATGATGGGGGCTGTTTTGTAACGGCGCCATTTTGTTTGCTATCTTGCTTTCTTCCATTATGATTGGTTTTATTCTGTGTTGTTACGGCGCCATTTTGTTTGCCTTCTTGCTTTCTTACATTCTGATTGTTTTCAATCTCACTGGTACTAGCGTATCGACATTGCTGGGACGTTGTTGCATTGCCTGAACGAGAGTTATTGCAACAGTCCCAATCGGAAGTTATGCAACAAAAATAAGCCGGGAGGCAACCTCCGCATCCGTTACCGTCTCCATCACAACAATCACATGTGCATCCATTACACGTTAAGATTTTGCAGCAATCATCAAAACAGTCACATTTACAGTCACCACAATCACAACAATTACAATCACCACAATCGCAATCACAAACACCACAGTCGCAACCACCACAATCGCAACCACCACAATCTATATCTCCCATTCTCTGAAATATATTACATTTTCTATTAAGCCAAAAAGAGAGGTCTGTGATTCCTATAAGTATCAAAATGACTTACCTAGCATTCGAAAAATGTATCTTGATCATGCATTTTCCAATTTCAACCCACCAATTTTTTCTTTAAATGTCCCGTACCAAGTCAGGATTATGGCCATTGTTATATTATAGTTCTTTTCTGTGTGTGTGTGTGTTGCATTTTAGTGTTGTGTTTATGTTGTGTCGTAGTTCTCCTCTTATATTTGATGCGCTTCCCTCAGTTTAAGTTTGTAAGCCGGATTTGTTTTTTTTTTCTCAATCGATGTATGAATTTTGAACAGCGGTATACTACTGTTGCCTTTCTTTATCTATATCATAAGTATCTTCTCTTTTTATAACCGTTCTTAGACTTTAAAATAATCTATGATCTAGACTATTTGATTGAATTTTGCTTTTTTTATTTATATAATAGATAGAAGTTTTTGACTGGTTATAGTATCGCCTTCTAAATCAAATCACTAATAGCCAACATCGAATTCTATGCAAGACGTTGTAAATTTTTTTATGCTTAATCATTTTTATCAGATACTCATGACAGATATATTTATGTATTTTACCCTGAAGTGACAATGAATCCCCCCGAATTAGTATAACAGCGTATAGTAGTATCAACGGAAAAGCCCATCATGGAAGACTGAAATGAAATGTAAAGAAGACTTGTCCTGCAGAGTGCACACAAACTCACACTGCATGTCCAATTTAAATTCATCAGATACAAAACCGATTATTTGTTCTTACTCATTAATGCCGCGTGCTGAGTTGCGAATCAGCATTGACCAAAGTCATTGGTTTAAACCGATAATCTCCCACACTCTATGCGAACACGCTACCACGACACCACCAAGTCGTTCAAGAGTGAATATGTTAGTGGAGCGGAAGGACAAATTGACGAACAGTCAGACATCAACATTATTATATACTATCTGCTTAAGAAAACAGGAGTAAACATACACGTTGTGATAAGATGTCGACTAACCGACTGTGTCCTCCTGAGGAATACATATATATATTATTTTAGTCTCCATTAATATAAGTGTGTGACTTGTTTGATATGTGTTTGGCAAATACGACCGGCCTTCTAGAACTGAAATAGAAGATACTTATTTTAAAAGAAGCTAAAAGAGTTGCGAAATATACCAGAGGGACACTAAATCTAATAAATCTAATACCATGGCTAAAAAAGAAAAAAAAAACGGCAAACAATTGTACACAAACAACATCTGTGAAACGGTCAACCAACTCGTGATGGCGTCCGTAAAATTTACGACGGGATGATTTCAACTTCACCATTTTGAAAGTCTTGTTTTAATAGCTTCCTTGTGAGCAGAAACCTTCTATCAAAAAATCATGATAGGAAATACAAATACGGGAATATCGTATCAATTGGGAGATATATACTCCGTATGCAGGCGCTACTGGAATGTTGCTACATAGAAATCGAAAGTTCTCAATTGGGAAGTTGAAATCATCTCTTTTGTCTAAAAGTTTGGTTTCGACCGACCTTCGTTGTCAATTTCTAGATGTAAGTTAAGATATAAGGCAGACTTAACTTTATCTACCATATCCTTCATCTCAAGTTCGATGGTATAGATGCGTTCAACATAGTCATCAAATGTTAAATTATTTAGTGATAGAACATCATCTATATAACCATTTGTGTATAACGGAAAGTAAAGTTAATGGATACTGTTGACTTCTTTTCTTCCTTCTTCAGATGTTCCTGTATGAAGTCAAACTAATGTTCGCCCAACAAAAGAAATCCCAGCGTGGTATATATATATTTTTGTTTAACACTTACCTTACCAAAATATTCTTACCAAGTATTTCAATCTAGTTCACTTGATAGATGTGTATTTATATTAATTTGTTATGACGGATTTCCCGATAATTCACATGTTCGTGACGCAACTGATTTATGTTGAGGATACACCCGCTTATCATACGGTTTTTCCAACTTCAGTTAAGATACGACGCATTTATTTCAAATTATCATAGTCCTAATGATAATGTTATCGCAAAAAAAAAATCAATACATTGTAGACGTACAGTCTGTTTATTCATTGCAATTGCACATTTTAATTTATATGAATATTTTTATAAAAATTATATTGACCCAAGAGGATATTTAAACAATCCAACCAAAAGAGTTAACTGGGATAAACATATAATGACTCGTCGACCTATACGGTCTAGTTGTAAAACTGGAGTTCGCCTGACTATGTATGATGTAAAGATATAAAGCCTCATCCGTTTGGCTGTGTTGGATGTTAAAATACAAATTCTCAACCGTTTGGCTGTGTGAGATGTTAAAATACAAATCCTCAACCGTTTGGCTGTGTAAGATGTTAACAAAAAATACATAATCTCATCCGTTTGGTTGTGTGGGATTTAAAATACAAATCCTCAACCGTTTTGCTGTGTAAGATGTTAACAAAAAATACATAACCTCATCCGTTTGGCTGTGTGGGATTTAAAATACAAATCCTCAACCGTTTGGCTGTGTAAGATGTTAACAAAAAATACATAACCCCATCCGTTTGGCTGTTTAAGATGTTAAAATACAAATACTCAACCGTTTGGCTGTGTAAGATGTTAACAAAAAATACATAACATCATCCGATTGGCTGTGTGGGATGTTAAAATACAAAACCTCACCCGTTTGGCTGTTTAGGATGTTAAAACACATACAGTCGTTTGGCAGTTTAGTAGTTTAGAACGTGAAGTTCTGTTTCTAAAAAAAAAAAAACATACAAATTACAAATCAAGAAGTTTTACAAATCGAAATTAATATATTTCCACAGTATTTCACACGAAGTCGCTGTCAATATCAGTTTTAGATGTGTTCAATATCATTTTCCCTTCACAGGGTAAATGTTGAAATGTTTCTCACTAAAAAATGGATAAATCATCCCAGTGTCTGTCAATCGTAAGGTGCGTTTGTTTTACTGTATTCCAGTCACGTAGTGTTGTCATTGTTGTCATTTGGTGGTGTTTCCAACATTATCACATTAGCGGGAGGTTTGGCTAGCAATATAAGTAGATTCAACCGTCTATTTATTCTTAAAATTAATTGTATCAAATCAAGAAAAAAGGCAGCTGTTATCTGCAGTCCGTTTCTATGTATTTTTAAAGTTTGATTTTGTTGTAGTTCATCGTTTCTGTTGTTCCGTTGTTTTCTTCAAAAAGCTGATGTGTTTCCCTCGGTTTTTAGTTTGTTATCAGAATTTGTTTGTCATGATTAATCGAATTGTGAGTAATGAACAGAGACATGTAGTAAACTGTTGTCTTTGTTCTAGTCGTCAGCAAGACGAACAATGCAAAACTTTTTGTAGTTGAAAGATAAAACAAATAAGCCATAAGATTCAATGACAAATATTATTAATCTCTAACGTTTATTCTATTGTTTGAAACCATCCCGCAGAGTTGATCATTGATATATTGGCAACTCTTTTATGTCCTTTTTGGTTATATAGCTCGTTCAAAAATTTATTTTTTTGGAATAGCGAGTTTTTGTTAAAGGTGCAACCAGACTAGGGACCCGAAACGCACAAAATTTATAAAACCGTATTTTAATTTTATTAGTCAATAGCGAAGCAATTGATCTGTTTGTTCCTTAGGTTATTGACAGCTCAGTAGTCAAAGCTTTGCAAATCGACGGGTAAACCGGTTTGACAAATTAAACAGGTGATGAGCTCGCGAGTTGTCAGGTAAATTAAAGTTAGTAAATTGACATATTTACATGCTAATGGGTTCAGGTAACTTGTGTCAAGTTTTAAAGGTATTCGAGTCTTCAAGTTGACATAACAGTCCTTATTATGATCTACTAGTCAGCGGGTCAACAAATCATTGGTTTGACAGTTCAACTATGGTATCTAGTAGTTTGATGTTGAGTAAAAAAGTAATTACATGGAATAAATAACGATAGGTAAGCCATAATGTATGTCCAAGGCAGAATGGGAAATGTTTTTCATATACCGTTACAACAAGAGATAATGAAATTTGTTTTTAAATGTTGTGTAAATGTTGCGGAGTAGAGAGGACATTATCATTCTCCTAGAATTCCATAACACCTACCTGTTTCTACTAGAATTTTAAAGGTGCAACACCTGAGTTTAGCTAGGAGGAGTTAAGATATATATTCACGAAATTCACACAAAACCTAGGTGGCCATATGGTCTAAGCAGTTCGTCTAAAGTTAGCACTAGTGTTAGCTCTAAGTCTGTAAAATAGGGATGAAAGATTCCAAAGGGACAGTCAAACTCATAAATTGAAAATAAACTGAATAAAAAAACAAACAGACAACAATAGCACACATAACACAGAAAACTAAAGAATAAGCAACACGAACCCCATCAAAAAACTATGGGGTGATCTCAGGTGCTTCAGAAGGGTAAGCAGATCCTGCACCCGTCGTGTTGCTTATGTAAGTTCGAATTCGACTTTGATCTTAATTGACAAGAATTGCCAGTGTACCTGTCAACAGTCGGTGGTTCTCCGATGGTACCCGGATGTTCCTACCATGAAATCTGGCAACCAAAATAACACCAAGGGCGCTTAAAGTGGTATTTAACACCAATGAACAAATGACTGCAACCGAGATTCTAGAAATGAATTTCTCTAAGCCAACACAAGTTTTTAAAGATATCATAATCCAGCCTTCATTGAGTTATGAGTTTAGATGTGAAAATGTCGAATGAATTCATTAGTATTGTTTGCTACATAAACATTTTAGGCATTCCAGCCAGTCATTACCTTAGCACTTTGTAATTGTTATTTCACCCACTATCCCTGAAGAAAGGTTAACAGTTATAAGGATATTAATAAAACTAGAAATCATTAAAAATATTTTTTTTATGAAAATATAATTTGCGATAGCAATGATAATATAAAATTAATAATATAAGTGATACGGTCATTTTTTTTTTTACAGAATTCAGCAAACATATTTGTCTACATGTAAAATAATATAAAAATAAGAAAACGAGATTTTGTGTCCTCTTTTGTCGTGAGGTAGATAGAAAGAAGCACTTAGTTCACTTAAAGGATAACATTATTTTTTTATTTCCCTTTTCTTCAATATTTTAACGATGCTTTTAAAACTATCAAACAATATTACTATACAAATTGTTTTAGGTATAAATATCAATGTACAAATAATGAAATAGAATAAATATTATTCTATTGTATTAAACTTGTGAAACCGGTTGCTCGGTTATAGGTGGATCCATAGACACTGCCTCTTCATATGATGGGGGCTGTGTCGTTACGGCACCGTTTTGTTCGCCTTCTTCATTTCTTTCATTGTGACTAGTATTAATGTAACGGCCTTGCTGGTTCGTTCTTGCATTGCCTGAACGAGAATTATTGCAGCAGTCCCCGTCGGAAGTTATGCAGCAAAAATAAGCCGGGTAGAAACCTCCGCATCCGTTACTGTCTCCATCACAACAATCACAACAATCACATGTACAGCCATTACACGTCAAAATTTTGCAGCAATCATCACAACAGTCAAATTTACATTCACCACAATCACAACAATCACATTTACAATCACCACAATCGCAATCACCACAATCACAATCGCCGCAGTCGCAATCGCCACAATCTATATCTCCCATTCCCTGAAATGTACATACATCATTTGGTCATTACATATATTCTGCTAAGCAAAAATAGATGATTGTGAATCTGCATGTAATTTACTCATTAAGTACCAATTTTTTTTTTAATTATACGTGTAATGCGATTCCCTCTGAAATAATTTCACACGTGTGCGTTGAAGACCCATTTATTATTATTTTTTTTTTGGGGGGGGGGGGGGGGGGGGTAGGCTGTTTTCTGCTCTTTTGTCAGGTTGTTGTCTCTTTGACACATTCCCCATTTCAATTTTCAATTTCAATCTAGATGATTTGTTCCGGTGCTTTGCAAGGAGTATACAATCAGCAAACTTGTGAGAATATTTCATCATACTCCCTTTATATAACGTTGTTTTACTCCATGATCATCCGTCATAAAATTTCGCTTTTTTATTTATTTAATAAATTCTGAAATCGAAAGTTTGAAATACTAAAGTTACCAGACGCTCTTAATTTTTCGATACTGAATCATTTTTACCAGACACTGATGCCTTATAAATCTATTTATTGTACCCAGTCTTTTCGGACAACTGACCCTCACCAGATTTTATACAACAGTATAATAGTATCACATGAAAGGGCCACCACAAGTAAGATGGGCATGTCCTACAGGTATAACAGTGGCGGATCAAGAATTTTTCATAAGTGGGGGCCCACTGACTGACCTAAGAGGGGGCCCGCTCCAGTCACGCTTCAATGATTCCCTATATAAGCAACCAAATTTTTTCCCAAAAAGGGGGGGCCCGGGCCCCCCTCTAAATCCGCCTCTGGGCTGTGAACTATCAATGTTTGTACAACATCAGATGTATATACATGGATAACCTGTATCCCAGAGCTGTATTCCAGAGGTGACATTTCCTTGGTAGAATATTTATGCTCACTATGATGTAGTTCAGGTTTATGATCGGGTTCGTGTTGCTCAATTCAAAATCTTACTTTCTGTGTATTTTAGTTTGTCTTTTCCATGTTTTTTGTTTGTTTTTGACCGGTTGTTTTTGTCATGTTTTTTTTCCTGATTCAGCTTTGTTGTCCCTTTGAACGTACCTTCTCCCCAGTTTAGGTGAATGTGATAACCAAATCAAAAGTGACACAGATTTATGTCAACACAAAAGTGCTGACTTCTTTGCTGGTGGTGCCCTAGGAGATGAATGCATAATGTTGTAGATTCTGTAATTCATCTTTAACTTTAACATGTTTAACTTTATTCATGACATCGAATTTCGCATGTTTAAAGTTTACACAGTACTGTATGTATGCATGATGTACATGTACGCAATATTAAAGAGTTAAAATAGATCGATTCAAACACTGTCCAGAAGGGGTATGCGGAAACAGCATTAAATCGAGTTTTCATAGTACATACCTCGTAATGGAAACACAAACCATAAAGGTATCTAACCGTATGCGTAGTCGTCAACCTACTAGACCCCGAGTCATTTTTACGAGCATTTCTATGGAAAATACTCCTAAATTATATCATGCGAAACCCCCTTGGGCATTTATTTATTAAAAGCATTTATTTATTAAAAACACAACACACAAGTTTAACAGGGGGTTCAAATGGAAGTATTGTTATTTGTATTTCCGATTTGATTTTATAATACGCACGCATAGTTTTACTTAAAATTTTTATGAAATGTCAATCAGAGTGATGACAATCCTTGATCATCCTTTAAAAAGCACCGGTTACTTACTGGACAGGTTTTCATCCGATTTAATTGGTTAGTTTCTCAATATATATTTATCGGATACAATTTTATCTGTATTGAATAGTAAAACAATTATTTCCCTGCTAACATAACAACACTTACCTCACCAAAATATGTTAACCAGGTAATTCCACAGTGTAGGTCACTTATGTGTATTTATATTTATTTATTGTGACGGATTTTCCGATATTTCACCTCACATTTTCATGACGCAAGTTATTTATTTTTAGAACACACAGATAGCCACAATAAGACCTATGATCATGGTGTTACTTAATCGCAGTCATATCAATACATTGTATATAGAAGATGAAGAAGAATATTATAATAAGAATAATAAGAATATATATATAAAATGACTGAATAAATAGTCAACGATTAATCTTACAGGGCGATGGATCATATAATATGGTCTAATATGATACAGTACACTATAAAAATAGACAATAATAGTGCATTGACTTGACATATCAACGATATAAGGATGAGGCTTAGAAACGGGGAAATGCGAGGCTGTGCCGAGCATTTTGCCCGTTTCGGGCCGAATCCTTATATCGTTGATATGTCCAGTCAATGCACTATTATTGTCTTTATACTGCAATCTAAAAAAAACATTTTCAATTGTTGTTTAGTGTGTTAATGTTATTTATTTGATTTAAATATTGGGAAAAATCCTCCTTTAAAAAGGCCTCATATCACACAGGCGGAGAAATATACAACACGCTGAAATGTACATCATTACCTGTTGAAAACCGCAATCAATGGTGAACGAATTTGTTTGTTTACAGACTAAAATATCAACAATAAACATAAAACATAATGAATTATAGGTTGCAAATAAAAAATATTAATAAGTGAAATATGTTTTCCCAAAAATTGTAAAAGAAACAAGCAGTTTGAGTCGTTAAACGCATCGTTGTTTACATTGGAAACAAGAACAGGTTGAAGAGGTCGTATGCATAATTAAATATAATTTCGACAATTTCTATTTAAATATTCATGAGGAAAAGTGATATCAGGTTAGTGACTGTATATGACATAGAAATATACGGTCAACGCATTTTGACTGCTCAAATAGAACGAGTGCAGTATAAAATATAATATACACGATACAGTACACTACAAAATAATTATAACAAGCAAAAAAGGGTACAACATCACCATAAAATAACTATAATTTAAAATGAACAAATATTAGATATTTCGGATAACAGATATCCTTCTTCGGTAATAGCACGATGTAAAATGAATCACGTCAATCTATTCAAATTAAAACACTATCAAAATCTTGAAATTTATACAATTAAAGCAAACATCACAGACGCTGGAACAATTTTTAAATTTCCAAACACGGCGCAAAGACTACAAAGATATGCCAGAATAAAAATAGCTATTTGCGATGTGAACTGGCACAACTCTAAATTTCCAAAGGTGGTAATTAACAGTTTAGATGTTACAACAACTGCATGGATAGTAGTCCCCAATTAAAAAAAAATGCACTAACCGATCCAGGTTGGTATAACATTTCAAATTTGAATATATATATCTTTATTCTGACAAACCTTCGTCGATACAATGGTATACATAAGTTACATGTAATAAATAGCACAGTAATAAAATAGAGAAAACATAATATGTACACTATTTACAAATATAAGTTAATTTAGCCAGGAGAACACACACATGGATTAATATGTCTTATAAATGTACATAGCTTTTTTAAAGATGATTGCTTGTTCATATTCATTACTTCCTTAAATTTATTATGTTTGGATAATCAATTTACTTTTTAGCAATATACTTTTGTCTTTCTATAGCCATAGATTTACACTTCATTATATAGTGGAATTCATCTCCAAGATCTTTTAAGTCACATAGTTCGCATATTCTTTTATCTCTCTGAATTTGCTTCCATCTTCCACTTTCTATAGGTACATGTAATCTGTGGTTAATGAGTCTAAACTGACATAAAGTATAAATATCACGAGGTTCCAAAGTGTCTTAATACTTTTCGAATTCGAAAAGTTCTTTAAAAAGGCGATAATTTAATGTTTTCGAGTTCGTTTGAATATCTGAGTACCATGTTTATTTAAATTAATCTTTGAGAGATGTTCTTACAACAGTCTTTAACCAAACATTTATACAATTTTGAGTTAACCATACATTAGATAAACCAGTTTCATTAAGGATAGATTCTATACATTTTATCCAATAAAGTTTAACATTATTTCCATGAGATAAACTATATATTAATTTGTATGCATTTGCTGATAATTTACTGGGTTTGCTAAAAATCAATTTCGCCCAGTATGAAATCATGCGAACCTTGATATCTAAACTAATAGGATAACGTCCTAATTCACCATATATAACACGATTCGGGGTAGAAGATTTAAGATGGAGAAGAAATTTACAAAATTTCAAATGAACCCTTTCTAAAATATCATTTTTTCCAAATCCCCAAATTTCACAGCCGTAAAGTAAAACGGGTTTAACCAATTTATTAAAAAAATCTAATTGACAGCTTATGGATAAGCCATGCTTTCTCCCCTTTTTAATAACTTTTTTCTAATAACAACTTAAGTTCTGTGGCTGATTCAGCCATTAATACAGTATCGTCTGCGTAAAGAATTACAAACGGTTTAACATATATATCTAGTTCGTCCTCGAGGGGATCTAATATAGTTTTTAAGCCTATCAAATTCCCTTTACAATAGAAATCTTTCAAATCGTTCAAAAAAAGTGAAAAAAGGGGATACATTTTCCCCTTGGCGTAGACCAATGTTACTTGGAAAATAATCAGATTTCTCACCATTGTATGACAAGCATGATTTTATATCAGCATACATGTTATGACTAATTTTATACATATAACCACTAATGTTATTTACTAGCATCATATACTATAAAGCATCTCTAGTCACTGTGTCAAATGCTTTCTCAAAATCGACAAAAGCACAGAACATTTTTTTCTTCTTTAATTTCAAAATTTTAAAAAAGGAGTGTAATGTAAAGATACAATCACAAGTTGAGTAACCATTTCGAAATCCACACTGATTTTCATTGAGTAGTAAAACTTCATCAGAGAACTTTGCAAGTCTGTTACTTAAAATAGCTGTAAATAATTTACCCATACAACTTACAATAGTAAAGGGTCTATAGTTTTTAGGATCAAACTTATTGCCTTTGTTTTTATAAAATGGCTTGATCGTTCCAATCACCCAAGATACTGGTACTATTCCAGTTCTAAAAATCAAGTTAAACAATGCAGCATAAACATCAATTAAAAAATCGCCAGAAGTCTTTATATATTCGTTAATAATCATATCATCACCACAAGCTTTGTTATTTTTTAAATTCTTAAACTACATTTTAATATTTTTTCTTTCGTAATTGGACTATTCAAATTATCATTCAATTCACTCATCAAATTTGTATCATTAGTTGGCAAGTCAATTGGATCTGAATTACTTGAGTTTAGCTCGTTGAAAAAATTGAGTAAATCCTCAAAATTAATATTCGGTTGTTTTGAATGTTCGCGTTGGTTCAAAATTTTCCAATACTCTTTGGTGTTTTGAGATCTTAGATTTTTTAATTTTCGAGTCATATCTTTTTTATGTTTTTTAATAGCCTTGTCCATGACCTTTTTATATCTTTTCTCAGATTCTTTGACTTTATTAGATAATTAAGGCGAAGGTCTCGCCTTCAGTTTGCGCTTAAATTTTCTATAATTCTGAATTATAGAAAATTTAAGTGCAAACTGAAGGCGTTATTATTCTGTCTCTCAAATTTACACTCAAGGTTAAACCAAGGTTTATCTCCCTTGTTTTTGTATGCTCGTTTTTTTGGTTTGTCTGGTCTTGTTCCTAAAGTTTCCCTTGCGGATTTTATTAGGATTAATCCGATCTCATCCACAAAAGAGTTTATCATGTCATTATTAATACTTTCCAAATTTACATTTACTAAATCATGTAATAAACTGTCTAGTTTTTCAAAATTCAAATTCTCTCTAAATTCAGGTTTCTTTTCGTGATCCCATTTATTAACCTTTTTGTTTGATTGACTAGTAAAAATATTAATTCTGTTCATTCTCTTCATTTACAGATTGAATACAATTCAAACATATATACAATGGGCAATGTACATCTGAATACAAATGCGAAAATTCTAAAACATTCAAACTAATAAGTTTTTAATAAAATTAACATTACATAAACAGTAGTCTACTACACTTGCGTTTCTACAGGTAAATTTTCCAGCTCTATCAGTAGCTAGTCTTCCATTCATAATAAATAAACTGTTGCATTTTCATAACTCAAGTAATTGATTAGCATAACGGTTGTTCCCTTTGTCCATACTATTGCGATCTATAGGTATATTAAAAAGGTTTAGGTTACATACATCATTAACAGATACACCTTCTAACTCATTATTTTTATCTTTTTCGTCAGTAAAAATATAATCTTTCTCACTGGCCGTGCGGGCGTTAAAATCCCCGACCATAAATATATTTTCATATTTGGATGAGAGTTCTAGGTACTCGCTTTCAATTTCAGCGAAAGCATCAGGTGACGAATAAGCAGTGTATTCTGGTGGTATGTACACAACACCGAGAATAACAACCCCGTCTTTGAAGTCTTGAATTTTACACCATAGAACAGTTTACTATTTGTCTCAATTACTTGAATACGGTCAGAAATATTTTCCCTAAACCCGAGTACAATACCACCGGACGTCACTCTAGATATCTTACGTCTATTTTTGGCTTTTATCTTATATCCCGGTATACAAATTTCATCCAAATCGTCAGTTTTGGACTCAACAAAGCATAAAATTTCATGTTTTTGTAATAAGAATTCTGGGTATTGTAACTTATGTTTTAAGCCACAACAATTTATGTAAATGAGGTTTATGTTTTGAATATTTGTAGCTTTTACCTGAGACAGGTCTAAAGATTCTCTGCTTAGAGCATTTGGATTCTCATCATCTAAAATATTTTTATTTTCAATCTCAACATTAACATCAAATATCATATTAATCTGATCATATATTTCATCAGTACATGTATTACTCCCTACAGGTATATTACTGGGTGTTATATCTATTGTATTATAATCATTAGTACATAAGTCTATAACATTATATCGTTGCCCACTATATACAATTACAATCAGACAAATCATTTAGAAAATTACTGTTTTCAATATGAACATCATTGGCACTCATTTGACAACGGTAGGGCAATTGCAACAGAAACTACATATTTAAGCCTCCCAAACGGATAGCAGTTCAATAATGATTACAAAAATAAGTATTTGTTAAGGTAAAATAATTGAACGTAGCTGCGTACTTGTACATCCATCCCAAATGAATGGAGCCCTGTAATTTAAACTGGTATGATTTTTTTTAAATCTTCAAACTGTTAAACCAGTACGGAAGCTAGAGTTACTGGAAACAAGTGATAGTAGGAAAAAAAAGTGACTCATTCTATGTTTTTTTCATTTATGTCCTCTGGGGAAACTGTCTTTAACTTTCTTATCCAAAATCTTTCCCGAGCGACTCTGTCAACCTTCGATTAACCCTCGTTGTGGTCTATGATTGTGATTGTAAGGTTTTTGAGATCAGCTTGGGCGTGTCCAGGTTATCTCAAATGACGACTTACAGGTAGGTCGGCCTTGCAAGTGTAGTCACTTCGATGACCATTCATGCGTATGTTGAATTGATGCTCTGTCTCGCCAACATACTGCATGCCACATCGACACTGAAGGAGGTATACAACATTATGGGTTTTGCAAGTTACATTACAAAATATAGTGTACATAGACTTGGTCGAGTGGCAAGTAAATGTTTTGAGTATTCAGTATTTGTTGGCAAGTCAGACATCGTTTGTTACCATATGACTTGTACCATCCTGCAGTTGAACAGCTTTCATTTGAGGAGACGTCAGCTCTTACAAATAAGTCTTTCAGATTTGCTGGTCTCCGAAGAGCTAAGACAGGAGGATTGGGAAAGATCTTGAATAATTACGATGTCTGACTTTGGGGGGGGGGGGGGGGGGGGGGGGTATGGTTTTTGTCTTAATCAGAATGTTTTTTGGTTTGTCAACGCCATCAATCAAATTTTTTTCTTCAATATTTAACACTACAAGGTATAGGGGAAACCTGGATTCAGAATACAACTTTTTATCATCTGATTTGCCAGATTATTTTGTTTCATAAACTTGGAGATCAGAATTTTTTTTTTAATAAAAAGCCATAACCAAACCTGCCCCACCCGGCCTTTTCACGTTAAATGGTTGTTCCCTAAGAATTGTTATTAATTTAGTGGATCTTCAAACAGTGGGACCAATAAGGTTTACTTGGATAAAAAATATGTTTATTCAGATATATATCTGGTCCAGTTGTAAAAGATCGTAAAACCCGAGGTAAACCCGAGTACGTTTGGCTATGCGGTAGGTTGTAAAAATACTTAGCCTCGCCCGTTGGATGCATATGATGTTAAAATATAAAGCATCTTCCGTTTAGCTGTGTAGGATGTAAAAATATAAAGGCTTGTCTGTTTTGATGCGTATGATGTTAAAATAGATAGCCTCGTTCTGAAGAACTTCATGACAATTTTAAAGCTCGATTTTTTTTTTGAAATTGATTCTATCAAAAGTTTTGATTTTTCAACCCTGTATACCACAATTCCCCATGTGAAATAGAATCAAAGTACTGAAGTACTGAAAATCGGATGACCGTAAGTTATTGTGGATTGGCTGGGTCTTCCAAGTGCTCCACGAAACCTCTAAATCTAAATTATTAACATCAATTTCATTAGCAATCAAATCCGATCTTCGAAATTATTGTGAAACTGCCTATTCTAAAGGTGGCGTGAATCAGATGTGGATAATGAAAAATTCCAAAGATCTTTTGAGCTTACCTACAATCTAAGACTCTATCATCTTGAAATAGTATTAAAACATTTGACTTTCTGCACTTTACACAAATATTCCCTATTCCAAAAGACAAATTGAAAGAGTTGGTATTGCTTTGTTTCATAAAAGAGAATGGCGAACATAGATACAAGTATCCTATCTTGGGGAGGGATAAATCCTATTTTATAAAGAATCACTCTGATTCAAACAAAAAAAAAATACTGAAACTGACATTATCAAGATGCTTCATTTATTGATCAACAGCACATTGTTACGTTTGGAGGACGTGTTTTCCAACAGGCTGTATCATTCCAATGGGAACCAATTGTGCGCCTCTTCTTGCCGACCTGTTTCTTTATTATTAAGTGGCATACTTCATACAAGAACTTCTTAGAAAGAAAGATAAGAAGTTAACAATATCCTTTAACTTTACTTTTTCGCTATATAGATGATGTTCTCTCACTAAATAATTTAAAATTTGGTGACAATGTTGAACGCATCTATCCCATCGAGCTAGAGATAAAGGATAAATCAGATACAATTAAGTCTGCCTCATATATTGACCTACATCTAGAAATTGACAATGAGGGTCGGTTGAAAACAAAACTTTATCTCCAAAGAGATGATTTCCGATTCGCATTTGTGAAATTTCCATTTCTATGTAGCAACATTCCAGTAGCGCCTGCATACGGAGTATATATCTCCAAATTGATGCGATATTCCCGGACTTGTATTTCCTTTCATGTTTTCCTTGATAGAGGGTTGCTGCTCACAAGAAAGCGATTAAACCAAGAGTTCCAAATGATGTAGTTGTCATTCCTTCTTAAATTTTACGGACGCCATCACGAGTTGATTGACCGTTATGGAATAACCGTTTAACAACTGATATCGGATATGACCCTAAGGTCGTATCTACAACCCACTTCCCTTTTCACCACAAATGTGACCTACCGAATTATACTATTTACTGAGTTTGTAATAGCATGAGCAAAATGACGGGTGCCACATGTGGAGCAGGATCTGCCTACACTTCCGGTACACCTGAAATCACCCACAGTTTTTGGTGGGGTTCGTGTTGCTTAGTCTTTAGTTTTCTATGTTGTGTCTTGTGTACTATTATTTGTCTGTTTGTCTTTTTAATTTTTAGTCATGACGTTGTCAGTTTGTTTTCAATATATGCGTTTGACTGTCCCTCTGGTATCTTTCGCCCCTCTTTTAAAAGATACTTTTCAAAGTTAGGTTGTCGTTACTGAAGTCAAAATGGAGGGCAAGTTCGATATTGACGCGTTTCATTCCTTCTGTTCAGGATTTATGGACAAGGAACTATGTAGATGCAACACTCCTAGATAATATTGCATATATATTTTTTTCTTTGCAAAAATACTGAACTCCAAGTAAAATTCAAAACGGAAAGTCCCGAATCAAGTGGCAAAAATCAAAAGCTCAAACACACCAAACGAATGGTAAACAACTGTCATATTCCTGACTTGGTACAGACATTTTCTTATGTAGAAAATAGTGGACTAAACCTGGTTTTATAGCTAGCTAAACTTCTCACGTGTATGACAGTCGCATCAAATTCTATTATATTGACAACAAAACAAACAGACATAATAGGTAAAAATGTAAAAAATAGGGGTACAACAGTCAACATTGTGCTTTTTAAATCTTAATCACTATAAAAATAAATAAATATGTAACAAAGAAGCACAAAAAGGCATATAGACAAAGCACATTAGCTAAAAATAGAAGACAAGAATTCGTAAATTTTCAATTGCACAATAACGGGCGATATCTTTTTGCGCCAATACTGAGCTCATTTGCGCCAATGCTACTTCTGCGCTACTTCATTTAAAAAAACTATAGGTGTCATTTGCGCCAATTGAAAAATAATCTTATTGCGCCAATTTTGTCAATTTATTTTAACACAGAACAAAGTCATCATCTTCGATT
Organism: Mytilus galloprovincialis; assembly: GCF_965363235.1. NCBI lineage: Eukaryota > Metazoa > Mollusca > Bivalvia > Mytilida > Mytilidae > Mytilus > Mytilus galloprovincialis. Next base: position 106,919,809 of record NC_134838.1, read on the forward strand.
GTTACAACACCAATATCATCAAGAGTTCTGTGACATTCAGCTTCATTTTATGGTTTAGATGTGTGCAGTGTCCTTCTTTCTCCGTACATGAATTGTGATATTCAAAATCTCAAAATAACCGTACATCATTCATCTGTAAATAGCCTAGCACACTACGACTTAACGGTATATTTACATTTAATATCCCTATTTGACTAAACAAATGCCTTACGAAATTTGTGTTCTTTGACAAAGATGACATGTTTTCCTCTATCAAACTTTATTTTCTTTAACGATAAATCAGACAAATTTACATGTGAAAGTCTATTCTGTTGCTGAACAATTTATCCCTTGGTGAGTTTTCTCAACTTTGATGAGTGTTGAGTTTAATCTAAAGTTGATATATTATTCACAGCACATGTTACATGTATGCTATAGGTAACAAATGTACAGGTTAAGGTGGCGCAATTTGATTCCATTTATTGGTGCAATTGATACCACCAGAAAAATAAAGAGTGGCACCAATTGACTTTTAGGATTTCTTCATCTTCGTACTTTATTTGGTCTTTTCAACTTTTTGGATTCGAGCGTCACTGATGAGTCTTTTGTAAACGAAACGCGCGTCTGGCGTATATACAAAATTTAGTCCTGGTATCTTTGATGAGTTTATTGATACCTTTTCAAAACTGTAATTGGCGCAAATTGATTCTGCGCATAATAAAATAATGACGGGAGTAGAAGTACAGAGCCACGTCCTATGTATAAAAAAAAAACACAAAAAAAGGCATATAGACAAAGCACATGAGCAAAAATGATCATAGAACAATAACACAATGACGAGATGTATAAGTACAGAGCCACGTCATATTTATTAAAGAAACAATATCTATTAAAGATACACAAAAGGCATAAAGACAAAGCACATTCGCAAAAATGAAAGACAAGAATACAAAAACCATCATAGAACACTAACACAATGACAGGATAAATAATTACAGAAGTTACGTCTAATGGATATCACCAAAAAACAGACTAAACCGTAACAGTAGTATCTCTAAAGACAAATAAAAGAATAATGTAAATGTTATAAGAATGCTAAACAATGTCAGTACCCATAATCTATCACGTCAAAAGAAGGTTATAAATATTCTCTGAAACTCACTTCATTAATCATGCTTGTTTATTGCTGACACCGCTTTTTACGTTTTCGCTTCCTATATCATGATGTCAATGACAAAAAAAATTCTACTCCAAATGCAGCTTTTGAACCGAACACTCTCGATGGTAGAGCTGAACTTGTTCTTGGTAATTTTTTTTCTGATTCTTGAATAATTTTGGATGGTCTTATTAAAAAGATTACAGATGCGTTTTTAATGAATGAAACTATAATCTCCTTTAATTTCAAGAGAAACTGTTTTCTCTCACAGTTTAAGATTGCGTGTATGGTGCTCAACTTTAGTTTTCTGTATTGTGTTTTGAGAAATGTTTCTCGTCTTTTCGCCTCTTTGTCTAAGGTACTGTCTGTCTTTCTTCAAATTCTGGTTTCGGTTGTCCCTTTTGTATCTTCTTTTTCATGTACATTAATGAGCGTTTGAAGATAAGTATGAACGTAATACATCAAAGGAATTATATGATAACATGAAGAAATCTATTTTGCCCTTGATTCGATAATTTATATGGAAAAGACTACTGAAATAAATATTGGTCTAGACCTAGTATCAGTTTATTAAAAAGCTTTTAGCTTTAATAAACCGAGGAAAGGTTTAAAAAAATATCCAGGAACAAACGACGATAGATGTTTACAAATTTTTAATAATATACCTGTATAATAGTGATTTTTTTATGTTCTAAAAGAGAGCAAAGTTCAACTTTTAATAATATATCTTTTTTTTTTATTGTGATTGCCAATGAGACAACTATCCACCAACGTTCAAATGAAGTGGATGTAAACAATTATAGACAGCCGTATCATAAGATTTTACGGATATTATAATTTTATGATTGCCAATGAGACAACCATCCACCAACGTTCAAATGATGTGGATGTAAACAATTATAGACAACCGTATCATAAGATTTTACGGATATTATAATTTTATGATTGCCAATGAGACAACTATCCACCAACGTTCAAATGAAGTGGATGTAAACAATTATAGACAACCGTATCATAAGATTTTACGGATATTATAATTTTATGATTGCCAATGAGACAACTATCCACCAACGTTCAAATGAAGTGGATGCAAACAATTATAGACAGCCGTATCATAAGATTTTACGGATATTATAATTTTATGATTGCCAATGAGACAACCATCCACAAAAGTTCAAATGAAGTGGATGTAAACAATTATAGACAACCGTATCATAAGATTTTACGGATATTATAATTTTATGATTGCCAATGAGACAACCATCCACAAAAGTTCAAATGAAGTGGATGCAAGCAATTATAGACAACCGTATCATAAGATTTTACGGATATTATAATTTTATGATAGCCAATGAGACAACCATCAATCAACGTTCAAATGAAGTGGATACAATTATAGACAACCGTATCATAAGATTTTACGGATATTATAATAGTTACCTCGACGCCATCACGAGTTGGTTGACCGTTATGGAATAACCGTTTCACAAATGATATCGGATATGTTCCTTACGTCGTAACTACAATCCCCTTCCCTTTCATGAATGTGACCTACCGAATTAGACTATTTACCGGATTTGTAATCACATAAGCAACACGACGGGTGCCACATGTGGAGCAGGATCTGCTTACCCTTCCGGAGCACCTGAGATCACCCCTAGTTTTTGGTGGGGTTCGTGTTGTTTATTCTTTATTTTTTTATGTTGTGTCATGTGTACTATTGTTTTTCTGTTTGTCTTTTTCAATTTTAGCCATGGCGTTGTCAGTTTGTTTTAGATTTATGAGTTTGACTGTCCCTTTGGTATCTTTCGTCCCTCTTTTATTTTCGTTTTTTATTACTGTTTCATCATAGATTATTGCAATTTATAAAACGATCAAGACTTTTATTATTAAGTCTTAATGATAGATTCAAATTATATTTCAAACAAAAAATATATATATAACTTGTTCATTTTGTGTTCTTAATTTGTTATTGTACAGATAATTTCTGGACTCTTTGTGATAATTGTTTGAATATTGAAGAAAAAAGACACTATTATGAGTATTTACAGATAAAACGATCAACATTTTCTTATCCCAGGCATAGATTACCTTAGCCGTATTTGGCATAACTTTTTGGAATTTTGGATCCTCAATGCTCTTCAACTTTGTACTTGTTTGGCTTTATAAATATTTTGATATGAGCGTCACTGATGAGTCTTATGTAGACGAAACGCGCGTCTGGCGTACTAAATTATAATCCTGGTACCTTTGATAACTTTTTACACCACTGGGTCGATGCCACTGCTGGTGGACGTTTCGTCCCCGAGGGTATCACCAGCCCAGTAGTCAACACTTCGGTGTTGACATGAATATCAATAATGTGGTCATTTTTATAAATTTCCTGTTTATAAAATTTTGAATTTTTCAAAATACTAAAGATTTTCTTATCCCAGGCATAGATTACCTTAGCCGTATTTGGCATAACTTTTTGGAATTTTGGATCCTCAATGCTCTTCAACTTTGTACTTGTTTGGCTTTATAAATATTTTGATATGAGCGTCACTGATGAGTCTTATGTAGACGAAACGCGCGTCTGGCGTACTAAATTATAATCCTGGTACCTTTGATAACTTTTTATTATTAAGTCTTTATCATAGATTCAAATTATATTTCTAACAAAATATATATATAACTTGATCATTTTGTGTTCTTAATTTGTTATTGTACAGATAATTTCTGGACTCTATGTGCTAATTGTTTGAATATTGAAGAAAAAAAAACCACTATTTTGAGTATTTAAAGATGTACATATAGAGCATACAGATTTTGAAACCCGAAGGTTAAACTTAGAATAGAAATATGATTGTCAACAACTTGAAGTATGATAAGCATGCACATTTGTTATGATAACTACTTGACCTATTCCTTGAACGCCAACATAATTTTACAGGTAAATTGTCGGTAGATCAAAGGATGTTGGCATTCAAGGAATAAACCATTATGATTTCTCCTATCCTGCAGTAAAAGTTATTATTAATAGATAAACGTTCTTGTTGCAGAATTGGATATATACAGCTACTACTGATATGTATGGGAAGTTAAATAGTATGCCTTGTGTAAAGATCGAATACCACGCTATCTGGATGTTGAAGAACCATCGCAAACAACTCTTTGAAATTTCCGTAGGTGACCTGTTATAAGACTCAATTTCTAACCGTATCTTTTAGTATGATCTTTTTACAGGGAACGTTCGAATATTCCGCCATTCGTCCGTGTAGATCAACATGGTAAAGCTCATATATCTCTGTCACATTCCAGACGAAAACAATTTAACAATAAATATAATATACAACTCAATAAGGTATTAACCATGCTACAAGCTCTACCAAACATACATTTTTCATTTTGGGGAGAGTTGTCTCATATGCAATCTTATTTTTAACTTTTGTCTTTAGTGTAGAAGAGCTAACTAAATTCATGTCCTCTTATATATACAAGTGTTTGAGGTTGATTAAGCACTTAAATACTGATTCTTGTATGATCATAAATTTATAAGCTGACAAGTTTCTCCCTTTTTACATAACAGAGTCTTAAATAGTTGACCTTTAGTTATTACGTAACTCACCATGATGGCTTTCCAAACTTTAAACAACTGGCAAGAACATGGACTATAAATGTAAACAATAGATGCGAGTTCAACAAAAAATTATGAATTTAATTAAAATGTTGTTATAAAAAAAGTTCTCGATATTCATTTTTTGTTATGCTAAAGACTGTTGACCCACGTATTTAAAAAAAATCACAATTTAGGTAGTAGAGTTAATATATAATTCACATGTACAAGTTTAAGTGGGAAATAGCGATTAAAAAAATTATTAGGTGTCCGTTGATTTTTGTTCTTAGTTTTTGAAGATTAATATATACGCAATAGTATATGTAAAATGTTCATGTTCAATGTACAGTGACTCCATGTCTCCATTACTATAGGTTTATAAACATTAAGTATGTCCTTTACTAATTACAGATGATTGAAATAGGATTTAGTTTTACACGTCAGATTGGATTATATTTGTGTATCCTGTATGTAGATAAAAGGAAATAATGTATAAAGAAAAATGATTGTTTTATGAAGAATATGAAGACCAATTAAAATAATGATTAATTGGATGATTGTGAAGTTATCTATTATTATTTGTATATGCTGTTTAAGATTTAGTACATGCTCAGGTAAGTCTATATGTAATACACATTGTTTACAGTTTCAAAATATATTTTTGTAATTTTGATGAACACATACAATTTATTTATTTGTAGTTTTATGACCTTTTATCAGGTATTTGTTTACTAATTACCTTAAAAAAATACAAACCGCAAATGATTTATTATAATGAAACTGTTTTTAAGAATACGTCACAATGTATATAATGACTGACTGCGGTATGTGCAATTGTTACTATGTTGTATTTACAACATTGCATATGCTGTTTAATTTTTATTTTTTCAAATGTACTAACAAAAAAATCATTTATGAGATTAACAGTGGATGATTTTATGTGAAAACAACTACTGGTATAAGATAACATTTTAAAATTGGAAAATAGTTAAATCATTATCATAAATTTCAATCACACAAAGATTTTTAAATACAAAAATGCTTCAGGCAAGTGAAACTTCCATTGACAATAACTTGATAGTGTCCAGGTTAAAGATGTGACATATTATTGTTCTTGGGAGATGGGTTTAAATGGGAAGAAATTACCAACTGACCCATGTTAATATTATACATGATTAAGTTTGATGTTTATCAATAGTTGAAAATATATTAAACCTATATCTACTATAAATGGTTATAAGCTACGAAATATAAAAAAAAAGGAGAAAAGATTTTTTTTATTTTGTTTAATCATTTATGAAAGTGAAGCAGTGAAATGAAAATTCGCTTTTAACAGCCAGTTTGATTAAATGTATTGAAAATAAACTTAGAAACATCGCTGATGAATTTTACACTTGCAAGTGAATATTTTGACCTCATATAATGCGTATTCATGTGACCTTCAATTTATCCCCTTAGCTAGAGATGGGTTACACATACAATATTGAAAATGAAACAAGGTAAACCAGAGTGACTGATTTGCTCCGCAAAAATGCATTCTTATACAGGTAAAAACGAGGACTGAACAATTGTTTTAACACCTAAGGTATGAAATCAAACATACCTAGAAAATACATTTGGACGTGTTCGCTATTTATTTATATCTATATTTAAATATGTGTATATGAGCAGTAATAACAACAACATCCATGGAACAAGTGAAGACATAATACATAATCTTTTGGCAATAAAAACGTCCTTTAAAACTAGCAGGTGAACCGGAAGAGTGAGCATATACTGCTTCACAGGCAGGTCCGTTCGTATCGATTTGGAGTCTAAATCCACAAGAGTATAGACCAACAGCAAAATTTTTTATACAGTATAGGTTTTTAAAGCAAGAAACCTTGATTTTTGTTTTTTTTTCTCGAATTACCTTTGTCCATTAGAGAAAAAAAACCTTTATCAGTGTCAAGAACTGTTGCATCTGTTTCCTGTTTCATCAGTGCCAATAACCGTTATATCAGTATCAATTACTCTAAAAACAGGTTCAGTCTACCATTTTCTACATTAAATAATTCCTGTTCCAAGTCAGGAATATGACAGTTGTTGTCCATTCGTTTGATGTGTTTTATCATTTGATTTTGCCATTTGATTGGGGACTTTCCGTTTTGAATTTTCCTTGGAGTTCAGTATTTGTGTGGTTTTTTTTCTTTTTACTGTTATATCAGTATGAATAGCTGTTTTATCTGTTTCCTGTTCCATCAGTGCCAAGAACTTTTCATCTGTATCAATAACTGTTTCATCTGTTTCCTGTTTCATCTGTAGCAATAATTGTTTCATCTGTATCAACAACTGTTTCATCTGTATCAATAATTGTTTCATCTGTATCAACAACTGTTTCATCTGTATCAATAACTGTTTCATCAGTATCAAAAACTGTTTCTTCTGTGTCAATAATTTTTTTATCTGTATCAATAACTGTTTCATCTGTATCAATAACTGTTTCATCTGTATCAATAACTGTTTCATCTCTATCAATAACTGTTTCACCCGTTTTATCTGTCTCAATAACAGTTTCATCTTTATCAATAACTGTTTCATCAGTATCGATAACTGTTTCTTCTGTTTCATCTGTATCAATATCTGTTTCATCTGTATCAATAACTGTTTCATCTGTATCAATAACTGTTTCTGTTTCATAAGTATCAATAATTGTTTCAAAACAATCAGGTTTCTTTTCTCTGTTTGTTTGTTTCCATAATAAATAATTTAGATATTCTTTTTTCATTTCTTTCAGTTAACTTAGCATTTAAGAAACCAGCTATTCTCAGTTCCAATTACACAGGGTCGGATGGAACGATATATTTTACAGCCGATCGAGCTGTAGATGAAAATACAAATGATGTATTTGGGACACCCGGAGATCCTGCAGGCACATGTACCCATACCCGTCAGACTGCAAACTCGAAACCAGTATATTGGCAAGTGGACCTCGGACAGACCAGTATTGTAACACGGGTGAAAATAGCGTACAGAAATGATCGTAAGTATAAACATTTAATTTTTAATTCACACAAACTTCAGTAATTTTTTGGTGAGATATCATGGGTCTGACATGAAATTGCAAGACCGGCGAATCTAATAAGCAGATGAAATTTGTTTCGTCTAAGCATTAGATATTTGATACTTAGTTGATAGATCTAGGAAGATGTGGTATTAGTGCAAATGAGACAACTCTGCATCCAAGTATCAATTTATAAAAGTAAATCATTATAGGCCAACGTACGGTTGAATCTATATTGGAGCTGTTTTGTTTTGGAACATTATTCAGCACCAGTCTTTAATAGACGTGGGAATAATTAAGATACCATAAGGTATGGAACTCCCTCAGGTAAGATTAAAACTAGTTTGATTTTGGCTCTACTATTCAGTTTTCTATTGTTCATTTCGCTCTTGAAGTTTTCAAGTTTTAGTATTTGAGCGGTCCTGATGAAGGTAAATAAAGAATTTGTCTAGCAGTTTTTTGCATCCTCGTCTCCTGTTCTCTGTTAGATTCTAGTAGTTGTCTAATTAGCAATCATAATAAATCTCCTTACTTTTATGTTTAAAAGTCTGTTAAGGTTCTATTGCATGTAATTTTTTCCAAAGTTCCATATGTTTGCAATTCAAATTTTAGATCTAGAACTTGAAATATCGATCAATCAAATATATTGTTCAAAACGATTAAGAAAGACATCAACACCTAACGTAAAACAGACTAGCTTGTTTGTCAAAGACAGAATCGAGACTTGCAAATAAAAGAAAAAAAAATATATAAGTCAATGAAAGCAATACTTTACAACACAAAATAAAAATTAGAAGATCTGGTATGATTATCAATGAGACAGTTATCCCTCAAAGTCAAAATGACTTTGATGCAAGCAACAATAGTCCACAACATGACCTTCAATAATGATCTATATCAATATCTTTATTTTCATAAAACCAATGCAATCATCAAACCCCATACCCTATAGTTATTCAGTTTTGTTTATTTGACAGAAGGGATTGTCTTGATCTTTTCAAAACATGATACCCTTTTAACGGACGTTGAAAATTTCATGCTTTTGAAACATTATTATTTCTAACGATTTGGTGTAGTGTCAAAAACATCATATTCAACCTCTCCAATTTCAAACACTTCACTGCACCACGAGATCATATTGCTTCACTCCGATTCAAGAACTATACGGTACTAAAACAACAATTTACAATGATTTAATTTCCCATTTTCAATACCTCATTTTACTATGTCTTGTTCACAACGCCATCAGTTCCACTATTTTCCACTTGATTTGAGCACAATACCCCGCTTAAGACTGTAATGGTTTAAAATGATGCCTCTGACTTAAACCTACAATGCAACGACTATCATGGAACTCGGAGGGTGATACTTCATCTAAATTTGTATCACTTGAATCGTTTCAGGCAACGATAGAATGAATGGTTATAGCATAACATTTTCAAACGAGTCATTAGCAAATGGTATAGTGTGTTATCAGGATACATTTCCTGGAAAGCCGTTGACAAATGATCAGCATAACTGTACAGTTATTGGAAGATATGCTCGATACGACAACAACATTGGGTTCGCAGAAATTTGTAATTTTGAAGCCTATGGTATGTGTGCATTTTGTTATATTGATATTTTTATTACATTTGAAAATGATTTGGTTAAGGTCTGATACATTAAAATAATACCTGCGAGTTTACAAATTCTACCAAGAATCATTAATATTTATTTATCATATTAATAACACGATCCTCACAGGAATACTAAAGGAAAATATTATAATGTAAGCAAAGTTAAATGTTATCAACCATATACTACCAAACATTAATACTTTCGAAGAACAGTCAAACCTGCTTAAGAGACCAAATGTATTAAGCAAAAACATGTGTTAAAATACCATCAATATCATATGCCTTTGTAGTACATTTCATATAAATTGAACCTGCATTTTTGCTCTCCTTTAAGTGGTCTCTTAAAACAGGTTTGACTGGATTTTCAAAAAGTTTCATAATATCCGAAGAACATATTGCATGTCTAAGTTGACGAAAGTAACCGAAAAGATTCGATTTCAATAAACCTGAAAAGATGATAAATGATTGATAACTAAGATTTTAATACATGATATTTTTATTAATTGATATTAGCTTTTACTAGTTGATTTTAGCTTTGAACTAGCTTTCAATAACTGCGAGTACTCTCGGTACTGTATTTTGTGTCTTTTGTGTTGTGGAGATGTATAAATACCCTGCCACATCTGGTCTGTGTTTTGTTATTTGTATTTCTGCTGTGTGTCGATCTTGTTAGATATACCTTTTTCAAATTATTTTTATAGAATGTTCATGTGCTACACCTGCTAACACGTTTAACCTCGCCTCATAAGTGGTCTTGCCTGTCCAAAGTCAGCCTGTAATTCAGTGGTTGTATGATGCTGTAGATTATATTTGTTTTTCGTTCATTGATTTGCACATAAACCAGACCGTTAGTTTTCTCATTTGAAATGTTTTACACTTGCCATTTCGGAGCTTTTTACAGTTGTCTAAGTGCTCATTGTTGAAGGTCGTATATGACGTCATCATCTTCTTATTTTTATATTATAGGAATCAAATCTTCGCCTATACCTAATTTTGCACTAAAATTTGTTTGAAGTATAAAACTGTATGCATATTTTTGAAACATGTACAGAGCAATTGTTTGCCTATAGGGTCTGCTATTAAGCACAACAGATATGTCCTAATTGTCGTAACCAAAATCCAGTCCTCTTTTCCCCGAATGTGAGGTACCGAACATTTTTTAAAGTTTCTTGATTATTTTATAAATATGCTTTATAGAAGACCATATCGATAAACAATTGTACACTAAATGTAGTTAACCTATATTTGTATATATTTATTCAGACTTTCGATTTTAGATATCTATATTTTATTGTTACATTTTGATTATTCAAAAACAATATAGGATGTCCAGTCGGGTCATATGGTATAAATTGTGCAACGTTATGTCCATCCACCTGTTTTTTTCCTACATGCAACCCTGATAATGGATATTGTATTGGCGGATGTCGACCTGGTTGGCAGGGGAATAAGTGTCAACAAGGTACTGTTTACCATTTTAGTTACTTATTCAACTAGATATGGTATAACATATAATATAACCATTTCCCAACTACTTTGTTGTTTGATACATCGAAAATTGGAATAACTAGAGATGTACAATCGTGATTGCTGGAAGAAAGACCTTATGTCGAATACATTTGATAGTTTGAAGTTGTGTGAAATTGATATACTAAATAATCCTAAAATAAAAAAGGCCAACTTTTTGTAATGCATATATTTTTTAAAAATTCAACAAGTAAGTAACCTAATTTGTTAAACATATCCGAATTTACCAGTTTCATTTGATTAATAGTATGTGATGATGGCACTTACGGGTTAGGATGTGGCAACAGTTGTTTCTGTAGAGGGTCTGCCTGTAATAAGGTGACGGGAGAATGTCCAGTAGGAGGATGTCTAAGAGGGTATAAAGGGACTTATTGTAACGAAAGTGAGTAAACATTATTACACTCTGTTATCTGTTTAGTATTATTTATTTTATTGGAGGGCGGATTTAAGGTATAAATATCGGAAGTGTTCATTTTATTCCATCAAAAATATATGTGTTTTTAAACAAAAACATTTGAAAAATACTTGAAATATGTTTTTTAATCATATGTCGTTGGTGTTATGGTATGTATACAACTACTTGCCTTAAGTTAATCACAACATGGGTTAACTCATAAAAATAAATCATTTACTGTTTCTCTCTGGTTCTTAGAATAATGGGCTAGAGATGCAAAACTGTAATCACCCAAAACAAACATAACTAACATATAAAGTAGTATTTGCAGTTTTGTTTTTAATGGTACTGCATGTATATATTGCTATTTGGCCAGTTTATAACTTTAATGTAATTGAATTTCAGCATGTACAGGTAACCTGTTTGGGTTTGACTGTCTGTCTGTTTGTAACTGTGCTGGATCTGACTGCTTTCCCGAAAACGGAACGTGTTTTAGTGGAGGTTGTTTACCTGGATGGACATTGGTTTCTTGCAGTCAACGTATGTGAATAATGTTCTATATAAGAAATATAGCTATATGAAAAATCAGAGATGTTGGATATAAGTCAGTGAGAAAGAGAAATCAAGCAAATAATTCAGACAGCGACCATATGATGTGAATTTATTTTATAAGTTTAATAGTATGTTTGGACTTAAGTAATTGTGATTATGATATAATTTCAAACTTTAAGAGAGCAGTTCTTTTAAGTTCTATAGCGATCTATAGCAATTCGAAAATAAACAAGAATGTATTAACGAAGACATGACACATTTAATATTTTGATATGAGCGTCACTGATGAGTCTTATGTAGACGGAACGCGCGTCTGGCGTACTAAATTCTAATCCTGGTACCTTTGATAACTATTTACATCATAAATAGTTAAAATTCAAACAGAAGGACCGGTAGAAAATTGTTCTGAATATGCCATTAATATCTAGTTTATCCATTTCAGCGTGCCCCCCGAATACGTTTGGTCAGGACTGTAATACCACCTGTGGTAATTGTGCCCGCGGCAGAACTTGTAACCCCGTCAGTGGTATATGTGATAATGGTTGTGCCGATGGTTGGTTGGGGATGTATTGTAATATTTGTAAGTAACAATTTAGTAGAAACACATATGTATTGAACATAATATAATATAATGCTTTCATTCAATAAGGCTTATGTCAGACGGAAACAAATTTTCATTACATTTTCCTTTGTTTCTTTTCATTTCATCTTTTGGTGTTGTTTCTCTATGTATTGCACCCAGCATAACGTTTTGTTGTAAACATCGAACAGTTAAGGTTTCTATACTTTTTCGGCATTTTATTTCACAGCAACGTGTCCCTTGCAAATGCATAAAGTTGGAAATTTTCATTTCAAATCGATGTAAAATCAAAAAGATGAGTACAATCTTTATTGTAGCATGACTTTTACAAAGTAATGTACTTCCTTCCGTTTGTCTGGGACTTATCCTGTTGCTTTTGATACAAATTCGTATTTTAACTTTAATTAACTTAAGATTCATGCTTGAATAAATACCAAAGATATATAAATTAATTATTATTTTAATTGGCAAAATAAAGGCCACGACTCACAAATTAATCATACCTTAATTTATCATCAATAAAGATTAAACATTAGCATGATCATGAATCACAAATGATCAAAGTTAACACATTAGCGTGGATCACTGTTGATCAGTTATAATATTAGAATGGATCAGGTTTGATCAATTATAACATTAGCATGGATCAAGAATGATCAATTAGAACCATCTGTACAAAAAGAGCACTTTATCATTATTGTCCAATACTGACATTGACTTTAAAAATACTGGCCCTGGGAACAGAAGCTCAGTAACGGATACTAGAGTCCATTATGTGAACATGGTGTTAGATTGTTGGCGTTGTGTCGGTTTCCCGCCAAATGGTCACATGTTAAACATGGGACCACCGCCATGAAATAAAAAAAATAAAAAAAAAAAACGACGCAACAAACCATGGCTTTATTGACTTGGTTGCTACATATTTATATTCATCCCTTCTCTTGCAGGACGAAGCCTTTAAATAAACCAACGTCATTGCACACTATTGCAAGTGCGCGACTTAAATTAACAAAACATTATTAAATAGTAACCACACAGGTTGTACACTAAATCATTATCTGTACATTTTCTTTCATTAGGAACGCTTACACAATTTCCTAGAGAAAACTTTGAATTCTATACAAAAATAGTTCATTTCCCATGTTTGAAAGATGAACACCGTCCATGTTGAAAAGTCCCTTCTCACTCCATGTTATTTCAGGATATTTTATGTATCCTCCACCAGACCTAAGACATAACCAACCAGCAAAATTGTTTATTCTGACCGCAGCTAGGTTCACAGACTTTTAAGTGTTTTGACCATTCTGCCAAACTAGGCTTGGTAGTATCTGGGACCAAATTAATTTAGCTTTAGGGAGCAATTCTGAAACCTTACAAAGAGACGACTTAATTTGCCGTCTAAAATTATGTAACTTGCAGGACCTTATGTTGTTGCCCCCACAATGTATAATTAAAAAATCTGGCTCCTGTTCAAATCTTAATAAATATTTTATCCTTGGTACTAATTCGTGCCAATTCATGCCCCCTTTACCTTGCCACCAAATGGTACATTTTTTTCCGCTTCAAACCCAAATGGATTCCGTCATAAGTGGTGTGGGCATTGGTTAATGCAGGTTTTACCATGGACGAGCCTATTATCCAAACAGACTTTTTCTCATATCTCTCTAGTATTCCTATAAAAACACAATTAAACGTTTCATAACATATATACCATCTATTTACAGCTATATATAAAACAATAATTGTCTTTGATATATGACCACATCAAAAAAACATTTTACAATCTGATGTTTGACCTATATGCACCAGATTTCCATCGTCCTAGCTTCATAATTTCCTGAATAGAAATTCCTTTAGCAGAGGCTTCTGATACTGTCCCAATCCTGAATGAATGTGACTTGCCACTTGAATCAATACCTATTACATTCAATGCCTTAGATAACATACCAGAGAACTGATAACGAAACACGCATTTTCCACCAAAGTGACAGAGTAAAGGACCATTTTTATTTGGTCTTACTCTTAGGTATCTTTTTAATAGCAGTATTGGACAAACTGTAGAATCCGTCTTCCTTATATCAATAGAAATACCCTTACCAGTTTGATCCCCCTTAGAGTGCGTTAAGTGAAGCCTAATAAACTTCCCTTTTGCTCCCCATAAAATTTGTATACTATGTATTGATATTATATTTTGCGCTTTGCCTAATTTTGTGTAAACTAATTCTCCAACTCTTAAAAAGCCACGAAAGAGGACTGAAAAAGCTGCTGCAAAAAGCAGGGATTCATTTGCTGAATAACAAATCGATGGCAATTTTTCAATTATCCTAGCCAAAATTTCCGATTTATTTTGAAGCCTCTTATCCTTCGAGAACTTACTGCGTTTCAAACCCTCTATCATTTTTCGTGTAATAAAATTTTGTGAATAGTCCATAAATTGAGACTGCAGAACCTTACAACGAAAACCGATAGCAGTCACGTAACTGACAGTTTTATGTGTTCTCCCTTTCAGTGATTAATATGCTATAAAAAGCACAATATGCGAGGGAGGAGGCGGCCACACGCACTCCATATTAAAGTCTTTTCGAAATATCTCGAAACTCCCCAATCCCGTTATATATATATCCTTCGTGTTCGAAGCTAGCGAGGCATCTACTAGACGATCAATTTCAGACCGGAAATCAGCTTCAGAAAAGTTTCTGGTATTGGTGTCGCCTCTGTCTCTGCTTGTGGTGCCTCCATGCGGAATTTGTGCCACTGTTTACGTGAAATAGCATCAACGATGAAGTTTGAACGATCTTCAATATGTATTGCTTGAAATTGCACATTAAAAAGCATTGTGTGTAATACAAAAGACCGAACCAACTCCATCAACCTTCTCGATTTTGAGGATTTCTTCTTCAAAATACTCACAATTGCCGTATTATCTGTTTGAAAAATTATTCGTTTGTTGTGCAAATCCTCTTTAAACAACAAAATCGATAGCACAAAAGGCACTAACTCCACAAAGGTTATATCAGCCATATCGTCAGGGTTTTCCCAACTAGAAGGCCATTGAAAATAAGCCCATCGGCCTGCAAAGTAAACCCCACATCCTAAATCTGGGTTACCAGCGGTATCTGTAATCAAATAAATTTTACTATTTGAAAGCCATTCGCTCTCACCAAAAGCCAAAGTACCATTGAAATTCTCCAGAAATGTAAGTCAAGTTTTTATGACCTCTTTCATACCTAGTGTCACTCGGATAAAATGATTCGGCCTTTGTATACCACACATAGCATCACAAAACCTCTTGTTAAAAGCTCGAACTGACGGAATTGCTTTGGCACAAAAATTCAGGGAGCCCACGAAAGATTGAAGATCCCTCAGAGTGATTTTTCTTTTCTTTATAGTCAATTCCAGTTTTTCCTTAACCTCTGTTAGTTTGTCTTGTGGTATCCGAATAACCATCTCAAAAATGTCTATTTCTAATCCCAGAAAAGTCATACTAGTAATACACGAAGGAGCTAAAGTATTTTCCTCCGCTAGAGGAACTCCAATATCGCTGCAAATAGTCCTAAAATTGTTCATGAGATGTCAACATTCCCCGACCTAGATTCTCCGGCAAGCAGGAAATCGTCTAAATAATGCTCTATTGATTCCTTGCGCGATTGAAAACGGACCAACCACTCTAAGAAACATGAAAACTTTTCGAACAGCGCGCACGCCGCCTAGCATCCCATTGGGAGCGCTTTTTGGAAATAAAAGTTGTCTTGAAAGCCAAAACTAAATAAAACAAATTCATCAGGGTGCAATATTAATAATCTAAATGCCGAGACTATATCCATTCGTGGCATTTCTGTCCCCTTTCCTAGTTTACTAAGTAGTATCAAAAGTACCAGGATTATAACGTATAATATACTAATAGTGCCAAGAACTTTGTCAAAGAATGTGTATTGCACAGTTGCTAATTGGGGATCAATAAAACTATTAATACTACTTCCGAGTGGATAACTCAAATGTTGTATCATACGCCATCCATGAATTTTAGAGCCAGGAGTTTTTTTTTAGCTACAAGCCCTTTCGGTGATAAGGAGAGGTTAGAAAAAGGTTTGTTTCTAAAGGGGCCACTATTCGCCCTGCCTGAATCTCTTTCGTAATTTTTTCCTCTAATTCAGACTCATGCTGCTTTGCCGAAATCAAATTCGAACAATTTACAGCTTGACGCGGACCCATGTAATTTACTTTAAATCCATTTATAAATCCATCTAACAATATATGTGCATCAATTTTAATTGGATAACTTTTTATGCCCCACATACGATAGTAGAGGGGCATTATGTTTTCTGGTATGTGTCTCCGTTCGTTCGTCCGTCCGTGCGTCCGTTCGTTAAAATTTTGGTAGTTTTTGATGAAGTTGAAGTCCAATCCAGTTGAAACTTAATACACATGTTCCCCATGATATGATCTTTCTAATTTTTATGCCAAATTATAGTTTTGACCCCAATTTCATAGTCCACTGAACATAGAAAATGAAAGTGCAAAGTTCAGGTTAAAGTTTTTGGTCAAGGTAGTTTTTGATGAAGTGAAAGTCACATCTACTTGAAACTTAGTACACATGTTCCCTATGATATGATCTTTCTAATTTTAATTCCAAATTAAAGTTTTGACCCCAATTTCACGGTCCACTGAACATAGAAAATTATAGTGCGAGTGGGGCATCCGTGTATTTTGGACACATTCTTGTTAAAAAATGTCTTAATCTTTCCGCTTTAATCGGTGTCTTTCCTAGTTCTGTTAGCCTATAATGGTTATATGCTTCCTGGGACTGACGATGCTGACTTAAATCTGAATCCATTGACATTGTTTGTATAGCTCTTTTCTCTCCGAAAGTCACTCCGAAATGATTAATAAAGCTTTCTTTTTTCATTCTGACTGTTTTGTGTAGGTTTTAAATTGCAGAACAAAGCTGCATGAGCACCCCCGCATTTTAAGCACCTATGAAGATAACGACAAGCTGAACGACGGCATCTACCTTTATTGATGTACAAGAAACATTTACCTGCATTCGTTTGAGATATTTGAAGTTCTTGTATAGGAGTTACACCCTGGGAAATATACAGAAGCCATAACTCCATGTCTACACAACCCCAATTCATTAATGGGTTTCTGGCACGTTTTAGTCTAAATTGTTGATCATAGGTTATCCAACCCATATCAGCACGTCTGCCTGCCCCCAATTTTACATTATAAATATACTTAAGTAAAGCCGGGGTACTACTAGGATGTGCTGCTGTATAAATGCTAGTATAAATTAAGATAGCATCGAACCATGTATTGATGTCGGATATTTTCTTTCCGGAATGTGGCTTTAAATTAAGATTTCCATTATTATCCATAATTACTGCCCTTGATTGCTCGGAATGAGAAATAACCAATATGTTTTCTAATTCTACATATTCCCCATTAATAATTTTGTCTCTCACTTGCTGTGAAATGTGAACCCCAAGGTCATCATTGAAACTTTTTACAGGGGCAATATTATCATTATCATTTACAAGTATGCTGTTATTAGTGAGATTTATACCTGACAAATCTGTATCTGGGGTTGAGCAGAGTGTGGGTGTCCTCTAGATAGCCTCAAATGCTTTAGCTATTTGGTCCTTTAATTCAGGCACGATGCGTTGGGTGATAGTATCTGCCACCTGCTCCAGTTCAGGACTCAAGCTTGCGGTCGGCTGCTGCTGGGAACTCGCTGAGTAGTGGCATTGACACGTCCAGTCCTCCGGTAAATAACTGTTTCCCCATCTGAAGAATGGTGTTCGGACTTCCTGTTGGTCACCGCATACGGGCTCCTCGTCTTCCGGCCGTTCTTCCCGTATTACTATCACACAATCTGAAAAACTAATATGTGAAATGTGAACAACAAATCCTTTTTTATACGCCCGTCAAAATTTTGACGGGACGTATTATGGTATACAAATGTCCGGTGTTCGTCCGTCTGTCTGTCCGTCTGTCTGTCCGGCGTAAACATGTCGCACTGTAACTTGAGAACAACTTATCCAAAACTTAATCATGAAACTTAATATAGTTGTTTCTTATAATGGTCAAATGATCTGTATACTTTTTGGTGAAAATAAGATTTAAACTTTTTGAGTTACGGCACTTTGTAACTAAAAAAGGGGTGAGTTTTTTTCACATGTCGTACCGTATCTCAAAAACGATTCTTGATTATTGCTGTAAACTTTACACACTTCTTATTTATATTAATCTTAATATCTGTATACTTTTTGGTGATTATTCAAAATTTCATTTTTGAGTAATTGAGTATTTTGTAAAAGAAGGGGGAGGGTTTTTTTTACATGTTGTGCCGTATCTCAAAAACAATTTATGATTATTGCTTAAAACTTTACACACTTCTTTGTTATATTAATCTAAAGATCTGTATACTTTTTGGTTTGATTCAAAATTTTTTTTTTGTGATATTTAGTTTTTTGTAAAAAAAAAAACAGGGTGGAGGGGGGGGGGGTGGTTCACATGTCCCACCATGTCTCAAAAACAATAAATGGTTATTGCTTAAAACTTTCTCAGAAACTATTGATGATTATTGCATAAAACTTCCACACAAGACGTCGGGCGTATCATGCGCTCATGACGCAGCTGTTTATTACTTATTTCATGCAAGTGTGTACGTTGGTTTAATTCACAACTTACATATATCGATCCTCGCTATAGAGATCAAATAGTTATGCGTTTAAAGGATTTTTATACAAAACCACGCATAAACGCTAATCGTTAAATCCCGCTGCAAAACTTACCAAAAATTTATCTTAACTGAATCTTTGATAATAACATGTTGTATTACGTAGAAATATTTATACGTTTTTTCACATTTTTCTTATATTACATAGAAATATATTAATACAAAACCCAGAATTTACTCTGACGAAAAATGTCTGCCTTTTCTTCTTAAATCTGTGAACGCCAATGCAGGCGATACATTGACGTCACAGACGATATTGGTCCGCTAGGCCACATGACCCTTTTTCGAGAAGCGTAGTTTGATTTTCAGAAAATTGCAAACCTACATTATAAAGAAACTGTATAAAGAAAGGTAACTCGAATAACTGAAACTGCAGCTTCACCGAGTTAAAGCAATCTATCCCATATTAGGATAGATTGAATTATTTATACTTCTTTATTGACTGGGGTTAATTTTAGGAATATATCTGACAAATTTATGTGACGTATAAAATTTTCTGACGTCAGACACTCAAATCAGTGAATGGGTTTGTAGATAGATGTTTTTGTTTTCTGTTAGATTGTTCCTTTTGAAATTGTTATACGATGATGACTGAGAGTGGAATTGACTATTTGCGGATTCTTGTAGGTTCTGTATATAACTTTTGGACTATTTTCAATCTCGGTCTATTTGTGATGTTTGTTCTTACATACTTTTGAGTTTTTTAACCCTGCATGCTGGCATTGCATATGTAAATTTTAAAATTGTTTGCATGCACATTGAACGACAAATTTATGTGACGTATAAAAATTTTCTGACGTTAGACACACAAATCAATAAATGTGTTTGTAGATAGATATTTTTGTGTTCTGTTAAATTGTTATACGGTGATGACTGATGTACCCATATTTTGACTATTTTATTTATTGTGTCTGTTTAGTTTACGCATCAATGTAAATATAACGGAATTTGATGAGACTGTCATCAAAGTGAGAGGGTTAGCACTATAAAACCAGGTTAAATCCACCATTTTCTACATTTGAAAATGCCTGTACCAAGTCAGGAATATGACAGTTCTTTTCCATTCGTTTTTGATGCGTTTTGTTATTTGATGTTGCCATGTGATTATGGACTTTCCAAATTGATTTTCCTCTGAGTTCAGTATTTTTGTGATTTTAATTTTTTTCTGAATCCTATCATCTTAATCTAATTGACTCATCTTCTTAATGGTAACTCAAGTTGTATATAGAAACTAAAGTTTCGTGAAACTAATTTATGATAATCAGTCTTGATGGCTGAAAATTCAAAACCACGAAATCATTCGTTTTTTTTTTATCAAACATAAGAAAGATGGTCATATAATTTTTTAAGAGGAGATCTTGGTAAAAAAAGCTCTTTTAGACTCAACATAAAAAAAGAGAAGTTATTCAAACAATTTTTACTTCGATATAGCCAGTAACTAAATTAATTGAATTCTCTTTTTCAGCATGTGATCCGGGATTTCATGGTTTTAATTGTTCAAAAGAATGTGGAAATTGTTTTAATGGCACAATTTGTAATCCTCAGAATGGACATTGTCCTGGGCAGTGTGATCCTGGTTGGCATGGCAATACATGTCGAGGTGAGAAATCTTTCCAAATTTTGTGTGTGACTTAGAGACAAGTGTTGTTTAAAGAAAAAAATGTGTTAATATACCAAATGCCTATGTAAACCACACAACAATTTTAAAAAAAGACAGTCAGGAAGTGGATGAAAAGGGGCAAATAACAAAACGTTGCACAAAAAGTAGAATATTAAAAAATAAAAAAAACGAAACTCTAAATACGTCAGTTTTTTCAATAGTTAACTAAAAGAAATGATTTTCAGTTGTTATTTCTAGGTTATGAGATGTGTATACTTTCTATTTCAGCATTAACAAGCGATTCCGATGGGTCTTCAACGGTGACAGTTGTTATAGTTGTATTACTTTTATTGTGCCTGGCTACAGGCCTGATACTAATTTATAGAAAAAGGTAAACCATATTATCATTATTTAATTTCAATTCAAAACGTTTTGTGAGAAACCCATATCAAATTAAAAGTTTTATGTATCCTCGGATTCATGAGACTTTAATCTATTTATTGAGTCTTTATAAAGTTCCTTGTTTTATATGTAAGTGTTTCAGTCAAAAAAAAACTAATTTGATTCAAACCTTTCCAATCAACGAGTCAAATAGTTTTACTTAATCATTTCTTCTTTTTAATATATGAGCTCCACTGAATTTTACATAAAGTCATTATGTTGATGGACTGAGTAGAAAAAAATACAAGAAAATGTTGCTGTTCCTTATTTTTTGCAATATTAATGTTTTTCTTGTTGTTTTTTTTTTATTTTATTGTAACTTTTAATCTTCATGATGCTAATGATATGATCATTTCAGAAGAAAAATAGCAACTAGACAAAGTTTTAAATACAGTAAATCGTTCGTTGATTCCAGAGGACAAAACGATGACCAGAGCAGAAACTCAAATGCACAGATTACAAATGAAGCCATATATTACAACACACCCCAAACAATAATCCCTGATAAAAAACAGGATGAACTCCAAAATAATACAGCTTTGACATCAGGTAAAATTAGTTAAGGTTAACTATCATTGTCCAAAGTAAAGCAAACGTGTTTGCATTTGCACCAAGACATTTTGACCATTAACCTTTACATACTCGAAAAAAAACACACTGAAATAGAAATATTCCACTTGTTTACTATTCATTACAGTCCGTTTGGGGTATCATCCATGGCATGTTATTAATAGTTATCAAAGGTACCTGGATTATAGTTTAATACATCAGACTCGAACTTATCAGCGACGCTCAGATAAAACCAGTTGTGCCGCCTCTTTATCATATTTTCTGTTCAGTATTTTAAATTAATCAATCATGTCACCCGTCAAAATATAGAGTCTGTTGTCATCCTAAATATACATGAAACATTTTACTATATATCAAGATAACGGACTAAGGAAAAATGGTCAAAACAATACATAGCGAATTCCAAGATGAATACTGTTGAATACGAACGCTCGGCTTGGATCTTTCTTATTTTGCTTTTTTAGTGATATGAGATCGAAAATAAATAATAATGATATAAACTGCAACACTTTTCCACTGAGACATATTGAATAATAAAAAAAAACAAAAATAAGCAAGGAAATCATTGGTTATTGTTTTTTTTCAGATGAGGTTATTTATTCAAATGAAGAAGGGGAAGATATTTGTACGAATACTAATATAGAACTAAACGAAATGGCAGAAGTGATTGAAAATAAACACAAACAAATATTTACAGAGGAATATAATGTAAGCTTATAGTACCTTTAATTTCAGAATCAGAGTATTAAAAGTAAATTAAATGAGTATTGAAATGAGTGTCATGCAAAACATAAACTGCGCTAGATTTGTCCCATTTTATAGAATTTTTATTTCAATGCTTTTCAACGTTGTATTTTGATTTGACTTTCCAAATGATTAGATTTAAGTGCCACTGCTGATTCGCTACTATATTGGCTAAGTTTATACCTAAAACTATCTATCTCAAACCGATCTTTCTTTTTATTACTTCCCCTGAAAGGTATATTTCTAACCAGTATTAATATATTGTTATACAAAAAAATATTTCAAGAGGCGTCAAAGATTTTGTCATTCAATGAATAGACCAATATTTTTCTTTTTTGTTGATACATAATGTTTGGTTTACCATTTTTATACTTGTTTAAATCATTATGTTTGTCTTTCCAGCAACTTCCAGCTGGTCATCAGTTTCCCCATGAACATGGAAAACATCCAAGCAATAAAACCAAAAATAGGTTTTTAGCAACATTTCCTTGTAAGTCATTCAATCATAAACATGCACAGAAGAAAACTTATACATTATTTTATTGTTTAGGGGCCAATTGAACAATGCCTCCGTGTGTGAGTAATTTCACTCTGCGTTGAAGGCCAATTAGTGGCCTCTGGGGCTGCTGTTTTCTTCTTAGACACTACTTCAGTGTCGTGAACACCATCTAAAAATTGATTGACCGATATTTCGGTCATTTGCGAAATGTTTTTGCAGACTTTGATATTAAGATACCAGAAAAGACTGATCTGGATTGTTTACATTTTTTAATCGAACGTCACTAATCAGTCTTTTGTAGACGACACCTGTTTCATGCGTGCAAAATTGTAGGCCTGGTTTCTATTTTGAGATTGTATATAATCACTGAGTCGATGCATCTACCATTCTTGACTTGGTACAGAAAATTTAAAGAAAAATGATGGATTGAACCTGGTTTTATGGGTAGCCAAACTTCCGCTCATATGGCAATGTTAAAAATCTAGCTGAAATGATAATATCATAGTAATCAAAAGTACCAGGCTTATAAATTGAGACGCAAGACGCGCGTTTCGTCTTCATACATAAGACTCATCAGTGACGCTTAGATCAAAATATTTAAAAAGCCTAACAAGTTTGAGAGCATTGAAGACCCAGAATTCCTAAAAAAGTTTTGCCAAAAAAGGCTAAGATAATCAATGCTGGGAATAAGAAAATTCTTAGTATTTTAAATAATTCGTACTTTTGCAAATATAAAATATATAATTGATATTCATGTCAACACCGAAGAGCTGACTACAGGAAACAGGAACACTTACCATGTCTCGCTCCTTTTGAGGTTCATACAATTCTCTCAGTTGTTGTTTGTTACTCTTATTTGTATCTTCTAAATCGATAAATGAGTTTTGTACATTGGTAACTACTGTTGCTTAAATTCATTGATGACTTTGTAGTAAATGATTAATTCAGAACTTTTTGTTGAACAGATGATAAAAATAGAGTTATCCTTCCTGCAATTAAAGGTGTGGAAAATTCTGACTATATAAATGCCAGCTATATTGAAGTAAGTATGCCTTATAACATAATGATCCACTTGAATTGAATAATGTCTCATATCAAATGACAAAAACCCTTAACTTCTCACAAGATAAAATCAATTTATTACAGAACCATTAGTAAATGATAACCTTGTTAGAATATGAATAAAACAACACAATGATGGCAAACAGTTGACATACAATTTTTAAAAGTCAACCAAAATTTACATATAGAGTTCATAGTGGTGCAGAATCTGTTTACCCATCATGAGCACCCCGGTTAAAGATGATGTTCGTTTTACTTAATGTTTATTGTCTGTGTTGTGTTTTGAATTTTGTGTTTTTTTCTGACTATGGTGTTACAATTTTTTTTATCTCTGATTTTCTGTTGCCCCTTAATGTTTTCTGTATGTCAAGAAAAAAAAAGTAAAATAACAAAAATACAGACCTCCAAGGAACATACTAAACGGAAAATCTCTTATCAAATGACCAAATTTAAAGGTCAATCCCATCCAACAAATGGAAAACAACTGTCATATTGCTGAATTGGTACTAAACCTCTACATTGTGTAACAACTGTGTAGAAATAGTTTTACAACAATGTAAGAGCAAAACAAACAGACATGATAGGTAAACGTCACTATATGAGAGATTTAGGACATAGATACATTTTTGAAATATCAAAGGATAGAGATACGAACAAATGAAAACTACAGTCGCTGTAATTTAATCTACAATATATACTTTATTGTCGTGTTTTGCAATACATACAAAGTTGATGTATCAATTTCATGTTACTCGTGCTAGTGACACAATAAAATATGTATGTCAAATGTACTTTTCACAATGAAATGTTATTTTGGACTTTCATTTTAGGGTCTCGATAAAGAAAAATCGTACATCGCCTCACAAGGTAGGTACATATGTATGGATATAGTTAAAAAGATAATAACATTCATTTTGATTTGCTGATGATTACCTACTTTGCTTTGATAGTTATTCATGATATTAACGTATAGTTTCAGTTATGAAAAATATAAAATAAGAAAATCGATATAGAACTTTTTAAAGACATTTGAGGACTTTTCTATGTGTTTTAATCTAATATATGAAATATTCTTTATTCCTGCAAAGGTCCAAAGAAATCAACAGTTTCAGATTTCTGGCGAATGATTTGGAAAGGAAAAATCGAAAAAATTGTTATGGTTACCAATCTGGTTGAAGGTGCAAAAGTAAGTTTATTTACCAATTTATCAATTTGTCCATTTTGTAGAGAAATTCTGATCTCTAGTGCAAATTAGAATATTTTTAAATGAATAATAAATTGTAAGATGAAATTTTTTTTCCTAGGTTTAGAAAGTTGCATTTTGGAATTGATAATGAATGTGTTTTCCCTCTTCGAAACTCTTAGTTATAGAAATACAAATGTATAAAAAAAAACCGCAAAAAGGTAGTTGGAAAATTATTATGCGGAAAAGTACATCTGTTGTAGTTCCAATCAGGTTGTCTTAATGTCTTAATGTGTAGTTTCAGTTAAACAATCTCTTTGACCATATTTATCATAGATTTGGTGTTTTGTTTTAGACCAAATGTGAAAAATACTGGCCGGATACAGATGATCACTTGACACACGGTCCTTTATGTGTCAAAAACAATAAGGAGACGAAATATGCTGCTTTTACTATTAGAGAACTATCAATATCGAATAAGAAGGTAGTATGTAGCATGCTTATTGATTGTCGTTTTTTTTTTATAAAGAACGTACATATTTTGTTGGCAATGCAAATAAAACAAATATAAACACAGTAAATGCACGAATAACAAACACTCATCAAAGTAACCAGGCTTGTCAAGATACACACATTTGTCTTCCTCATAGGAGTCATCAGTTCAACTAGTGCTGGTATCAAAACATTTGGGAAATAAGAACAGAAGAGTATGGAAATATAAAATCATTATCGGAATGTTCAGACATTGGTTAAAAAGTATATCAAAAATACCGAACTCAAAGGTAATTGAAAAAAGGGAAAGTCCATAAAAAACATGAAGGTTATTAGCCAACGGAACGAGTTAAAATGAATTTCAAAGGCAGTTTGTTTTCAAATTTTAGTTATTGAATTAGAGTTTCTGTTTTTACAGGAGACAAATTTACACATACTCGATAGAAATGATATAAAATATTCTTTAATGACCTCAATTTTGATAGATAATTTAAAAAAAAATATTGCACTTAAATATAAGTAAAGAAATTAATAAGAATTTGAAATATCCAATTTAGAGCGAAAAGGAAAGAATAATATACCAGTACCATTTCACAAGATGGCCTGACCATGGAACACCTGACCCGTCCCAACTGGTTCACTTTAATAGCAGAGTACAACTGCGAAATACAAACACCGGACCTTTACTGGTTCACTGCAGGTACTTATATTTGTCAAAAAAATCATGTGAAAGGTTCTTTCGAAATTGTATTATATCTGTATGTGATTTGAGTTCGGAATGAACCTATTCCGAATTTCTTTTTTGGTTTGTTTTAATCCGTCTTATTAAAGTTTAATTGTTTTTTTTTTAATTTTATATGGTCCTTTTAATCATCTTGTTAATTTGCATTTGTATGAAAAACTCCATTAACTTTATTATTTAAAGTGGTTGTGTGCCAGGAAGCACGATGTTATATTAAAATCGTTTAGCTTGTTGGATTTACCAAATAACATATGAAGTAAATAATCTTAATCAATTTCGTAAAGGTTGTATTGTTATTACCATTATTGCCATTATAATTAGTAGAAAATAACTTAGTAAAAAAAAGAACAAAAGGACACAACATTTCGTAAAAAATAGTCAATTAGATGGCGTAATTATTTTTTTAAATATCCCCACCCCCTGCCATAAAAACAGATAAAAGATTAAATGAAACATTATAATGTACAATGTGTTTTAGTGCTGGAATAGGGAGAACAGGGACGTTTATTGGTTTACACGAGTTAACAATCCACGGTAGAAAAACTGGTTCTGTAGACGTGTTTCAATATGCAAAGTTGATGAGACATGGACGAATTAATATGATACAAACTCTTGTAAGTTTTAATATATGAATCAGCAGACAGTTTGGTAACACATGATACAATAAAGCATACATCGGCAGGCGTTTTTCGTTTTTTTTTACAACCTTTACTTTCTTGAATGAATTGAAAAAAAAACCATCAAAATGATCATAACATAATAAATATATAAGAATAGGATAATAACAACATATAAAGGTCCGACCGACATTTTTGCAGAGAAACATATGGTCACTCGACTTTATTCTATATTATGTTTTGCTAAATGTAACATTCAAAATTCGCTTCTTTGAAATAGATATTAATGCACAATTACACATACAAAGGTGTATTTCATCTTACAGAAAGACTGTTGAACATGGGAATTGGATTTATTGGAGCTTTTACAACACTCAGTTTAATATTACGTCATAGGTTGCAAATATTTCAAAAATGAATATATAATAAAAAAAAAACCAAGAACACATGTTTTTTTCTATGGTAGACAGCATCTAATAAAAACCACAATATTACCAATGACTGATTTGGGTTAGGCACATAAATGATTTGTCGGGGTTACACATAATTATAATACTTAGTTACATAAACGTTCTAACATAAAATCTTAATATTAATGTCATTAACAATGAATAAACAAATATAAGTAAACGCAGTTGACATAGGATTATTACATTCTTATTTAGGAACAATATATTTTTCTGCACGAAGCTTTATTGGAAGCTCTGACTAACCTAGAAACATCATATCTCCGTGAGGACTTTTCTGAAATAAGACAGTCATTATTTTCCTGTGACAGTCCTACAAATCAAACGAAACTTTGGAGTCAATACGAGGTAATTATGTTTTAATGTTGAAAGTTATCGATGATTTTGAACCAATACTGGTGCAAGGATATTCCTCCATTATGCTGTTCGGGGTATTTTTCGAACGTTATTTCAGCTTGTTTTACAAAATTTTACCAATTGTTAATTCCCAACTTGTAGACGTTCTGTTCTTAACTTTCTGAATTTAAAAGATTTTTAGTAAAGATTACTAAAAAGGAAATGCAAAATTGTCAACCAATCGATTTATTATAGTTTTTTTAAATGCAAAGTAAAGGCAACAGTCTTATACCGCTGTTCATAACTGATAAATTGGTTGAGAAAAAAGCAAATCCGGGTAATAAAACTAAAACCGATGGAAGACATCAATGTTAAGAGGAAAACAACGGAACAACAGAAACTCTGAAGCTCAACAAAAAGAAATGGTACCATACATGGAAGTTTTGATCCTTGTTAATGATTGATTTTCCATCTAACATGTGCATAACATAAATTTTCATGTATTTTTATACATGCATCCTCAAATAGACAACTCCAGATTTCATAGTTCAATAAGAGAATAATTACTTTATTAAAATATAAAAGAAACTCAATCATCACCAGTTGCGAAAGAAGCTTTTATATGTATGACAAAGTGAAAGGTGTAGTTATGTATTTTCTATATATTTGTAGCATTTAAAAGCAAAAAAGCCAATACATGATGATAATTGCTATACTGATGCACTGTCGGAGAAAAATAAATCTAAAAACCGGAACCATGAAATCATTGCACGTATGTAGTCGCAAATATTTAGTTTGTGGTATGTAAATACGTAAAATCACAAATTTGGGTAGCATACTTTTATCAATCAAGTTCTTAATTACTCAGACTCTAATTAAACAAATGCTCATATATAGTACATTAAGTTCTAAATTATTCCATTCTTAAACAGACAAATGATAATGACATTTCTAAATTACACCGACCCTAGATAGTCAAGCTTTCATGATGTATAATTAAAATTCTACTTTACTCCAACTCTAATTAAACAAATGATCATATTACATACTTCAAAGTCTTGATTACGTCGACTCTTGAGTAAAAAAAATCATGACATATAAAAAAAAGTAGCTATCGTGATATTGTAATATTGATTGATGGTCAATTTGTTTTTGAATTTAGAGGGTAGTCCTCAAAACTCAGAATACATTTATTTGTTACAAAAACCTAACATAAAAGGGTTTCGTCTTGTGTTCTGTAAGATTACGGAGTTCCTTCTCAACCAGTGGCATCCTTTGTGTTGTTAAATGCAAGTAAAAATCTTATATTAAGTGCGTTCGGTAATGGAACATTCATTCAAAAAACCTATTTGAACCTATTTGTAGTCATCTATTATACAGCAAGGGGCTGCTAAAATGTTGTTACCAAAAGATTTCAAACAATGTACCTAACATTATACATTAAATTGTGTTGACAAATATGATACTTTAAAAAAAAACAAAAAAAAAAAACAAAAAAAAAACATTATAATATGTTATGAGATGCGTGATCCACAACAACAACACTGTATGTCTATTGTGAGTCTGTGAACGTATAAACCATCAAAACTGACTAAACACTTTTAGAGTTACCGTCTGATTTGCGTTTACTCTTGATTTCCTTTTATGTGTGATTATGTAGAATTGAAGATAAGGAAAATATTTAAACCCAAATTTTTATGAACTACTTACCACTATCTATGAAAAATGAAACATTTATAATACATATGGTAAATGGCTGAAGAGGTTTCCATATGACGTTTCAAAATCATATTTACTATTGTAGATAATAGATACCGTACCTACCTTAATACATATGCTTCATCAAGGACAGATTATATTAACGCAATCACTGTTCCAGTAAGTAGTCAAAATATTCTGGTATATAATTTAAGACAAACCATACCCAAATTGATGTCCTTAAGCTTGTTGTGTGTAATGCAATACTTTACCTGCAGAGAAATACTCTGAACTTGAAAACTACAAAATTGCTACAGGCATACCTGGCATGAACTGTTATGAGGTCAAGTGATTTGATTCCACTTCGTTCTGTGTTTATTTATTTTCGCTTATATTTTCTCCCATGTGTATAGTTCTGTACCTGGACTTAACAGAACACCAGTATACATTTTGACTTTTCTATTTGGACACACAGTTTGGATTTATTGTCTGAATCAGATGAATCAAATACGATGTGTAATGAAGTAAGTTGATTTTTTTACTGTTTTTTAACGTATTCCCACGAACATTTAAGTAAAAAGATCTAGGCAACACAAAATGAATGAATGAATGAAGTAGAATTTACAAAATGTCAAGTACAATATCAATTTGCATTGTTGACTTTACTTAATGCCAGAGTAAATATTTTCAAAGCAGTTATATTCAAAAATGATTAAAAAGTGTAAGTATATATATATATATATATATATATATATATATATATATATATATATATATAGATTGCCTAACAATGTAATTTTAACACACTATTTAGTATGTAAATATAAGAATGTTTAAAACATTTACAAAATGATGAAAATAAACGCAATATTTCGCTAGACCAACTAGCTTTATCAAGCGTGCATCTATCCAGGTGAAATGTAGATGATAAGAAACTTTTGCAGCTCAACGTCTGTGTTGCACTTAACTGCCTTTAAAATAAGAAATTTTTTGCAGCTCAATGTCTATGAGCAATTGAATTTACCTGCTTTGAAAATAAGAAAATTTTGCAGCTCAATGTATATGTTGTATTGGATTTAGCTACCTTAAAAATACATAATTGGTAGTTGAAGTTAGCAACGTCCATTGGCCAATATTACGGGATAAAAAGGACGATGCTTTGTTTTAAATTATTCTTTATCTTTCCTGTATCTTTTTTCGTCTTTTTCGCTAAGACCATCAGGTTCTAAAGTGTGGAGTTGGTGGATCCAAAAGTTCTCTCTTCTCCTTCTCGCCGTGGTGTCCCACTCGGTGTTGACTTCTATAATTTGGAAAGTAACATTATCAAAAGGATGTTTCGTTGAACGAAGATGTCTTGTGAGAGGACAGTTTTTGTTGGTTTTATACGATAAACGATGGTTATTGAGCCGAATATTAAATTTGTCCATTGTTTCTCCCACATACTGAATGCCACAAGTGTCACATGTTAATATATAAATTGAGTTCTCCGTTTAACAGTAGATGGTATAATTTTGTTTAGTAACGGAGCTGATGAAAGAACTGCTTGTATTGGCAGCTTTACAACACAAACAATTCCTTCGACCACATTGTTTGTAGCAACCGGGCGATGGATTAGGCTGCTTTGCTAATACAGATGTCACTAATTTGTCACGGACCTTTTTAGGTCCGTGACAAATTAGTGACATCTGTATTAGCAAAGCAGCCTAATCCATCTGCTTAGGTCCGTGACAAATTAGTGACATCTGTATTAGCAAAGCAGCCTAATCCATCGCCCGGTTGCTACAAACAATGTGGTTGCGTTTATTTTCATCATTTTGTAAATATTTTAAACATTCTTATATTTACATACTAAATAGTGTGTTAAAATTACATAGTTAGGCAATCTATAATTTTATTTGTGTAATTGAATTATATCTCTGTACTGAGTAATCCACACTCTATTAGATTTGTATATATGTATGTAGTATGAGTGACAATGAGACAACTATCCATCCAAGTCACAATGTATAATTTGTTATCAAAGGTACTAGTATAATTTCGTCTACATAAGACTCAGCAGTGACGTTCATATCAAAATATTTATAAAGCCAAACAAGTACAAAGTTGAAAAGCATTGAGGATCCAAAATTCCAAAAAGTTGTGCCAAATACGGCTAAGGTAATCTATGCTTGGGATAAGAAAATCTTTAGATTTTCAAAAAATTCAAAGTTTGGTAAACAGGAAATTTATAAAAATGACCACATTATTGATATTCATGTCAACAGTTTAACAATTTTAGGTGAAAGTACAGAATTTGGCGAAAGTACGGTCTTGACTAACACCGAATGCCAAAATAATGGAAAATCAAAAACCTTATAAAAAAAGTAAAACAGATGATAAAAGGATCAAAGTATAGCAACATCTGGACAAGAAATCATAGTTTTCATGAGGGAGATATATTCCTTAATTTAGAATAACTTCCAAATTGATTTAACAGCAGATTTCCGATCAGAACCTTATCCGTATTCCATGCCATTACCAAACCCAAATACTGGCTACTAGGCTTGTGATACCTTCGGGGACTTGCAGTCCACCAGAGGTATCGAACTATCTACAAATTGCTCAATTCGCGATTATCACATATCCCAACAATGATTATTATCTATTTTGATGTTTTTACGACAAATAAGTTTACTAAAATGAAGCAGAATTGGTTGAATTAAAACTGCTTTTCATCAAAAGTTTTTGTATTATTATTTATTATTCTAAAATTCATAATTATAATGTTATACTGTTTAATGCTGAAAATTATTCTGTGGTTATTCCTGTATACCACCTGTGATGCAGGACCGTGTTGTCTCCTGGATCTTTTGAAATCACTTCTGGTTTTTCTGTGTAGTATAGTGTATTGTAGAATGCTGCTTGTCATTTTGTTTGCCATGTTATTGTCTGATTTCTGAGACTTGGGTTAATATCTTATCTTATCTTATTAAGCGTAACATTTTGAAACATGATATATTCTAACTAGATTAAAGATACGTGTCATTTCGAGATGATTTAAAAAAAAAGTAAAAAAAGAAAAGAATGTTCCTTAACTATCAAATCTCTTGGTTCGATGTTTATACGACTTTCTTAAGTTTCATATAGAAATAGTACTGCAAAATCAGAAACAACGACATTTTGATAACGTTTTAGCTCAATAATGATAGCAAACTCATGTTTATATCTATTAAAGTATTTCTGTAGTGATCAATTGAAAATAAATCCAATTTTGATATTTTGCTTAAAAAATAAGTTAACAGTAGTTTATCAGTGTTCAAATCTTATAATTCGATCATTAAGAACCAAAACTAAGGAAATAGCATGAACTAAAAGAAAGTGCATGACCGGATGAATCTGCAGGGTTTAATTTAGTATTTCATACTATGCACAAATCATCCACCATGCGAATACAAACCCTCAAAAACATGTCGCTTGTGAGTTGCGACATAAAAAAAATCAGTTCCCGAAAGTGACCGTGAAAACTTTATTGAATACTTTGTGCTTATGAAGGTACAAATATGTTTTGACCATTAATGCTTATGCAACGTACAAGGTTGAATACAGATGCAGTTTATATAAGAGACGCAAATTTTATCTTCTTATTTAAGATTCGTTTTGTCTTTTATATTTAGCTTTTTTATTGTTTTTAAGAGTGAAAGTTATTCAAGGAATCAAATATACTGTCAAATGAATTAGATAATTGTGTTTTACAGTCATACAGAGACTTAACAGGTTATATAACAACTCAAATACCTCTACAAGATACAGTTGATGATTTCTGGAGTATGATTTACGATCACGATTGTGGCTGCGTAATAGTGCTAGATAAAATACCAAATGTGAGTTTTCTTCTTTTTTTAATCAAATAAGTGGCTAACCGGAAACATAAAGATCATTTTGAAATTATATTTTGTTATTCACACCCTTTTTTACAAGGAATATTTCTGTTTGTCTCAACAACAAATAACAAAGATCACTTTAAAATTATTTGTTATCTACACGCTTTTTTGACAAGGAGTATTTCTGTTTGTTCAAACAAATGTAACTTAACTAATTACAATTACTGCAAATCTCTGTATCTTTTCAAATAAATTTTTTGCATGCATTTTTTGCCTAAATTCTTCTGAAATACAGAAATAACCAGTAGTTAATTGTATTTGTGTTTGTTATAATGCCGGGCTATAGAAATTAGTTTTCACTTTGGTCAGTTTAAATGTAATAAACATATATTGTCGTTTTGAATTTGACATTTGTCTTCATACAATTACAGACGGTGATTTCAATCCCCGACTTGAAGATAGATTATAAATCTATACAAATAGCTGAACAATTCGCTGATGTTATCAGTAGCTTAATTACCTGTCGCTATTTACCATTTTTTATTCTATCCTTCCAGTGCGATATTAATTTAGAATTAAGGATTTCAAATTATATGGATGTGCTTTTTAATAAAAACTTTTACAAGAACATATTCTTGTTAATGTTTCACCAAAATCAAAACTAAATTTAACCAATTTTACCACTTTTCTTTCATGAGTAAAATTTCAGTGGTGGCATAATCACAGTTGAGTACTTTAATAATTCAGATAAAAACCAATAAATGAAATACTAGTAACTTGAGTTAGGAAATTATTATGGACAACCTTTGAATGTGATTTTCTTCTTTTGAATTGTAGGATGTTACTTTCACGCCTCCAGAAAATGAATTTATGAGACTTGAATCTTTTGTTGTTTATTCTGAACGTGAATTTCCGAGGAGTGACATCATAACTGATTTTGATATAATTCTCAGTCCTCAAGGAAGTGTGAGTATACTATTATCTAACTATACGTTTTATCTAACTACAAGAAAAGAAAAACACGATACAAAGAGTTGCAACGACCTTTTAAATATTTAGAACAACGAAGAGAGACAAATGTAAATTATAATGAAAAAAAAAGGTTTAGGAGAAACCACGAGGACATGAAAAAGGGCAAGAAAAACTACAGCCAATGAATGGCCAAAACATAAACATAAAATACATGACACTAACACGAAAGATTGAGAAGAATTTAAACCTGGAATGAATTGTGTGGCTAAGGAGGATAGACAGTTCAAATTCAGTTCTACCTGTGGCACTCATAAAATTAACCAATAATTGTAAATCGTATAGTTTCAAAAGACCACACTGATAAACATAGAACGCAATCATATTCAAACTATGACTATAAGAGGAAAAATGGAAACTGTTGGACCGTAAGTCACAATGATAAACATAGTACGCAATTAAAATCAAACTTTAGCTAAAACGGAAAAATGGAGACTGTTGAACTGTCTCGCCACACGAATGAACGCTTCTTATTCAAATCGTGATAATTTAAGGGACGACATCAAACGTTCAATATAGGATAAAAACCTTAATTTACCTAGTTTTTCACTGACCCCAACCCCTCTCGTAACATAATTTGGGAAACATTGATTGACCACTATTGATATATGTAAAATCGATTTTGGATTAAGAAAACTTGCAGCAATGTTTACCTCCCACTCCCAAACTATTTGATTTAAGTTTTTTTTTTTATCATACATTGTTTCTCTGCTGTTGACTCTTTAAAATAAAATATTAAAATTTGTTTTATTTTGAAGAACAAAGAAAATGACAGGAAAATAA
Organism: Mytilus galloprovincialis; assembly: GCF_965363235.1. Classification (NCBI taxonomy): domain Eukaryota; kingdom Metazoa; phylum Mollusca; class Bivalvia; order Mytilida; family Mytilidae; genus Mytilus; species Mytilus galloprovincialis. The sequence goes on from NC_134838.1 coordinate 106,955,116, forward strand.
AAATGTTTAGTAGTACTAAAGAACAACATGATGTTATACCAGACAATACAGAGCTGTTTGTATCCTTATGTGAATGTGTCGTTGACTTTGAAGCAACAAATACACAGGATTGCCCAGTAGTACTTGTATGCCGGTATGTGGACAAATACAATTATTCAATTATTTTGTGGATTATATTGGAAAAAGTAATATGGATGTAACTACTAATAAGGGACGACCTTTGATTTTCTGATGGGGAAATTGATTTCGGAAATGAATATCTTAGCCAGGTTAAGAGCTCAACATATACCCTCGCATTAGCCAGGATGAAAATGAATAATATGCAAACAAATTATTAACACTAAAATGCAGAAAACTATTGTGGACAAATAAAAATAGTTTGCCTCTCGACAAAGCCATGGTGAAAATATTAAGCATGCTTATCAACAAATTAGAATGCATAGTCAATCCACACTAAATCATGTGAATTCAGTTATTTGATAGATTATTCTCAAAAAAATAAATCGGAAGTCGTGGATAGGACAATGTTATTAACATCTAGAAAGACAAAATTTCCTAGAAGATAATTTGATTATATTACATGCTAGTTATATTTACAAGGGTTTGGTATGATATCTTTTAAAGTTCATGTCGTCTGTACAAAGTGCCACGCAAAATGATTCCAATAGAAATGCTAATGACACGATTATTATGACTGAAGTGATAAAAGAGTTTGAAACTCAGTCAACAGTAGCTAAAAATAGTGATGAGAAAAAAACACAGGGAAATAAAAATAAGTATTTTTGTACTTTTAAGTTGTTTTTTTTTTCAATTGAAACAGAGACGGTGCATCACGATGTGGTATATTTGCTGCCATGACAACAACCATTCAGAGAATACTAGTGGATAAAGATCTTGACATTTTCCTGGCTATTAAGACAATTCAACAAAGGCAACCTCGATTCGTTGACTCATTTGTAAGTATAAACAAATCAGTATAAAACCAGTATATAGAACTTGGTAAAACCATTAAGAAGGTATATGTACTCAAAACATAAAATATATGGATCGTGTATCGTGAAACAGTTACATTTATGCAACCATATAATTCAGAAGGACCAGGAAATTGAAAAAATAAGACACTTTATTTAGAACGATTGATGTCGAACAAAAGGCCAATAAGCCATTGAAGTACGGCAGCTTTGTGAAAAATTGTGCACATCCTGCTACAAGCATGAAATTTGGCATAGACCTTCCTCAACTATTACTCTATTATTTCAGATAGGGAGAAATTTGATATAAATGTCTCACTTCCGGTAAAATTCAAATTTTGCCTTAAATCTTCAATAATTAAACGATGTTCTAAAATCTATCACACCAATAACAAGAAAGATTCTGCCAGATATTTAAATCAATGTACAAGTAAATAAAAATCGAATAAATAATACCCTATTGTATAAAGATGTGTCAAATCGGTTGCTCAGTTACAGGTGGATTAATAGACACTGCCTCGTCATATGATGGGGGCTGTTTTTTAACGGCGCCATTTTGTTTGCTATCTTGCTTTCTTCCATTATGATTTGTTTTATTCTGTGTTGTTACGGCGCCATTTTGTTTGCTTTCTTGCTTTCTTACATTCTGATTGTTTTCAGTCTTACTCGTACTAGCGTATCGACATTGCTGGGACGTTGTTGCATTGCCTGAACGAGAGTTATTGCAACAGTCCCAATCGAAAAATGTGTTTCGACGTATTGCTAATATCATTAAATTGTGCAGGAACCTTTCGTTGATGCTGCTAATGGATACAATATATAAGACATATGTCTTTAAAACCCTTACTTCCGGTAATATTCAAAAGGGCGGACATAGAAATATCATTATTTTATTTTATTCAACTTTTTTCAAAATGTAAAGAAAATGTTTTTTTTTTGTGCTGGTCATTTAACTTTGAAGTTATCCTCTAAACCACTTATTCTATTCTATAGTTAATGTTTCAATACAAAGTTAATACTTCCGATAAATAAAACCAATATGGCGTAAATTTCAAAGATGAGTCCTCAGTCTAAATCTTCGATGAAGAGTTTTGGATAGATTGATTAAACTAAAATAAAATCACTTAAAAGTACTAAAACATCTTTAAAATTACTGATTTATGGCCGCAAATACATGTTGATTCACAATCGGAGAGACGATTTTCCTCATTTACAAAAAACGTGGTATTGTTTCTTACACCAATAATGTACAAGCTCCTGATAAGGTGAAGAGGCATCACAAAGAGTTGTCCAAAAGGGTTCCCATGGATCATATTTTTCCCTTCGCCATTCATAAGCTTCTAGACTAGTGAGTATAGGAACCAATTCCTGCTGTAGCCCTATTTTTTGACATTTTTACCTATTGTGTCTGTTTGTTTTGTTTTGTTCACGCATCGGTGACAATATAATGGAATTTGATGCGACTGTCATACAAGTGAGAGGTTTAGCTAGCTATAAAACCAGGTTCTATATTTGAAAATGCCTGTACCAAGTCAGGAATATGACAGTTCTTGTCCATTCGTTTTTATGCGTTTTGTTATTTGATTTTGCCATGTGATTATGGACTTTCCGAATTGATTTTCCTCTAAGTTCAGTATTTTTGTGATTTTACTTTTTCCAAGCTTGTTACTCATCCACACCCGCCATGGTATATTGCACGTTTTACATGCTGGAAAAAATAGACCTAGTCGTTCAAATAGCCTCATAAGCGTCTGGACTAGTTAGCATAGGAAAAAAATCCAAGCTGGTTACTCATCCACACCTGCCATGGTATATTGCACGTTTTACATTTTGAAAAAAAAAAAAAACACTAGACCGAGTCGTTCAAATAGCGTCAATATGTCTTTCTTCTTCCAAAACATGTTTTCTTGCTTCGTAAACTCCATCTGATAAGTTTGTTCGATATTACTACAAAACCACGTATTGTTTTATCAATGACATTATCGAATCCATATCTGGTGATGTTGGCTGATCAATCATCATTCTAAATCATAAAGTCACATCTTCAAACGCCATCCATGTCAACAACGAGGTTCCCTTTCAAGTAAACGAACATTTGAAAGGTCATGGATAGATTTATATCTTTAGCTTTTCCCACTTCCAAATGCAAGCCAAAGTTCGTCTGCCCCTTTGTCACGGAATAACGAAACAGCAATGACAGCAACATCAGTATCGACTGTTCGAGTCATGACTCAGTAAGTCTGTGTATCACGGCATCAGACACATGTATCTTGATTCTAGTATAAGCCTGTTCATGTTAACATGGGGCTAACCTTGCAATTGAAACACCATCATGTGGTGGATAACACATAACATCCTGAGAATTTGTTGCTACAACTACCTTTTCCTCAAAATCTATCGAGCAAGCTCCTGTGAATAAAAACTAAAAAGTTCTTTCTTATTGTCGTCATCTCTCTGAAAACTTTGCCAGTGTTGAGAAATTTGTTTTGACCCTGGATTCGTCTTTGTATTCCCTTTCCCCTAAATGTAGCTCTTGTTTCTTGTAGCAGCCTTCAAACTACCGTTATTGTCTATGTACACATCCGAGACTACATCCACTGTTGATACAGTTTCAAGGTGTTTCATAACGATTATGCTGATAGGGTATCAAGCCCTTACCTAAAAAAAACGTGAAACTGTTACAAGAGTGGATGAAGTCTTGGATGCATATGGTAGTTGTAGCAACACATGTTCAGGATATTCTATCTTATCCAACCGTTCTTATCCACCACGTGATGTATTTCAAGTTTAGCACCATGTTCACATTAAAAGGCTGACACTAGAATCATGGTGTGCATGTGTCTGATGCAGTGAAACACGAACTTAAAACGAGTCATTATTCGAACAGTCGTAACTGATGATGATGTCATTACTGTTTTGCTATTCCGTGACATAGGGGTAGACGAACTATGGATTGTGTTTAGGAGGGGGAAAAGCTTTAGATAAATATCTATCAATGACCTTTCAAATGCACTAGCGATGACTGATCACAAACACATATTGTGATCCATGTATTAACCGGTTGTCATACGGTACTCTGTTTGCTTGAAAAGGGGAGAAAAGACTGCGTTGGAGACATTGATGGCATTTGAAAATATGACTTTAACATAAAGAATGATAATTGATCCGCCTAAATCACCGGTGTTTACTCTAAGATCGCACAAACTTATCAGATGGGGTAAGCATGGTTAACAAAGCAAGAAATAACTATTTACGCAAAATGGAAGGCTAAGTGAGGTTATTCCCTCAATTTAGTATAGTCTTTTCCAGCATGCAAAACGTACAATACACTAAGACACGTATTTAGGGGACAGCTTGAAATTAGCTTTTATGCTACCCAGTTCATGCGATAATGGATGATGAAGGGACAAAGAAGATCACTTTTAAAAAACTCTTTCTGAGGCCTAATCATTTTGTCAGAAGCTTGCACATTGTTGATGTAAGAAAGGTTGCCGCGGTTGTTGTTAATGTGGAAAATCAAGTCGCCCGTGCCCTGCATGGTGTGCATGTTGTGGTGACTGGGAATTGGCATGTTTTTTGGGCCAAATAGTGGTATTTTTTTTAAATGTTTTAGTACTTAAGTGATTTTATTTTGTTTCAATCAATCTATCCAAAACTCTACATCGACGATATGGATTGAGGACTCATCTTTGACATTTACGCAACATTGTTTTTTTTTATCGGAAGTGTTAACTTTGTATTTAAATATCAACTACATAATATGATTAGTGGTTTAGAGGATAACTAAAAGCCAAATATTTAATAACCAGCACAAAAAAAAAAAAAAATATTTTCTTCACATTTTGAAAAGAAGTTGAATATCAAAATAAAAAAAATGATATTACTATGTCCGCCATTTTGAATATAACCGGAAGTAAGGGTTTTTAAGACATATATCTTATACATTGTACCCCTAAGAAGCATCAAAGAAAGGTTCCTGCACAATTTAATAATAGTACCAATACGTTAAAACTCGTTTCAAACACCCTCCCTAAAAAATAAGCTTATTTTAGTACAATGTCCGCCATGTTTGATTTTACCAGAAGTAGAGTTTTTAAAGACATCTCATCTATATGATATATCCAAAATTAGTACATAACAAAGGTTTGTACCAAATATTATTATAGCAGCCTGATAATAATACCTTTTCACATACTAGCCTTCGAAATTGGACTGATTTAAGTATGATGACCGCCATTTTGGATTTTACCGAAAGTGAGACATTTTTTCAAATGCCTCCCTATCTGAAATAAGAGAGTAATAGTTTAGGAAGGTCTATGCTAAATTTCATGCTTGTAGCAGGATGTGCACAATTCGTCGTAGCCGCTGGACTATTGGACAGGCAGTAAAAACTTCAATTTTGAACAGGGTATCCGATATCGACTTCCTTTATAGCATTTTCGTTTATACATGATTCATATTTATATTACTTTTGCAGATATCCAAAACGTCTTTTTTTCAACAACATACTCGATTGCAAGATATGATAAGATAATTTAGATGTTTCGAATCTGCATATTTATAATCATGTAAATTTTATAATTATTCCTTTCTATCATTTTAGGAGCAATACAAGTACATCCATGAATTAGTAGATGACTATATGGATTCTAATCAGCTGTATGTGAATGTATAAGATTCTGTGTGAATTATTTACGAGTCTCCATTTTTTTAATCTGAAACTTGCAATTTCTAACGTCAGTTTGTTGATTATATATTTGTCTCATATTTAAGTCTATGTATATTTTTATAAATAAAGATAATATGAAAGAGTTTTTTGTTTATTAACCATCAGCAAAACTGTTTTATGGATTGTAATGACTATCAAAAGCTGCAAAAGTGCGTGTTTGTGTTGTTCAGACAATGACCTGGGAAGCTAAATAGTGCGATAGACGACTTTGAATCTGATTGTTGTTCATAGAGATTGTATGTTGTGTTGTTTTGCTATTATCTATAAGTAGTACTTATTCCACATCTCTCTTTTGACGATTGCGGTGAATAAGGTTTACAGAGTGCCAAAAGGAACGCAACACGTAATTTCTAAAGCAATTTATTGTCCCTTTTCTAATGATAATGCAAAATAGCTTTTTCATATTTAAAACATTATGTAAACTTTAATTTAAAAAAAGGCCAGTTTGTTGAAGGTCTTTTACTTCTGAAAAGAAAGTAGCTTTTTATGTATATAGTTTCGGTGCTTTGTTGTCGAAAACATTTTTTTCTTTCAATTTTAGCATTACATATACTAGCAGCTAAGGGTGAAACAAAAATTTGTTTTTCTCATGGTCAAAAACAAATTATTTTTTCTCTCCAAAAACTAGAAACAAACTTTTTTCCATAGTAAGACGATTAAATAAACAAATGAATTAGTGGTTGTTCATGTGTTTAAGCATTCCTGGTGAACAGAAAACTCTTCTGACACATCAATTTTGTAGTATGTGTATTATTTTTATGTTCTAGAGCAAAGTGCCGATACGGCTGTGGTGGACGCCGTATTTGTTCTAACGAGGGTATCACGATCTCAATAGGTGATATTGATTTGATCTATAACACACTTTTATTACATTCTTCACTGATGATTTTAACTATCCGGTGGTGGCGATGTAATTTATTAATATAAAGCTTTATATTTCAAAAGGTAAAAGACATAGATGTTTCATACCTTGCACATGTTGTATGCAGATACTTTATGTTACGAAGTTTCCATCTGTCATATGTCCACTGTCCTTGACCTGATCCTAATGGTTCAGAGACTGCTTGAAACAAAATATTGTGTCATGTGAATTTACTCACTAATAATGAGTAATATGATTACTAGTACTACATTTGGTAAATGTGTTTATTGAATTATTTATATGACCTCGACCTCATTTAATGGATTAGTGATGAAGGTTACATTCTCAGATACTATAAGCAGTAGTGAGTAGTTCATCTATATGTGATGTATGAAATGATTGTAATGTCTACATGTCCGTCAGATAGGCTTCACCTGACCTCGACCTCATTTAATGGATTAGTGATGAAGGTTACATTCTCAGATACTATAAGAAGTAGTGAGTAGTTCGTCTATATGTGATGTATGAAATGATTGTAATGTATACATGTCCGTCAGATAAGCTTCACCTGACCTCGACCCCATTTAATGGCTTAGTGATGAAGGTTACATTCTCAGATACTATAAGCAGTAGTGAGTAGTTCGTCTATATGTGATGTATGAAATGATTGTAACGGGTACATGACAGTCTGGCATATTTCATTAATTCTTGAACTCATTTTCATTGATTATTGATCAATGTTATATTTGTGTGTTTTGGCTGGTTTTTCAAGTGATATAAGCAATAAGTCAGTTTTATTTGTTTTATGAAATGATTGTATTATCTGACCGTGGCCTCATTTGTGTGGTTCTTTAGCCAAGGTAAGTTAAGGTTTTGTCTTTTGATCTGTTTTTCAAGTAATATAATTAATAGGTCAGATATATTTGGTGTATGTTATAATTGTAAAGTACTTGTTACTTGTCTGTCTGACAGGAATAATTATCTGACCTTGACTTAATTTTCATGTTTCAATGATCAATATTAAATTTTTGTGTTTTGATTTGATCTGCAATTATCATAAGCAATAGGTCAACTGTATTTCTGTATAGAATAAATGTAATGTATACATGTTTGTATGGCACGATTTACGAATATAATCTTTAAAAAACCCAACAAAGTGTATGTAATACTTGCAGTAAACATTTATCTTTCAGATCAACATAAATCAATGGCCAGTAAAGCAGGCGAGACATGTTAGCGTGTACATCCTTGTTTGTTTATTTATAAACTCAACATACATTGTTTATCTTTAATTGTTGTGAAATATTATTAAACAAAATTCTCAATGCTGATTACTTTTATCTCAATTCATGTTGATCACCTTTGTTTGTTTTGTCGAGGTTTTATCATTTAACAGATGAATAATAATAACTTGATATCATTCATTCATCACGTTATTTGCTATGGAAAACGTGCACACAATTTTGACACAATTTTGAAAAATTTCAATTAAAATTGCTATTTCTAGTTTGATTTATTCTTACATTCATTAAGAAAAAAGAAAAATCACAAAAATACTGAACTTAGAGGAAAATCAATTCGGAAAGTCCATAATCACATAGTATAATCAAATAACAAAACGCATAAAAAACGAATGGACAAGAACTGTCATATTCCTGACTTGGTACAGGCATTTTCAAATGTAGAAAATGGTGGATTAAACCTGGTTGTATAGCGTTAACCCTCTCACTTTGATGACAGTCTCATCAAATTCCGTTATATTTACATTGATGCGTTAACTAAGCAGACACAATAAATAAAATAGTCAAAATATGGGTACATCAGTCATCATCGTATAACAATTTTAAAAGGAACAATTTAACAGAACACAAAAACATCTATCTACAAACACATTCATTGATTTGTGTGTCTGACGTCAGAAAATTTTATACGTCATATAGATTTGTTGTTCAATGTGCATACAAACAATTTTAAAATTTACATAGGCAATGTTAGCATATAGGGTCAAAAAATCAAAAGTATGTAAGAATAAATTTCAGAAATAGACCGAGATTGAAAATAGCACAAAAGTTATATATAGAATGTATAAGAATCCACAAATAGTTAAGAAAGTATATAATGGAACGTATTTTGCAAATCTATTTGACTTTATATAAAACAAAGCTGGCTGTAATTGCTAGGTACTTTTTTTTTTATTGCAAAGCTCCTCAACTGTATCGGTTCTTATTTATATTTGACTTTCAAATATTAGGGTTTGAGCGTTACTAATAAAGGTAAGAGTTATTCGGACCCACAAAATTCATAAAATGTTTTCTGTGAGAAAATATATATCAGTCAAGCAAACACTTTTCTGAAACGGGCATCATCAAGATACTATGTTTATTTTTGGATGATGTTTTTGGTGAATTACCTCTAAAAATTGACAACGAAAGTCGAAAGATATTTTCGGACAACAAATAAAGGCAACAGTAGTATACCGCTGTTCGAAATTCATAAATCGATTGAGAAAAAAACAAATCCGGCTTACAAACTAAAACTGAGGAAAACGCAAATATAAGAGAACTACAACACAACAGAAACACAACATTAAAATGTAACACACACAGAAACGAACTATAATATAACAATGGCCATTTTCCTGACTTGGTACAGGACATTTAAAGAAAAAAAAAAATGGTGGGTTGAACCTGGTTTTGTGGCATGCCAAACCTAAATAAAATTATTTTATTTGATCAAAATGTACTTACACATACTATTTTATTATCACTTATGTCATTCACGTTGAGTAACAAAGAATATTCTTCATTTTGTAAAAACAATTAAGCAAACAGTAAAATTGTTTTGGGAAAAAGTAACATAGAACACACATCATTTTATTGCAGTTACTATTATTGCATTGCTTTTATTATCCATAAAATAAATAGTTTTTACAGAATTGCATTGTTTATTTATGTCTCTTTGTATTCTGTATGCATGTCTTGAAATCGGAGCAACTTTGACATGGATTTTATTTGACCTATTTGGGCATAAATCGTTCCTTCAGATGACGAAGTTCTTTTTGGTAGTTATTAATTTGAGTCATTTTCCCACTGTGCACAAAAACTCTAACGTGATAATATATATATATTCCTGATTTTTATGAATGTTATTAAACAAAAACTGGTTTGCATTTGTGGATAACTTTTATCTATATATATCTTCCTCACCCTTGTTTATTCTGTCAAGGTTTTATCATATTATAAATAAATAGTGGTGTGATAAAATTCATGCAGTATCATCTAATATCACGTTTTCTGTAATGATCAACGTGCACATAACTAATGTAAAGTAATGGATGTGAAAAGAGATCGCTCCAAAAGCTTCAGCAATAAGAATGAGATTTTTTATATTGGAGACCAATTAAGGTAAATATAGATAAGTTTTATATGCTGTGATTTAGAGCTTGTATGAAGCTGGGATAGGTTTACCATTCAAGGCCGTCTGGTTTGATCTGCGTAAAAATATCCAATAAGCCATATTTGAGCACATAAAAGATTCAGGCTCCTTCGAGCCTTTAGTTTGTCTTATCTTCTGTATTCTGATTTTTTTAATAAATATGTTGCAAGTGGGTCAAATTCACCAAAAAGGAAAAAATATCAATATGTTTCCGTCATTTACACATTGCTAGCAATTATGATTCACTTTGGTTTATTGGCGAGGACCTGAACGTGTGTGGTAAAGACGTCAAGTGAATTGATGTGTTCGATCAAATTCTTATTTTAGTATATCTTGTATTGTTGATAATATGTACCACAATCGTCTAGTTTGACCCTTTTGCTATCACCTTGCGACCATCGTTAGACTCTACTTATTTTATTTTTTGAAAGATTTACCTTCGAACTACTACACTAATTTAATAAATCGTCACATGTTAAATCCTTAGAGTACCTCATCTGTCTATTTTTTTTGAATGAAAATCCTTAAGTTTTTCTACTACCAAGCATAGGTGTCCTTACTCCTATTTGTAAACAACTGATCAGAATTTTTGGCATGCACTATTCTCCATCTTCTTCTATACGGGTTTTCGACTTTTATCAGCACCACTGACCAGTCTTGAGTAAAAGAAACGCGTCCGAACCACATTATAAGCATTATAATTTTGATGAGTGTTTACAATCAATGAATCGAGGCCTATGCTAGTTGACGTTTCAACTCACAGGGTTTCACCTGCTCAATAATCAACACTTTGTGAATACACGGAATGTCAAGTATACAGTCATTTTCTTTCATTTTTCTGTTTATATAGTTTTTTAATCATTCGAAAAACTGAGATATATCTCTCACATACAAAGATGACCTTAGTCATATTTGAAACAACTTTTAGGAACGAAAAGTTTTACTTGCAGTGAATGGCATCACACAGACTGAATCAAATTTCGAAGTACGAGTTTTCACTATGAATATCTTTCGGTTATATTTGAATATATATTTTTCAGGACACGAATTAACTTTTCAAATTTACTGAAAGACAGAAAATATCACTTCAAAACTTATAAAAATTGTTTCGTTGGTAAGGAAGTTGTATCCTGGCTAGTAGACTGTAAACTGTGTGATTCTCGATCTTCAGCCGTTACAGCTCTGAGAACTCTACAAGACCACCATATTCTACACCATGGTAAGATACAAAAGATCTCAACCATTTGTTTTGATGTTCAACGAGAAATACGAAGACGCCTCTCCTCTCTCTTCCACGAGACATATAATGAAATAATTTTTAAATGTGCAATAAAGATCAAGAGGCTGATATACCTGTCACAAACATACAAAGTTTTATAAACAAGTAATAAAATTAACGGTACCAATTTTCTTGCACCAGATACGCATTTCGACAATACATGTCTCTTCAGTGATGCTCGTGGCCAAATATTTGAAATCCAAAGCTTATATAAAAGATGAAGAGCTATAATCCATATAAGATTTAATAATTCAATCCACCAACCCCATTTATTCTTTTGGATAAATATATTGAGATTAACTATTAAACTAGAAATGGATAAACATTATGGTCATATATTTTATCTATTAATCTAGATAGATTGACATTAGGTGCAGTTTAGTTGAAGTGAATTGTGAAACAATTGTAATTATGGTAGCTATACATTGCCGGTGTATCTTTACTATACATGGTAAAAGGGGATGTATGGTGAACGTAAAACTGTTTTGACCCCAACAAATGAAACCAATATGAAAACAAGAAGATGCGGTATAACTGCTAATGAAACAACCTCCCATCAGAGACAAATTTATATAAAAGACATATCATATTTCCTCCATAATGCCATTATTAATAGCAAAACTAAAATGTTGAACAAAGTAACTAAAGTTTCTATATTTCACAGGACTCTTTAGATTTTCATCACTCCTATTATTTTCTCTTATTTTCCGTTACATTTCAACAGTAAGCATATTTGCTTTTTTGTAGTTTGTGATGACCATCTATTCAAGGACGACATGTTATTCTACAGATTCAGGATTGATGATGGAACACATAAAATGGATATGGATCTCAAAATGTTTTATAAAGGCCAACAAATATATAGACTGTAAGCACACATATACTTCATGTCGTGTATAATTGTTTATATATTTTTGCTAATTAAGGTGGTGCTCAAAATACGAGATCATTAACTTTGTAACGATATAAGAAGAAGAATATGAAGTGTTGTTCAATGTTACGTTGGATATTCTGAACCAATCAAAATCAGTGGAATAAAATATTTCCCGTATATAGATGTTAACAAAACGTTAGATGTTTTTTCTATCAAAATGCACTATGTCATTATGAACACAAATTATTATATTTTTTTTCAAGTTATTCTCTAAACGAAAAAAATATTTTTGTCATTGGTAGCTAAATTGATAACCTTATTAAAGATTGACTTTAAAGGAAAGGATCAGAGAAACAAAATAAAATGTACAGGAAATGTAGAAAAAATTTACAAATCGAACATACTATTATGTCAAATGAACAATGTTTTAAAAAGTTACTATGCTCTATGCCCTTTATATGTATGTGTTGCAATACAATTTGAGTACATGCAAAATATGAAATTACAGAGCTACGTCTAAAAAGAAAGGCATAATCCGTGATTATCAGCTAAATGCTCAAGTATACAAAGAGGCTTTTATTGGGTCCGCGTTTGTGGACTGGTTAACCAATCAAGAACATATTGGAATTGAAGACGCAGTTGATTTAGGCAGAAAATTGTTGGACTATAATATCATAAAGCATGGCAAGTGACAAATATATTTTATAGTTAGTGATATTTTTTATAATGTTTATGCTGGATTACCAAGTGCTGATCACATACCACAAATGGCCTTTCTGGTCAGGAAAAACTTAAGATATAGAACCGCTAATTCAACTGAACGTGCAAGAAAGATGTACACATGTCAAAACTTTGTCAAATAGAGAAATATTTGGGAAAACGTTCTCATCAAATGAAACCTTAAGGACGTTTGGGTAACTATTGAATTACCGTTAAACATTTTTATTCTACAAATAAAAAATATACAAAATGGAAATATGAGGGTATATTTGCACTATTAATCAAATCAGAGTACCAGTTTTACTACTCAAATTACAGAAACTAGTGTACTCTGATATAGAATTTAAAGTATGTTGTGTTACCAGCACAGGTCAAGATTAGATAAAGAAAACATAAGTATGGGTTGAATAAAAGTAAGGAGATCTGGTATAATTGAAAAGGGGGTTTCATTAGGGGTTCTGAGCCGGGATCCCGCTTAATGTTTTGTTAGATTCCCGCATCCTGCTCATCATTCTATTAATAGCAATTGTAATTACAAGTTACCCGCCGGACTCGTTTCCTGTTTCACGCACAATAGTATGACTTCACACGTCACGCCTAAAAAAAAATTGAAATCCCGCGCCACGTTTAGATCCCAATGAGACCAGCTGCAGACGACATAAAACTACGTAGACCGAAAGACATAGATCTGATTCGAACATGCAGTTACAGATCAACGAACCGTCTACAATAGCGAGTTAAAATCCATACTACAAAGTCAGTTATAAAGTTTCCGGTATGACAAAATGTGAAACAATTCAAACAAGAAAACTTATATTAAGTTTTAATTTTACAATAACAATGAACGAAACGACAATTGACAATCACCACTGGAATACAAGTTCCTTGCTTTGGATAGGCACATAAAGAATGTTACGGGGTTAAGCACGTTTATAGTCGCCCCCTTATCCTGGATAGTTATGTAACAACAACCACAACAACAAGCTGTAAAATTAGTTGGAAGTGCTTGACTTATACTTCGATACAATTACAAATGATAAAAATAATAACAGACACAAAGTAAAAGAAAAGAATTCAGATCAATGTTAACACCGATGGAGACAATACTTACAGATTTTACTTCAATGATACATTTGAACATGGTGATTGTTTTTAAATGTTTTATTTGTATTTTCTAATTGTATAAAAATATTTTGATACATTTAAAAAAAAATAATTTTTGTTTACCCTTTATTTATTCCCTATTCTTTCTTTTTCAGTAACAGACGATCATCATTTTAAACATGACAACTGTTTACTTTATCAGTTTGAATTTGACTTTGATCAGAAATTTACTTTTCACAATGTGTTTAAGTTTACTATGCCGACTCATTCCAGGAACTTTTCAGATTCGTCAATTATTGTGAAAGACTTTAACCGAAAAAGATCAGCTAGTAGTGAAAAATCTCATTCATCGGTAGATTCACATGACGAATTTGACCCAAACAGGAGATTCTCAGATTCGTACACATGTAAGTATACACACATTTATCATTGCATTTTTGTATAGATAATTAAGGAATGACTGTGTAATATGTTTTCTGTCTATGAAGAAATAACATAAAAAAAAAATATGGTGCACACTACGCGGTTTTTTTAAAGTGTGCACCGCATTTTTTTTAATGTTATTTCGAATAGACAAAAAAAAAACATTAGTCATTTCTTACATTTTATTCTAAATTCCATTTTAAACCGGAGTAAACCATGGAAAAACGTTGATGACATCACGGTCACATGGCAAAATTATATCTATAAGCTGATAAACAAAACAACGTCAGCCAATCAGAAGACGCGTTACATCCAAAATAAAATTATATTAATATAAGGAATCTTCAATTGTTTTTATTTTTATTAGAACTGTCATTTTTCAAGGGGAAGCATGACATTCCACCAGATCATGCTAAATTAAATGACTATTCTTTTGATTGGAATAGTTCATCCATGGAAGTAAAAAACAACCTTCGAAAAAAGTAAAATTACAAAAAAAACTGAACTCCGAGGAAAATTCAAAACGGAATGTACATAATCAAATGATAAAACACATCAAACGAATGGACAACAACTGTCATATTCCAGACTTGGTACAGACAATTTCAAATGTAGACAAAAGTGATTTGAACCTGGTTTTATAGCGGTAAACTTTTCACTTTTATGACATTCGCATCAAATTCCATCATATTTACAACTCTGCTTGAACAAAACAGATATAATAGTTAAAATTGTCAAAATAATGGGTACAGCAGTCATCACTGTGTCACAATCTCAAATAGAACAAAACAAACAGTCAAATATTTAACAAAGAAGCACAAAAGCATGTATAAAATTTAACAACAACATTCATTGCTTACTTATATATGTATTTTAAATCATCCCATAGAGGATTGAATAATTTGAAGTCCTGCAAAAACGATGTTTACGATGGTAAAACGTATGACATTGTTCCATATTATCACGGTACTTATCTATCCCAAATTCATTTATTTGGTTTTGATGTTATATTTGTTTTTCTCATAGGATTTTGTCTAATGCTTAGCCCGTTTCTGTGTGTGTCACATTTTAATGTCGTGTCGTGTTGTTCTCCTCTTATATTTGATGCGTTTCCCTCAGTTTTAGTTTGTTACCCCGATTTCGTTTTTTGTTCATGGATTTATGAGTTTTGAACAGCGGTATACTACTGTTGCCTTTATTTACTGTTTAGACTTTTCCTCATATGATGTTATTCCTATATCAAAGTGAACAAATTTATCGGAAGATAATGTGAACACCATTTAAGATTTTGGTTCATCTCGTTATATTTTATCTATCAAAGATATATTATAAAAAAAACATGTGTATGGGAATTGTCTGAAATTAATTATAGAAATTATTTGTTGCTATCTGATAACAAAGAAATCAAATAATACGCATTGTTACAGATTTTTTATTTACACTAAGTGCATATCTAAAACAAGAATGTGTCCAAAGTACACGGATGCCCCACTCGCACTATCCTTTTCCATGTTCCATGGACCGTGAAAGTGGGTAATTATCTAATTTGGCATTAAAATTAGAAAGATCATATCATAAGCAACAAGTGTACTAAGTTTCAAGTTGATTGGACTTCAGCTTCATCAAAAACTACCTTGACCAAAAACTTTAACCTGAAACTCCCACTTTCATTTTCTATGTTCAGTGGACCGTGAAATTGGGGTCAAAAGTCTTATTTGGCTTAAAAATTAGAAAGATCATCTCATAAGCAAAAAGTGTACTAAGTTTCAAGTTGAACCACAGACGGACGGACGGACGAACGGAGCCACAGACCAGAAAACATAATGCCCCTCTACTATCGTAGGTGGGGCATAAAAAAATAAATCAGAGTGAGCTTACCATCAAGCTTATTTGATCTAGTACTGTTGTTTTGTACACTTAAAAAACACAAAGTATTAAATGTACCATTTTATCTAAGGTTCCATCCATGATAAAATTAGTGTGACGTCGTCAGATAATGAAAGCGTTGATGGTACAGAATCAATTGACGGTGACAGTTCATTAACATCGCCAAAGTCAGGTTAGTCTTTTACGTACATTATATCTACCAAAGCTTGTTTAAAAATGTATGACCGTGATACGTGAGAAAAGATTGTTAGAGGAATACTACACAAGTCTAAAGTCTAACAACATCAACATGACAAATATATGCGTCTATTCAACGATGGATAGATATTTCTTTTCATTCAGTTAATGTATAAACGTATTGTTTGTTTTCTTTAGAACATCCATTGTTATGTTATTTTAAAAGTACTAGACTAATTATTATTGTATTTTGTTTCAGTTTTACTGAGACATGCAACAGTAGCTGAGTTAGTGTCACCTGAGACTCCATATATCAAAAGATCATTAAGGGTAAGTATAAATAAGTTATAGCTGTTAATAATATCGCGACTGTTTTTATAGTAAGTTTAATGAGGGTATATTATCGTTGTTTATGTGTCTTTTAAACAACGCTAAGAGACGCATAACTTCAGGATAACTTGATATGTTTCTAAGAATTTTCTAGACTATACCAAAAATGAATGCCAAGAAACCAAGCACACCAAGCACGCAAAAAGGCATTCCCCATTTTCTCTTTAACACGTGATATTTTTTTCAACAGATGGGGTCATTGCGGTATAAAATAACGGTTTTTTGTTTTTTTTTCTATTTTTTATTAGAATTTTATGTTTAGACCATTCTTTCATATGACGCCGAGGTACACATTGAGATATACGTCACTTAATGTTATGTACCATCGTAGGCAATTGGGGCAATAAATATTTCTAAATAAATTCTAAAGCTAATAACAGAGAATTCACGAAAACTTTGTAAAAAAAAATCAACTGTACTGGCTACAGAGCTGAATATAATGTTAAATACAAAAAAGACAACGAATTAAAAAAAAAATACAAAGAAATCTGCAAATATTTCAAATACTTTTAAATTAGATATAATATTAAACGAAAGGTATTTTTCAAAATGACATGTTAAAATGATACCAAAGCAATCAACAATCATAAATTGCAGAGAAACAGACAACACATTTGTCATGTTGGGACCGTTCATACTTTTCTTTACTGTATGTTATTTGCTAATTGCTAAAGGCAGTCCATCATTTATAGTTGTTTATATCATCACTCTTAAAATATTTGTGGATAAATGTCTCGTCGTCAATCAAACCATACTTCTTATGTTCTATAAACCTTGGTCAAAGTAAGCTGTTAAAAATTGCTGAAGCAAAATATTCCAAAAAGTGGTTTTGTTGCCAGCAGTTTGATTTCATACATTGCATATTTTAGATCACAAGTGACTCTGTTGGGTATGGATTCGTTGTTAGAGGTGATGGTCCAACTTATGTCCAAACTATTGATCCACTAGGGCCTGCTGCAGCTGCAGGACTTAAGGTGACTACTTTAACCGTATTTAGCACAACTGTTTTGGAATTTCGGGATCCTCAATGTTCTAGATCTCCAACTTTGTACTTGTTTGGCTTTATAACTTTTTTAATCTGGGCGTCATTGATGAGTCTTATGTAGAAGAAACGCGCGTCTGGTGTTTTGAATTATGATACTGGTACCTTTGATTAATAATTACATATATCAATTGGATAACAAAGAAAGAAAATACGAAATATCCATTAGCAGTCAACATTGGAAATGCTTAATGAATCATTATAACCAGAATGAGCTTGTTTTAGTATTCATATATAATGAATGGAATAACACTCGTAATCCATAGCCCCGTTGCTTTCTATGTTTAACTCTTGAATGTCAAGCATTCTTAGATCCATTGACTTCAATTAAGGTAAAGTGGTAGTCATTTCATGTTAAATTTACCTGATCCTGGTCGAAAATTCAATATATATTTATTTGCACATATGAGCACACGGTTCCCGAAACAACCCTAATAAGTATTTTTAGAAAAGGGGGCCTGTGATTCAGACAAATAATATATGACATAACTATTATTTGTTTTGTAGGTACGCCAGTATATCCACTCTGTAAATGGAAATAATGTCTTGAAGTTAAATCACAAACAAGTTGCCAAAATGATTATGGACGTTGAGCAATATCTTACTATATGTATCATGGTGCATAAAAGAGATGCAGTATTTACCGACATCGATTCATTAAAAACTACTTAGACAGAAATGGAATATTACATCGTAGTTTTTACATCAATTTGAGTCAATCAAATATCAGATGAAAGAGATACTAACATGATAAAATTTCCTGAGTACTTTTATTATTCAATATTACCATATTGTTTAATTTTGTGTGTTGCCTTATCATGACATTGGGAACTACTTTTATTGAAATACCTCTCTCATAAAACAACAACAAACACATTAAAAAATGCAGGCGAGGTTAGTGTGTAAATCCTTTGATAAGGTGATACTAGTCATACAAATTTTGTTCGGTACCAGTTTTTAGTGCTCCCTGATGGTAGTTAAGTTTGTCCGTCTTGCGAGAGCATTATCTATGCTGGTGAATTGGTCCCAATCGTTACCGGTTGCTTTGTTTAAATTGTATCAGAACATATAAATGACATTAAAACAACCATTTTGATGATTACTTTTTTTATTAATACAATATACTTACTTAAATAACATTTCAAACGTCTTGAAAATTGAAGTTTGCAAAACTATATTTTCCTGATTATATGATGGCAATTATAAAAATTATGACCGTTGTGTCGTTTGTTTTCTCTTATATTTGAGTATGAATTCACATTATTATAAGACGTGTGACGGTACTTTTCTATCCCAAATGCATGTATTTGGTTTTGATGTTATATTTTTTATTCTCTTTGGATTTTGTCTAATGCTTAGCCCGTTTCTGAATGTGTTACATTTTAATATTGTGTCGTTGTTCTCTTATATTTAATGCGTTTTCCTCAGTTTTAGTTTGTTACCCCGATTTTGTTTTTTGTCCATGGATTTACGAGTTTTGAACAGCGGTATACTACTGTTGCCTTTATTTATAAAGATGTGTTGTTTCTGTGCTCTTTCAGTTGTCGATAAAGTGGCAAATATACAAGACCATTGATGCAGAAAATTTGTGTGATGGAAACAAATAACTAGCATACATCTGTTGACTATGATTTTCTGGCAGGTTTATTTCCATATTCGAAAAGTAAATAGTGAGCCATAGTGATTTTCGAGTATAACAGAGTTGAAAAACCTGCAATATATTCAAAATACTTAGCTATAACACATATAAAGTTTTAAACTTCTTTATTCGTCCCATATCATACACTCAGTTCTTTTTAATATTCGTTTTATGACACCCTTAGGTGATTAGAAATCAACAATAATTATAACGGCATCATCCTTATCACACATATCTTCAAATAGACTGTCCTTATGCAAATTAAAATGTAAGCTCCGCCCGATCAGTTGAAATAACATTGGTAATAACAATGATCAAATGCATATAAGATTTCACTAGGGACGACCGTCTTCATTACTATTCTATTAAGAGTTTTTTCTATTCATTATATTGTTAACGTTCATATGACACCATTTTTCCATCGTTTTGATTGCAAGGACGCCGCTAGATAAAAAACAAACAGCCCTGATTGACCGAATTATGATATAGACGATATTTACTAAACTACATGCATGTAAAGAAAAATTGTCACATGGTCATTTTAGTAATAGGAGAACTAGTTTCCGTTTATCAGTAGGCGTTCCACAGCTTAATTATACCGAAAAGTGTGATTTTCTTGATTTCTTTTTTCGTCCGTCTCTCCTGTGAAATTATCGTATTATGATTTACAAGTTAGAATTTCATGAAATTTGGAATCAAGCTGTTTACGAGCTTACTATACCATGTGAGTCATTTCATATCCCCAGTTCATTGTATTTCTTTTCTATGTTATGTGCATTACAATTTACACGATACGATTCTATGAAAAATAAATTATTTTATTAATTATAGGAGTGTGAAAACCCTATTATCTATATTCCTCTAAATATATCTAAGTTCCCGGAAATAAGTCTCTCTTTTGCGTACTTGTAAATATTTGTTTTGTTCAAGATAGATTTAATTTATCATTGCTTAAAATAAAACATTTGTTAATCAACATGCTATTATTTTATCTTGAAATGACCACTCACAAACAGCTTTGTGAGTCAGCGATCCAGTTAACATACATCAATTATCTCTATAGAAAAAACAAATTTGAAACATTTGATATTTTTTCTTTCAAATTAACTTTCTTAGAAACCCAGGATTATATGTTCAACATTTGAATCAACAAACAAGGTTTAGTCCTCTGCTAATATATATTGTATTATTTGGTCGAGACATTTAGAACCTTTTGTGAATCCACAGTTTAAATTCTACAACACGTTCGATATGAAAAGTGGGCATAACAGATAAACGTTAACCTAATATGACCCCGTCAACTGATAACCTAAGGGCGCCAAGAAATGGTCTTGTCTACGATGTTATGAAAATAAATCTATGTGGAATTTGTTCAGAGGTAACCAACATCAATATCTGGTTAAGGTGACCTTAAGTCACCAAATTAGATATCTTTGTAAATAAAAGCAACAGTAGTATACCGATGTACAAAAGTCATAAATCGATTGAGAAAACAAATCTGGGTTCCAAACTTAAACCGAGGAAAACACATCAATTATAACAGGAAAACAAAGAAACAACAGAAACACTGAAGTGTATATATATATGTGTGTATATATATTAGCTGATCAGAGGTAACCAAAGTCAACAAATGTGGTTGTATCCCTAAGGATATTTTAAAAAGTTTTTGGCTCTCGGTACCACACAAATAATAAAACTACAATAGTATGTACATTATTCAATAAATGTTAAATTAAGAGGAATTAAGACAGGCATGTGTCGGAGAGCCATTAACATGTTTTTGTTTTACAATATAACAAAATCACCTTAACCAGTTTATATATATAGATAAAAGAATTAGAGTCTAACACTCAACTGTATATTTATAAGCTCACGAAAGAGCCAACAGTAAACTATTGTTTGTGCAGGGGTGTAACCTATCAAGACATGAAGTTGGTATTTCCGGGCAAATATCAGATAAAAGTGTGGCAAAAGATACCAGAGGGACAGTCAAACTCATATATCGAAAATAAACTGAAAAACGCCATGGCTAAAAATAGTGACAAACAGACAAATAATAGTACACAAGACACAACATACAAAACTAAAGACTAAGATAATAGGCAACCTTTTATCCTAGAGTTGAATTTGTTTTGGCAGTGTGACCATTTCACATAATATTGCCTGTTTTGGTATGTGGAGAGTATAGTATGTTTCATCGTTAACATCCTAATCCTCCTCCTCCTTCATTTTCAAAAATATAATCATTTGTTTCGTTTTCAATAGCTTTATCTGGATAAGTTTCCAACAGAGGTTTATTTTTTCCCGATGGCTACTGCTTTTTCGTAGTCCATGTCATATTAAACATTTTTCCATGACCTTACCATTCAATTCTCCATTTTGTAATTGTAGCAGATACTGAACCAAACTGTGCTTTATCTGGAAAAAAACTTGTTTCATATACTCGTTTCGTAGTTTCCGCTTTGCCTTACTACTCAAATTGTCTTCACTCATGTCACCATCCATATATTTATCAAGATTTCATTACATTTTTTCTAATTTACCCCTCTATCAAGTTCGGCTAATTTGATAAAATCCACATCATCTCCATCTTCTGAAACAATTTCGTCTACACATGACTTCTTTGAGGGAATGTCTTTATCCTGATTCCCTTTTTTCTTTTAAAATCATTATTTTCCAGGCACTACATATTCATGTGTGTAGCTTAATCAGGGACATGCAGGCATGATTTCCTCTTTTATAAAGTAATTCGTCTATTCAATTTGAAAAGTTTCTTAAAACTGGGATAAATCTGGTTCTTTCCTGCTACTCTTCAGTCACACTTCCACAAATCATGTTCTTGTTTTCGAATTTTGAGTATATATCACTTTTTAGTATTAAAGGTTTGACGAATTATTTGCGAATAAAAAAATTGGGTTTGACCTGGGAACTATATATATACGAGTCTAAATTGAAAACTACGTTCAAACCTATGATTGCGTTGGATAAAAACCGCAAATTTTTATACGTGTGCATGTAAAACAAATTTCGTTGTAGAAGGGTCTAAAAACAGCACAAACAACATTTTCCAAAAGACCAAAAAATTGAAAAAGTATATTTAAACAAAACGCATTTGATATATATATATACAACTCGTCTAAACATCAACCCAACAATGTTAGATCTGTAAATTTGCTTTCGCAAATTGTTTGTTCTTCCCTCGCCGGGATTCGAACCCATGTTACTGAGATATCGTGACCCCAAATCGCCTGCAGTGTAGCCGTCCCGCTAGACCACACGACTACCTGGGCTTCACAATAATAAAGCTTTCAGTGGCCGTGTGTTACCTTTCCTCGTCAGTTTTAATCTAGCGGCGTACTACAGTACATGATATATAAGGCATGGAGATGTTATTGTTACAGATCAGCTCAATTATTTATAGTAAAGGATCCTACAAATTAATGCAAGATATAGTCACAGAAAATAATTATATATATAAGTACGTCTGAGTCAGTGACAACTCTACAACAGATTTATCCATCGGATCACCAGCAATGATGGTGATACATGGCTGTGTACATTATGTATACACAACTCGTCTAAACATCAACCCAAAAATGTTAAATCTGTAAATTTGCATATATATATATTCCTGGGCTTGACAGTTTTTTTCTCCTGACGTTCGTTTCGGCTATTGACTTTCTTGTTAACCTTCACAATCATCTTTAACAAGTCACTTATCAAATACATTATTTGTGAGAACACATTTTTAAATATGTTTCCCCCGTATAATGAAAACTACTAATGCATTTTAATTTCAGTTCTCATTTGTTTTAAATGCATTTTTAAACAAGTGAAACTGCGAGCTACTGCTCACTAATGATACCCCCGCCGCAAGTGGATAATATTAAGTGTAAAAAAATGCAAGTGTTCGGTAAACAGGAAGTTGTCGAGTGATGAATCTGAAAACGCATCACACGGTATAGCTGACTTATAAAAATCCTGAAACCAAATTTCAGAAATCCTTGTATTGTAGTTCCTGAGAAAAATGTGACGAAAATTTTTAACTTGGTTATCATGTGTAAAATCATACAAGTGTTCGGTAAACAGGAAGTAGTCGAGTGATGAATCTGAAAACGCATCACACGGTATAGCTGACTTATATAAATCCTGAAACCAAATTTCAGAAATCCTTGTATTGTAGTTCCTGAGAAAAATGTGACGAAAATTTTCAGTAAACAGGAAGTTGTCGAGTGATGAATCTGAAAACGC
Organism: Mytilus galloprovincialis; assembly: GCF_965363235.1. Taxonomy (NCBI): domain Eukaryota; kingdom Metazoa; phylum Mollusca; class Bivalvia; order Mytilida; family Mytilidae; genus Mytilus; species Mytilus galloprovincialis. Next base: position 106,978,899 of record NC_134838.1, read on the forward strand.
ATCACACGGTATAGCTGACTTATATAAATCCTGAAACCAAATTTCAGAAATCCTTGTATTGTAGTTCCTAAGAAAAATGTGACGAAAATTTTCAACTTGGCTATCATGTGTAAAATCAGACAAGTGTTCGGTAAACAGGAAGTTGTCAAGTGATGAATCTGAAAACGCATCACACGGTATGGCTGACATATATAAATGTTGATACCAAATTACAGAAAGGGTGGATGTGTAGTTCCTGAGAAAAATGTGACGAAAGTTTCATGGGACGGACTGACTGACGGACGGACTGATGGACGGACGGACTGACAGACAGAGGTAAAACAGTATACCCCCCTTTTTTAAAGCGGGGGTATAAACAAATAGTTGTCCAATGTGAAGTTAGTGAAATGTTAAAGACTCTTGAAGGATTAAGATGAGGCGCTTTTAATGCATTGAGTTATGTTCAGTTCAAAATCCTATTAATAATTAGTAGCTTCCCACGTCATTTTTTGTACACTTAGAAACTTATATGCTATAATAGCAATGCCTTGTCTACCCGCTGTGCTATTTAGAACTTGGCATTTGATGTAAAATTGTGTTCGTCGCCGAAGACGGTATGGTGATGTGTTGGCGTGTTTTGTTAAATGGCATCCAATATGATAGCTGTTTTAAATATCACCTGTAATTCTATTGGATAATTACGTTGATGCTGACATACCTTTATATATATTTTAACCAATTCTGCATAGTTTTCGTATCTAACTCGGTGGAAGAGAAACCAATTCCTTAAACGAGTAAGTTTATTTTAAGTATTTAAAAAAATAAATTATCTTATTCAAATAACGACAAAATAACTATTTCTATTTTTTTTTAAATGAAAATTTTCAATTCCATTATCTTCCGAAAATTGTCGTTAGTCATCGATCTTCAAAAAAATAAACTACAAGTCCTGTGTTGCGCTTTGCTAGTGTAAGAGAAGAGTGAAATCATGGTACAATGCGTATTATCATTTAAAAATGCCTGGGGGGTTAAAAACGTTGATCGAAGTACGTCTTGTATGAAGAGCAAATGCACTTCGATCTGAAAATGTGCGCACGGTCAACGCTTATAACTGTATGAAATACTTATAATTAAATATTTTCGCTATGATAATAAAAAAATTAATTACAAGCAAGTTTTTCTTTTATTTTCTTTATGCACTTAACTGTTGAATGTGTCATCATGCAATCAAGCTAACGTATTAGAATGAAACATACATCTAATGTATTTATTTATGATTAATTCTCCGGTTTATGAAATTGGATAATAGTCAAAAAGACACTTTTTTCTTTCTAATTTGATTAATGAGAATTCCATAAATGAATCACTAATTAACACAAATCACAGTAATTAATTTCATTGATGTTTTAAAGGAAATCAAATATGGCCATATTATCCCATGCACCAAAGAAAATCCAATGGGTTTAAACCAAATTATGAGATAATCCAATGTTTTTTTCTAAATAAAATTGCCAAATATATCTAATAATAGCAGCAAAAAAGCAATGAATTTATTGAATCCCATGTAATTCCGCACATGTTGGTTATATAGATGACAATGTAGCTAAGGACAGACGGCGGCGCATTTGCAAATGAGTGGTTAGCAAATTAAGGGCATACGATACAGTTACAGGAGGTAATGACGTTGCTAATGTAAATTGTTATTTTCGCGACGTCAAACTATGACTTATCGGGAAAAGATTCAGTTTTCGACTGATTTTTATCATTTAAATTTATCTAACTTGAAAGCGAGTTCATGGACCCCTCTGTTTTTAAATGCCATTTGGTTTGATTACGCGAGAAGATTATGTGTGCAAATTTTCATGAAAACGTAAATAGTGCATTTTTTTTAAAATTTGATAAATATACAGCAAAAATTATGTTTTTTTCTACATTCATGAGCATTTGATAAATATGAGGTATTTCTGAATAAAAGATGTATAAATTTAAGATACTCATAAAATACAGACAGTAAAAATTATTTAACAAAAAACAATTTGTGTTTATCTTTAAAAACAAAAAAGTTATGTCTTTCTTTCGAAAAGGAAAATACGGCCACGAATCCGAAATTTGAGCAAATATACAATTTCAATTTCGACCTCATTTTACTCAAAAAGTAGCACATGAAGGTATATTTTTTTTATTACATATTTGATTTAATTGGGTAAAAAATAGTCTATATGGAAATTTTTATCAAAATGTAAAAACGAGACCAAAACTGTATTGTATTAAAAGTGTCTAGTGTTTCACGACGTGTTGAGATACACATGTTAAATTGACATTGGCAATTATACCACGGCTCTTTGCTTTTACTTATCAACATATCGGCAACAGTCTTATCCAAAATGATACAACTAACATCAGCATATTGAAAGCTACATTGTACAAACCATTTTGTTGCAAGATATCAACGTGTAAACTTAGTAAATTGTTACAGCAAACATGCAAAAAGATATTGTTACGTTGAAAAAAAAAGATATCTACGTGATATTTTAGTTCAAGAACTTAACGGAAATACATTGACCACTCAACTATCAAAATTAAGATTTGAACACATGCTGTTCCCTTAACGACTACGTTAGGTTATCATGTTTAAATATGTTAAACTTCACTCAATTTGGACCCTTAAATTCTTAAACTTTTATCTATGTTTGCGTCTTTTATATTCTTCAAAAGACTATGACGTCAGAATGATACAGACTTAAATATAATATGTCCGTGTGCATATTTAGTTATATAGAAATCGTATTAATTCAAATAAATAACAAATCTATATTCATATCGTATTTTTTTCCATTGCAGCCTGTAACAATGAAAGGCTCATCAGATTATGTAGTTTGTTGTTGCTTGTGAGTATAATAATAGCATCAGTTAATTAACAAACTTCATCCGATGCAAACTATAACTAACCTATAGTTGTACAATGGAACATATGGGCATGCAATCTAAATATAAATCCCAATTTGTCTCGTGAGGTTGTTGCCGTATGGTATAATTTAAGAAACGCCGCAAAACTATCCTAAAGATATGAACGTCTACCACTTTATCATGCATGTTTTAACTGTGTTATTTAGCATTGAACTAAACAACCCCAACATACTCATGCATTAGTAAAACAAATACCCATTTCCATTATTCTTCGATTACAGTTGGTTAGAGAATGGCACAAAAGGAATTTTGCTCTAAATACAATTTTTAAATTCCTGCAACTGCCTCAGACAAACTTGAACGCAGACTGCTTTGGCTGAACGTTCAGTTTAGCCATTTAGGTTTTTATGATCTCAAGCGTTTTAGACTCTAGGCAAATGAATAGCTGTAGTACGATTGCAAAAGGGACCAATATGTACCAGACACCAAAGGACAAGGGAGAAAACAATTATTGGGCACTTTACAGCATTCACCAATTTGTAAAACGGATTTGTTTTCTCTCAATCGATTAATGACTTTTGAACAGCGGTATACTTCTGTTGTCTTTATATGGCACAACTTTTAACTTGTTTGGCTTTCTAACTATTTTAATTTGAGCGTCACTGGTGAGTCTTCTGTAGACGAAACGTGCATTTGGCGTATGAAATGATAAGCCTGGTACTTTTGATAACTATAAACACCCCTGGGTCGATGCCACTGCTGATGGACGTTTCGTTCTCGAGGGTTTCACCACTCCAGTAATCAGCACTTTTGTGTTGACATGAATATCAATTATATAGTCATTTCCTAAATCAACTGCTTGCAAAAGTAAAAGTTATTCGAAATACTACGATTTTTCTTATCCCAGGCATATATTACCATCGCCGTACTTTTTGAATTTTGGGTCCTTTATGCTTTTTTAACTATTTTGATTTTAGCGGCACTGTTGAGTCTTATGTAGACGAAACGCGCGTGAAGTGTTCCCGAGAAAAAAGAAGATAATAGACGGATTTTGGAAGAATCTGGTGTCGTCTTATACTTTAAAACATGCATTTTTGAAAGGTTGAAAGATCTGCAAATTAATTTATCTTCAATATTATAGGTGTCAGTTTATTTATTTTCAAACTACCACAGAACATTTCATTTTTGTTATATCAAGGCCGACATCTTTATTTTCAACATCCTTCTGGCAGCCAAAGAATATCAAATGGTCGTCCCCATAAGGAAAAAAAAATACATTTCCTGTATTCCAATATATATGTACAAATTAACGTTAAAAAATATAATGAGGGAATAAACAAATAGATTTATTGACGGAAATATTTGGGTAAGAGTTTACCTATGTCAGATGATTATGACACTACTTTCACAATTCAGTTAGATGTGTAATAAATTGAATACACACCTCAAGACCAGTATGACAATTGACTGTCATGATATATCAATATAACTGGTCAATTAAGACTGCATTTTGGAGTTTAATCCAAATATTATTTAAATCAGACACATATATACTATATTAAGTATAGATGTCTCTCCTAACACCTTTGAGGTTAATTGTTTGAAGTCGTGTCAGCTGTCCATACAAGAGAGACCACAAATATAGTCCCTAGTGTTGACAGTGGGTTACTTGCCATTACTTTTTATGCCTCTTCCAAATTTATTTTTCCATGTTTAATGCCTCATATTGCAAGTAGGGGGTGAAATTACACTGTAAAAAAATTTGGGTCCAGAACTTCAAAGGAAAGTAGTGATTTGGTCTAGGTGAAAAAGGTTGAAAAATAGCACTTCGGAAGCTGTCAAAAGATTTCAAGACGCCCTAAAGATAAAAGTGTCCATATTTTCAGTTAGAGGCGATGAAGTTTTCTATAATTTTGATATAAATTGTCCCAAAAATAGTGCAACACACTGTAAAAGTTTCTTTGAGAAAGCGCAGGTGGGATTTGTTTTATTTTCATTTATGTTCTAAAAGAAATGCACTACGAAATAATTGTGGTCTCGGACCAAGAACGGGAATAATAAGCTTTTAAAAACGGTGTTGGAATCAACCCTGATATCAATTTACATTTTCATTATTCTTATCATCTGCCTAAATTTGATAAATCACCATTGTTTTCAGATGTCGGACATGGTTCCTTTTAATATTTTACACCATCTCCAAAACCTGAGTGATCACTGAAAGGCACGTTAAAACCCAGAATAGAGAAATATACATGTATTCAATTGCAGGTTATGCTGGTAACGGGTATCCTCATTCAGCTGACTGGAATGTCTTAGTCGTTAGCATATCATGTGTCAGTCGTTTATTAAAACCAGTAACCTTCTAATATATTTTGTAGAATTATAATCTGTTTTACAATGATACAATCGAGTCTATCAGTTGAAATTCTTGATTCAAACGACGTGGAAAATGGAGGTCAACAGGAGTTAGAGTATGATTTACAAGTATTGCCATCCAAAAGAGAAAGGAAAATAATGAGATTTTCATCTCTCAGGGAACTGCTGCAAGCATTAAAACCTCGAAGCTGGAGTAACAACTATTTCCGCTTATATAAACAATTTTGAAAACATTGTTCAAAATGTATTTTGTCTATGACTGTACATTTATACAGTTTTTAGCTTATTATCTCAATGTACACACTTAACTACTATTACTTAATATTGTTTATCAAAAACTTATATTTTTCAAATATAATTAAAATAGTAGCATTGGAAGATTCTATGTCGTTTGTGTTTTGCCAACATCAGATCACCGGACGGGATTGGGACAAGGGTGTTATACTTTATTCCCCCTCCCCGACTTAAATTTAAATTATATCAAATATTATCGTGATTCATATACCTCTGAGAGTATACCATAAAGATATTCTAAGCATTGAATTATTGATTGCTGTCTGCATTATGTCCTGTGGAAATGCATGTTCATAAAAATGAGAATGGAAATAAATGGGGAATGTGCCAAAGAGACAACAACCCGACCATAGAAAAAAAACAACAGCAGAAGGTCACCAACAGGTCTTCAATGTAGCGAGAAATTCCCGCACCCGGAGGCGTCCTTCAACTGGCCCCTAAACAAATATATACTAGTTCAAGGATAATGAACGCCATACTAATTTCCAAATTGTACACAAGAAACTAAAATTAAAATAATACAAGACTAACAAAGGCCAGAGGCTCCTGACTTGGGACAGGCGCAAAAATGCGACGGGGTTAAACATGTTTGTGAGATCTCAACCCTCCCCCTATACCTCTAGCCAATGTAGAAAAGTAAACGCATAACAATACGCACATTAAAATTCAGTTCAAGAGAAGTCCGAGTCTGATGTCAGAAGATGTAACCAAAGAAAATAAACAAAATGACAATAATACATAAATAACAACAGACTACTAGCAGTTAACTGACATGCCAGCTCCAGACTTCAATTAAACTGACTGAAAGATTATGATTTCTTCATATGAACATCAGGCACAATCCTTCCCGTTAGGGGTTTAGTATCATACCATCATAACATATATGAGAAGAACATAACCCGTGTCATGCCAACAACTGGTTTATGAATAAATGTGTTTAGTTCCGATGCAAAGACCCTATAAGTGAATCAATATTAACGCCAAAATATGTAATCTTTAATGAGCTGACAACAGTATCGTAACGATGTCCCTTCTTAATAAGTCTATTCAAAGGTTTTGTTAGTTTTTGAGGTGAATACTGACACCTTTGTGCTTTATAAAGAATATTTCCATAAAAAATTGGATGTGAAATACCTGAACGTACAAGAAGTCTGCATGTTGAGCTATATTTACGAATGATGTCCTTATACCGATGATAAAATTTAGTAAATGTTTTGACTAGTTTGTGATATCGAAAACCCTGGTGTAATAATTTTTCAGTAATACATAAATTTCTCTCGTTAAAATCGAAAACATTGTTACATACACGAGCGAATCGTACAAGTTGAGATATATAAACACCGTAAGATGGTGACCAGGGAACGTCACCATCTAAAAATGGATAATTAACGATAGGAAATGAAAAATCATCTCTTTTATCATAAATTTTAGTATTCAGCTTTCCGTTAGTGATATAGATATCAAGATCGAGGAAAGGGCAGTGGTCATTGTTAGTATTAGCTTTATTTAAAGTAAGTTCAACAGGATAAATTTCTTTAATATACATACTGAAGTCGTCAAATTGAGAGCCAAAATATCATCCAAATATCTAAAAGTATTATTAAATTTGTTTATCAGATGTTGTTTCGATGGGTCTTTGCTTATTTTTGTCATAAATTGTAACTCATAGCAATACAAAAACAGGTCCGCAATAAGTGGTGCAGTTAGTCCCCATTGAAATTCCGATAATCTGACGATATACGGAATCCCCAAAGCGAACAAAAATGTTATCTAGTAAAAATTCAAGGGCATAAAAAATGACCTAAAAGAGTTTGAACATATATATTCACATTCTGACTTTTTAAATGCCCATTTATTAGGTGTGTGAATTTTTTCTTAATGAGAATGCCGGGACCAAACTTACAAATCAATACAATAGGTTTGGTTTTGCAAGGTATGTCGACCATGCATGGTGAAGGAATGGAAGTTTGAATATCCACGGATAAATACGTTAGTGTTTGAAATTTCCCCATCAAACTATTTTAACAGTCTTTTGAATCAAACACCAACTCAGGAAGAAGAACCTGATTTTTAAAAAACTAGATGTGTCAAAGCGACACGAATGGCCCCGTCCCAAAAAGTTGAAAAATCTGCAATATGAATAACACATATGGACACAAACATGATGGTAGTCTCATCTATCAAAAATCAGCTCAAAATGTGCAGGCGTATAGAAAAAAGTCTGTATAACTGAGATTTTCAACAATTTATCAAAGTCCAAAGCCCGTAATTTCGACTAAAATTAGGGGAGCGGAACGAAACTTAAACTTGATCTGTAACACATCATGGTTAACTCACATACCAAAAATCAGCCCAATATCTGAAGGCGTTTAGAAAAAAAACTCCGTATAATGGTTTGTTGCGGAATGACAGAATTTCGGAATTGCGGAATTTCGGACAAGGGTAAAACTATATGACACCGACAACTTCGTTGCAGGGCCATAAAAATCTTTGATAACCACTACACAAGAGAGAACACGGTAAATTGTATCACCTGTCTAACTGGTTATGTTGAAAGTCTGTAACATAAAGTTTTACTACACATATAAAATAAACTATCATGATGAGGTCATGGTCAGATGATCCAAGGCCAGACAGACATGTACCATCATTCCATACACCACATATAGTTGACCTACTGCTTATAGTATCTGAGAAACAGACCTAATCATTAAGCTTTAACCTTGATCACTGATCCATCAAATGAGGTCGAGGTTAGGTGAACCCAGTCTGACAGACATGCAGGCGTTGCAATGAACTCATATACAACTTTTTTTTTAAAACATTCGTTGAACAATGAAAATTATGTCTAGAATAAATGACACTTGACAGACAGCATATTCGTAACATACTGTAATCTTCATACAAAGTGTTAAGTATCCAGGTCTTCTAATTTATGAAATATAATATTTTACTCAAATAGCGTATGAAGTCTTTTCCAGATAGAAATACATATGTCTCACATACTGCCACTTTCGTCGCAGTCGTGATAAAATTGGGAGGAACACCTAGCATATAATAAATATTGCGTAAAATAATATTATAATTCAAACACAAACATTATTATTTAATCAGGAAGATGACAGTTGTTGTCCATTCGTTTGATGTGTTATATCATTGGATTTTGCCATTTGATTAGGGACTTTCCGTTTTGAATTTTCCTCGGAGTTCAGTATTTTTGTAATTTTACTTTTACTGACAATAAGTATCACAATGTTTACTTCTTTCGACAAAGGAAATTTTTGCTCCACTTATTTTTTGCCCAGGTAATCGAAAGCAACAAGTTAAAAATATATGAATGCAGGAACAGCTATAACAATCTTATCTATGTCCCTTTCAAATCAAGTCAACACTTTTCAACAAAATCATTCCTTTGTCATGATAGATTTATTTTCATTTCTTTCAGTATATTATGTAGTTCAAAAGAAGATTTTTTTACATTATTTTCATCAGTTCAAATGCAAAATTGAGACATTTAACAACCTACAAGTTAAGAAACATCTGTCTCATTGGCACATATACCATATCTTCTTAATTCTGTGGACATTTCTTCCATATTTGAATTATACTGGTGAATTAGCTCAAATAAAAAAGTTATCCCAAAATAAATTTTACTGTTAGTCTCCACTGTTAATGTTCCCTTCTGGTTACTATTGATCAGCTAATCAGCATCAATATAACTCTAAGATACAATTTGTTTATAGTTCTTTAATGGATCTAGAATAGCATATTGTCATACTTAATTCAAATGCTCTAATGCAAAAATTCAGTTTTTTGCTTGAAGCTTTATTTGTTTAAAGTGGTGCAAGGAAGTAACAACTCATATATAGTTCTTCAACTGTTAACAAAATTTTGAATTTTTTGAGATACTAAGGAGTCTTTTGTAGATGAAACACGCGTCTGGCGTATATACAAAATTTAGTCCTGGTATCTATGATGAGTTTATTGCTAAGGTAAAACTAGAAAATCGCATCAGACACATAAAGTTTGTAATTTGTTGTCATGTGCCATACATGGGGAACCTTCCTGTTAATATTTCTGAATAGTTTGGTTCACCAGTTGTGAGTAAAATTTCAGTTCCAAAAAAAATCTTCAGACTTGTTTACTGTGGAGGATCACTTTGTCTGCAAATAAGTCAGAACTTGTGACATTTCTTACTTACATTCTGACACATTTGGTCTCATTAAAATTGTTATCAGCCATTCAGGAAATTTTATTAACAAGTGTTTACAATAGACAACTTTCTAGTTCGATGCATTTCCATCAATAACTTAGGTATAAGTGAACGTCATTTGTGCATTTAGGGGCTTCGTCTTTTCCGTTCCAATGTTGAGCGAGTGGTTGGAAAACACAATGTCATATTGTACAAATTATTCGGCAAATTGAATTCTCATAATCGACAATCAGCACTGCTGTCATTAGGAAACTGTGATTACGTACCTTCAGAACAACTATTATTTCTAGTTTATCCTGCACAATGACGATCACTGACACGCTTGATGAACGTTAATAGTGCGGGAAAACAAGGGATCCCCTCTATCTGGTAAATGACGTCATAAAGGCGCTCGTAATTGACAAGTTTTTCCGGTGACGGATGAACTCGAAATTGGTCTATTGATGGACACCAAGTAATTGAATGTTATATAAGTCATGTTATAAGCGATAAACAATGAATAACAAATGATGGTAAAATTCAAAACTGACAACTGGCTAAATTTAAATGAACTAATTTACAATATATTTTTATTGAAGTTACAATGAAGGTTTTCTTGAATTAAATACTTTGACACCATTCTGCATAGATGACCTGGCATACTTAGTCAAGAGTCCACCAACATCTAATTTGTCTGTAGTCAGATCTCTGAAGAGAAAAAAGATATTTTAATCAAAGCGCTGTAAGCGCTGAAGGCAGTTAACCAAAAACCAGGCAAACGTAATTATGTGCAGTGGCGGATCCAGAAATTTTCATAATTGGGGGCCCACTGCCTGCCTAACAGGGGACCTGCTCCAGTCATGCTTCAGTGATTCCCAATATAATCAACCAAATTTTTTCTCAAAAATGGAAGGGGGGGGACTGAAAAACCCTCTAAATCTGCCTCTGATGTGGCATTAAACATTCATATATTGTACATTTATGTTTATCTAATGAATTAATTATTAAGGCAAATAATTTATATGTTATCAAGGTTTTAATAGCAATGAATATATAAATGTATATTTTTTATGGTGAGTCTGCAGTGGTACAAGTTCGCAATGATTGTAGTTGTTCTAGTTGGTAGTTAACGTTGGTTTTAGTTGACTGTTAGTTGTACGTGTTGACTTAGTACGAACATGTAATAGTATGAATGGACTGGTTTCCCTGGAAAGAAAACTAAGTATGTGTTCTATAGTACAATAGTTATGCGACACAAATCAGACAAATGTTCACTACTGCAAGGATCAAAGGTGAGGTCTGACTGACCTGCCCATAGTAAATGTAAATGATTTGTTATATTGTCCCATACATGAATATATATGGTTTAGGGGTGGGGATCTCGAGGGTTTTCAAGTTCTCAAACAGGAAGGGGTAGGGTGACCCCAGGGACTTCCCCTATATTTCATTTGATTTGTTATATTGTTCCATACATGAATATATATGGTTTAGGGGTGGGGATCTCGAGGGTTTTCAAGTTCTCAAACAGGAAGGGATAAGATGACCCCATGGACTTCCCCTATATTTCATTTGATTTGTTATATTGTCCCATACATGAATATATATGGTTTAGGGGTGGGGATCTCATCGGTTTCCAAGTTCTCAAACAGGAGGGGGTAGGGGGACTCCCCCTATATTTCATTTAATTAGTTATATTGACCCATACATGAATATATATTGTTTAGGGGTGGGGATCTCGACCGTTTCGTAAGTTCCCAAACAGGAGGGGGTGGGTCACCCCATGGACTCCCCTTATATTTCATTTGATTAGTTATATATATAGTCCCATACATGAATGTATATGGTTGAGAGGTGGGGATCTCATCCGTTTCAAAGTTATCAAACAGGAGGGGGTAGAGTGGCCCAAAGGACGCCACCTATATATCATATGAAGGTAGTTATTTGTGAAAATAAAGTAAGAATCTTCCAGCTACTTTAACTGACCCTTCAAAATTGAGAAAAAAAAATACCCCTTCAAAATTGCAGTAATATGTTTACAACTTTAAAAGCATCTTACATGCATTATCAACATTTATCACTGATAAAGAAAATTTATACTGTGACCAGGAACATATATAATGTTAGATATACTGTACCCAGCCGTCACATTGTATTGGATTTTGACATTAAAATTTGTCAAAAGTAATTTTGAGTTTCTGTTTAAAATATTTTCTGCTTTTTCTTTCTTTTACATATATCTTTTGGTTTTCAATTCTAGTGTTTATATTCATTTACCATGAATAGATGTATTTTGTTACCTGCCTGGATTCGCCAAAAACCCGGAATTACCCTTATCCGCTTCCGGAATCGGATCCGAAATTGTAATTGTCTTTTCACGGCAGCCATTGTCATTGTGTTCCAATGTTGTTTTTGTCAGTCAGATACGATTTTACTCGTATTAACACATTTTTTGTCGGCGATTTTCTGTATATAGAGTAGCGATCGAACAAAATTGACATCGCTGTCATGAATAATAATGATTAAAATAAGTTTTGAGATCGTTTATTTGGAGACTTTGGCGAAAAGGTTTGCAAAGCTATTTTTATTTTCTTTCAAGTGGAACTGAGACTACTATAACTGTGATATAGTTGTATCAGAGTGGAAGGCCCGTCGGGCGTGGCTAGTAACCAAGTTGAAAGTGGAAGGTCGCGGACCTCGGACCACCGCTAATTTGAACCCCTGCCTCCAAATTGAAATGATACGAATTTCGTCTTCTAATTTGAAATTGCTGCCAACAGCATGAACAGTTGAACTTATTATATAATAGACTACTGACGTAGTTGTACTACGTATTGACGACAAACAATATTCCTACGACTTTTGCCATTTGGGAAATCTAAACTACTAGTCTTAAAAGATTTTCGGCGATTAAATATTTCGTACAATTGTTTTGTGACATCTTAGCCAAAAGCACAGGCGATAATAAACTACATAAGAATTCCTAATGAGCACTACTTCCTATGTGCAACTTCAAAAGTTGTGGGTGATTCGACGATCATTTAAAGGTTTTTCTAGTCATATTTTTTGTAATCCAGAATTAAAAGTATTAAAAAAGTGTTCAATTAGTTATATATAACATAGTAGCCAGCTAGATAATAACAATGGCCAGTATTTTAGCATTTATTGGGTAGACCACAAATCTAGGGTGCTCGCATAATGCAGATTAACTGCATAAAAATATTGATTAATCTACTATCCACATTTCAATACAAAATGAGCTATGCTTGAAAATGAAAATGTATGATCAAGTTAATTGTCTAACTTAATAGCTAAAATTTCAACAAAACAATGCAAATCCCATGTTTGTAATTTGACATATAGGTTTATAATTTATTGATCATTTATCTATCAGATAAATAACCTAATAAAATATGTCATGTATGTGTTGTGATTCAAATGATTAAGTAGTTACCTTCCTACATAAAGTCACATCGTGAAGAAAACTTAAATATCAGTTTTGAACTACATGGACATATAAATGTGAATTACTAATTATAACCCAGCTATTATATTCTAGATTGATATTTATCTGTTTTTAATTTACATACAGCATTTCTATTGCACTTGTTTGCTCATCTTATTTTGTTGGAATTTTTTACCAGTTTTCACTTTTTTTCTTCTCATTCTTTTATAATTTCAGAAAGAAACAACAACATATGTAAATAAGGGTCCATTTAGGATTATAACCATGTTGACTTATTTGTTTATCTAACTTTTGCTAAACATTTTGGTTCTATCTATCTCCATCTTATTATAATTTCTGCAAAAACACAACAAATTGGTAAAAATCTTCTCTTGAGTGCAATAACTCCTTAATTGATAATTCTGGGTGTGTTAACTTATTTGTAGATCTTATCTTGTTGAACTGTTGTTGTATAAATATTTTCTGAATCAAGTTTCTGCCAAAAAAATCTTCATTGAGTGATTGATAGGCAACAACTCCTACAGGGGTTCAATTGATGAATTTGGCAATGTTGACATTTTGAGAAACATTTTTGCTTTTTAAAGATTCTCTCTTTCTACTAAAATTCTGCCAAAAATTCCCAAAAGGGTGAAAGTCATCTTCTATATCTGGTAAATTGACCATCTACAAAAGTTTGTAATGTAAGATAATAACTAAACAATGCAAATTTGCTTTCAAAGGCTTAACTTCCAAATGTGAAGTCAAAATTTTCTGGGAATTCTATAGATGACCTATAGATATTTTTACCCATAATAGTATCTATAAAACTGCTTTAAATTTTTGAGATATAAGCCAAAAACAGCTTTTAAGCCCTGTGATTTATTTATTTCAACAGCGTCGGTTTTCTTTTATGGATAAAATCCACAGGTTTAATTTTTAAGGAAGCTGGCTTGTCATGTTTTGGATTTTTTGTCAGATTTTCGTAATCCTTTGGTTTTATCCAATTGAATGCCTTGAAAAAATTTGCCCGGTGACACCCATTTTTCTTTTTGTAAATCTTTTACATGTATCATGATAAGCCATCATTTTAATTATTTTTTTTATATAGTTTTTGAGAACTTAAACTTGTCAATGATAAAGCTATGAAAAGTCAAGAGAGAATATTTTCCCGCCAGAATTTCAATAAAAGTTAATTACTGTGAAACTGAGAGGCCAACTCCCTTAAACTTGACTGCTAAAGAAAAATTCAATTTATAAAGCCAATTCGTGATAGATTTTTCTCAAAGTTTACCACAACAGAGGTTTAGAGATGGTAATAGCTCACCTGCCCTAAAAACTATTTATTTATATGGTTTCAGATGAACAAAAACACTTTTGCCTTTATAAAATTCACACTTGAATGCATAAAATTTGCATCTTTTTAAATATTTTTGATATGTATGAAACCAAATATTCAAGCAAGATTAAATAACACCTTGATTCAAAGATGGAATGTGCTAATAAAATGAGAACTAGTTCTGTCAATTAAGGGGTCATCCATAATTGTCAAACATTTTCCAAAGTGTACAAAACGTACACTTGGGGGGAGGGGGTTAAAAAATCACCATTTTTACCGTATGCTTTTTTTTATTTCGGAAATTTATTTCGTTTCCGTAGGGAAGGTCAATGTATAAAATCGAGAATTGGCTTGGGTGTGTTTCTCTTCTTATTTCTTCTTTATTATTTTCACTTGATATTTATTTCGATATCATAGTTCTCCTCAATCCGGATTGAACGATTAAAAGATTAAATCAATGAAAACTAAATCTTTCAAAAATGTGAACTAGTAAAATTATTTAAACAAAAAATTTGCAAGCATTTCTCAGTACCCCCGATTGTCAATTTCACCTGCTTCATTATAGATCATTATCGTTTTATTCTGTTTAATAAATAAAATCGATGGAAACACTAAATTCTTTGAATATTTTGATTTTGACAAGACACGATTTTGTGAAAAGATTTTAAAACTTGTCCTTCGATTAATTTCCTTGTCAATGCTTGTAATGCATTCCAAAATAGTAAACCAGTAATTGGAAGTAAACTTATTTTTCGTAGTATAAATCTCTTTTAATTAGGAGCACCTCCATATGAAGTTTAACCTTAACTTAAAAAATAACCAATATATGTACACGTTACAGTATATAGATACATAAACGATAATAGTGCCATGAATGGCAAATTTATAGGGACTTTTTAAATAGAAATACAGGTGTGAAATTTATAAACTTAAAATGTTTTAAAACATTACACTTTTATTGATCGCTGTCTTGAGCTCTGATTCCATCAACAGCTGTCAGTCCACACTTTACCAATGCAATATAACCTTGCATTTCCCTTTCTTTGATTCTTAGCATAATTTATGTGCCCTTTTGTTAATCTTTTGCATGCTCTAGGTGCCCTTTTTCATTGGAGTTACCAGTCTCACTGTGTGATAGGGGAAACACTTATCTTTGTACTCTTTATTCTGACAAAACACAAGCATCACAGATAGATGCCATCAAATAAAACAGTCAGATACGTTTTAGTTTAATTTCTATATTAAACTAAAATATAATAAGCAGGATCTTCTTTTTATTTAGAATGATCGATTCTTCTCTTTGAACTCTGAAAATGGTTGATGTACACTTTTTGAGGGAGGGTGGGGGGTCTAAAAAAGTGTATGTTTTGTACACTTTGGAAAATGGTTGACAATTATGGATGACCCCTAACATGACAGTAAACAATAACTACACTTTGACACATATATATTACAATGGACACATGACAAGGGGTTTATGTCAGGGCTTCCAAAAAACATTTGAGCCAGCCGGACATTTTATATCTGATTCCGATTTTAATCCCTTAAGACTTAATCACAAAAGGCAATTATGGTAATCAGATGGCCATTCCAATGATAATGACATTAGATTAAAAAACGATTTTAAACTTTACTTTGATATGAATTTGATGTTTGGATGTAAACTGTTAAATTGGCAGTGCATCATTCAAAGTATGCACATCAGCGTGCTCATATCTGCCATAGACTCTTTATTTGTGCAAAATGACATGTCAAAAACTTTATTTTTCGTTTTTAAAATCACATTTTTCTAAAACCGGATGTTGACTTGACAATGGTAAAACATGGACCATAAACTGATACGTAAAATCCGTATACGTTTCAAAGCATGACTGAGTGAAGAAGCTCTTTCCATGTTATTTCTTCAACAAAATACTTGAAATGAACGATTAGATACAGGTATCAATGATAATTTTAGCATTTTGAAGAAATAAAGGATGCATAATTAAATTTCCCACCTTTGCACATGCGCACACGTGTTCTAGTTCATTCAACGTAGTTCGGACTATTTTTCATTTAAACCTTTTAAAATTTTTCATCAAATCATGTAGATAAACTAATTTCTTATAATTTTAATCTTTTGGACTAAATCAATGAGCTACAAACCGCTGAAATGTAAGAAAATAATTGTGAATAGACTGATCAATTTATACGATGTCCAGTACTGAACATAGTTTACCTGTCACCAAAACAGGTAGATATCACCTGTCCAACAATTAATTAGCCTTGATTAAAATTAGAAAGTATTGATGTAGGGGTTGTTTTGATAGTAAATAATCATCATGTCACTTTTATGACCGGAAATGGCGGAAATGTGTGGATGTTAAAGGCAAAGGTTTGGTCAAAAAGATCGTGAATTATGTTAAAATGACCGAAAAAAGCCTTGAAAACTAAAATGTATATGACCGTTTCATGCTTTGCCCAGCCGGACTTTTACCGGACATTATTCAAATGTCCGGAATATATGACAGTTTTGGAAGCCCTGGTTTATGTGGAAAGTTCACTTTGTATTTTCTTCTTTCCTTCATAAATACTGACCTGATATAAGGTGATATTTCTTCTAATGACCACTTTTCTTTTGTTCTAAATAGCTCATCAAATCTACAGTAAAAAGAATAGTTAAATAAATTAAACCTTCAATCTAGATGGTACAGGTCTTTCCATGTACAGCATGACCAGAGAAATGGAAGGAGAACTCCTTTCGAAAACAACACAATCTATTAGCTCTTTCAATACTATTAAAGTTTGTTTTTTATTCTAAGTCTTGTTTCATTTATTGATTAAATTTGTTGAGTTTAAATACTGATTGATTTTTGATGTAGAATAAGATCTTGAGTTTTTAAAACTCTTTGGTCAACAATACAAATTTCCTGTTTAATAAAAATAAAAATCCTGCAAAATCTGAAAATCTGATAGTCATGGAACATGGAATATTAACTCTGTTGGGTGTACTTTCAGATATTTACTTAGAAAATATATATACCTTTCTGCCACATCCTCAGGAAGATCATCAACAGAATAGTAAGTAATTGTCTCCAGCTGACTACTTCTGTCTATTAGAGCCATACCCTGGAAAACATTATACAAAACTCTGGTTACAGCAATCAATACATTACTTTGATGATCAAACTAAAATAGTTTTGTGGCTGCTAAATGACCAGTGTCTAACCCTAATGGATACGATAAAAAGAAAATATGAAACCTTGTGTGGTTCTAATCTCAATTTCAATAACATATTTTTCTTTATAGAATGCAGGTGTATTACTGATATCAAAAACTCCATTACAAATTGATTAACATATTATTTTACATATCTTCTACCAATAATTATGAAAGTACATATGAAAAAATGTTTCATGCTGTTCTTAATATTATTTATTTTTATATTGGCAAATTTACACAATTTACAATCCAATTACTTATAAGGCCAAAGACTTAAAACAACATTTTTTTTTGTCAAAGACTGACTAGAGTTTAAGCTTGCCATTATTTGATTTTGTATTTTTAAAATAACAAGTTGTTGGTGAGAAAAATACAACAAACTTTCTCTATCATTTTATGTTTAGAACATACATGTATTGGGTTAACAGGAAGTTGACAAGTGAGAAATCTGTAATTGTGTTACAGTATAGCTTATAAATATGAGGCTTGACACCAAATATGCAGAATCTCTCTAATTAGTAAATGCAAACAAAATGCAAAAAACTGTTATAAGGACAGGCAGAGATAAACCAGTATATCTCACTTTATTTGAGCAAGGGTATAACTTTGTTAAAGTTCAAAATTATACAATATTAAAATCATTATGCACATTTTGGATTTTTATTAAATAAACTTACATGAAAACTATTTATTTTAAGAAATTTTTAAACCAAATTCTAAATAACTCAAAAGAGTTAAATCATTAAAGAAAATTTTCAGACAGCCATAAACTACTTCAAAAGTTTTTACAATATTTAAAATAACATACAAATTCCTTAAACATTTTTTCACCCTTTCTTTCCATTTCTTGACCAACTTTTAATAAATTCTAAAGTAAGCTTTATATTAAAAATATTTCAATCAATAGTAAAGTCTATTTAAGGAGGCTCTAGGGTACAAAAATTTAGCAAAATTTTAAATATTTTATTTTTCATTACACATTTTATTTTTTACACTATAAGTTGTTACTTTGTGAAATGGTACAAATATCAAACAAAAAAAAAATTGTTTTATTTGGCCCAAGATGACTTCTAAAATGTTTATATTATAGAAAAAGCTGAAAATTATCTCGCTTTGGTGCAAAAATGCCATTTTTTTGCATTAAAATTGAAATATCTTTTTTAACTCATCAGTGACCTATATTTTTTATTATGTTTTTCAAATAAGCTGTACTTAAACTAACAAATTGTAAAATTTAAGTAATTTCTGTAATTAAGTTCTTTTTTGTTTTGATATTACCTCTATCTCTCTTATTAAGTTCAACAGAAAAAAAGTACCTGATCAAAAATGCATGCTTCTATCTAAGGCATTTTTATCAAAAGAATATAGCAAAACTAGGCATTTTCATTTTTTCTTGGGAGCTTCAAAGTATATTTATTTGATGAAATCTGAAAACATCAAAACTGATATGTTTAAGACAATGTTTGTTTGAAACACTAAAGAATTCTACAGACCACTTCACCTTAAAGATAGTTGTTTTGCAAGTAATTCACTCATGACCTTTTCATCAAATCACAGATAGAAATTATAATGACTGACCACTCCTTCCATCATTATAGTTATAATACTGACCTGTAGTTGTTGATCCATTGTCTGCATACCTGAGGGAACTGTTTGCTGCCAAGTATTACTAAAATCTTCATAGTTAAACTAGGGAAAATAATAATACTATAATTTTACACAAAGAAAAAAACAAATCTTTTTTCTTAATTTAATGAATAAACAAGAATGTGTCCCTAGTACATGGAGGCTCCATCTGCATTATCACTTTCTATGTTCAGTGGACCGTGAAAATGGGGTAAAAACTCTAATTTGACATTAAAAATTAGAAAGATCATATCATAAGGAACATGGATACTAAGTTTCAAGTTGATTGAACTTCAACTTCATCAAAAACTACCTTAACCAATAACTTTAATCTGAAGCAGGACAGAGGGACGAAAGAACAGACAAACAGACGAACCGATGCCAAGACCAGAAAACATAATGCCCATAAATGGGGCATAAAAATTTAATAGTACAGGTATTTGGAATAAATTGTTCACTATGACAAAGTCATATCTAACAAGAATGTATCCCTAGTACACCGTGGCCCCATCCACACCATCATTTTCAATGTTCAGTGGACCGTGAAAGTGGGAAAAAATTTGTAAATTGGTATTTAAATTAGAAATATCACATCATAGGAAATTAGTATACTAAGCTTCAAGTTGATTGGACTTCAACTTCATCAAAAACTACCTCGACCAAAAACTTTAAACTGAAGCGGGACGAACAGACGTACGTACGAATGGACCCACAGACCAGAAAACATAATGTCCATAAATAGGGCATAATAAAAATTTGTAAGGGTTCCATGGAACCCAGTGTCTCGCCTACTTCTGCTGTTAATGGCAGACTCAACAAAAATGAGGAAAAACATCAATAAAAATTTCCCTCTCGATACTGTCTTTTGATTGAAAGAAGCTTCCAAGTTTGGTAAAAAATTCAGGATAGTTTATGAATCTAATAAATGTTTTATAAACTTTAACTGCAGACTGTATGTAATGTTAACTGGAAGAATCAAAGCGCGAAAGCGCTGTAAAGGCAGTTAATTACAGGTTGTGTGTATTTCTAGTCCAGTTATATCATTATCTTCCATAGAACAGAGGTGGTTTGTAGTATTTAAGATTTAGAGTTCTCTTGTACCTAGTTCACCTATATATATAGTCTACTGTTTACAGTATATTTTCTGTACCTCGCCATGAAATGCATTTTTAAGACATAAGAACTTTTCCTTTTTAATGTAAATAAAACTATTTTTAATTATTGATTATATACACATATTCAATTACTCCTATCCTATGAAAAATAATTCACAAAGATTAACTAGTCTCCGTTCTGTGTGTATTGCTAGAACATCAAGTAACATAATGGTTAATGTACATAGTAACATGTCAACTCTTTTGAAGACAGAACTTTTTTAAAATTCTCCCTCCAAGCAAAATTATTTTTCAGTATAAACATGATAAAGTTATCTACCTGTATTAATGACCTAGAGACTCTCAAGAGCCTGTGTCGCTCACCTTGGACGGTCTATGTGCATATTAAACAACGGACACATATAAAATGACAAAATTGTGTTTTTGATGGTGGGGATGTGTTTGTCGATCTTTCTTTACTGAACATTCTTGGTGCTACAATTATCTCTATCTATAATAAACATGGCTCAGTATTTACAGTTGAAAATATTTTTTAAAAATTAACAAAAAATACAAAAATTTATGAAAATTGTTAAAAAGGGCAATAACTCTTTAAGGGGACAACTTAAAATTTTGGTCATATTGACTTATTTGTAGATCTTACTTTGCAGAACATTATTGCTGTTTACAGTTATCTCTATCTATAATAATATTTAAGATAACCAAACTCTGCAAAATTTCCTTCAAATTACTAATTTGGGGGCAGCAATCCATCAACGGGTTGTCAGATTTGTCTGAAAATTCCTGGGCAGATAGATCTTCACTGAAGAGACAATTTCACCCTATGTCAGATTTGCTCTAAATGCTTTGGTTTCAGAGTTATAAGCCAAAATCTACATTTTACCTGTATGTTCTATTTTTGGCCATAGTGGCCATCTCGGTTGGTTGACCGGGTCTAACCACACATTTTTTAAATTAGATACCGCAATGATGATTTTGGCTAAGTTTGGTTAAATTTGGCACAGTAGTTTCAGAGAAGATTTTTTGTAAAAGTTTATGGACGACGAAACCAAGTGATGAGTCAGGTCAGGTGAGCTAAAAAGGAGTTTTTAATCAAGGTAACAATGACATCTGGTGGCCATAAAAGCTGTCTCATTAGCATTTTAACCACTTCCCATATTTGCTTTTAAGACAATAGAAGAAAATTATTCAATGCAAAAACAAAACTTACTTGTAAATATGAAATTCTCTTTACAGTATGAGTTTTTCTCATTGTTGGAGATTGTACAGTAGTACAGTCCTGTAACTGCTTATACCCATTTCTTATCCCCTTTAGATTGATAAACTCACAGAATATCATATATTTACATTGTGCCACATCTCCTTATTTTTATATGCATTACAATAACATGAACAATTGTAATTCAAATCTATATATCAAAGCAAAATGAATTTCACTACTTTCATTCATGCATCCTTTGGAAAAATATAAGTTCTAAAATGACACAATATATGTTTATTTATATAAAAATAATATTTAGTTTTCGACTCTTAACAGGTATAAACAAGAATGTGTCCCCAGTACACGAATGCCCCACTCGCACTATCATTTTCCATGTTCAGTGGACCGTGACATTGGGGTAAAAACTCTAATTTGGCATTAAAATTAAAAAGATCATATCATAGGGAACATGTGTACCAAGTTTGAAGTCGATTGGACTTCAACTTCATCAAAAACTACCTTGACCAAAAACTTTAACCTGAAGAGGGACAGACGGACGGACGAACGGACGCACAGACCAGAAAACATAATGCCCCCCTACTATCTTAGGTGGGGCATAAAAATGCACAGCTGTGTCATGATTTGTGAAATCTGTGCTGAAAACATAGGCATTTATGGTGTTTGAGTAATTCCATCTGTGAAGCTCAACATTAGCTCGTCAGTTGGTGGTGGACACTAGGGTGGACAGGTATAAATCTTTCCTGCAGGATGAATGTACATCTGTTCAGGAAAACCAATTTCACAAATCAAAACTTTCCTCTAGATTTCTCCTACAATATTCATCCAGTTTAGTTCTTTTGGTTTAACGGGACACCGTCCTGATTTTTAATTTTGTAAACCATTCAGTCTCTTGCTTACAAATGGTGCATGAAAATATGATGGGAATGCATGGCAGTAAACAAGTCTCTATAAAGTGGGTATGTGCCCTGAAAAAAGTTTTATAACATTAGCTTTTTTGAAACTTGTGAAAGACTTGTGCAACACACATACCTAAATAACTATAACATAGGTGGAGAGCATCATTCATGTCAATGTTTTGTTCCTGTTTACATTGTCATTGATATTTTTCAAGAAAGCCCGAGGCATAGCTCATGAATTCTTGTCATTACAACCGAAATTTACATAATTACTGCTAAAATAATTATCAGTATAATATATATCTCTTGTAGAAAAACCATACAATTGTAGTATTAACCAAAAAATGTCAAACAGATGATATTGAATCGTAATCCCAAAAGTTATGACGTCTTGAATTCACCCCCCTTTTTATTCTAAAATGATAATTGCGGTTGCAAACAGACTTTGGTTTACTTGCATGGCGATTATATAAATAACAGTATATATTTCTTAAAGAAAATAAAGTTTTACCATGAATAGTTTCCTGAACGTAGTAGTTTTCAGTAAAATGTGCCTTGCAAACAACAGCTGGTTCTACGATTGCATCGCACATGACAATCTACGTTTGAGCCATGGCGTTGATCCAACTTTTCCTTCTTATTAAGTCATTTAGAAATGCAAGTCCTCCTCTTAAATGACACTCAGGTACACACCAACAAGGACTAGGCATCGTTAATTGTGTGATTGTTTTGCAGTGCAAAAACAGAAGTTAAGGACGGAACTGACTGGTCTCACTAATAAGAGACAAGAAGAATTTTAGAGACAAACAGCGACAAGAAGTTTAATTTAGTGACGAAGCGACAATAACTAACAAGGGACAAGCGAATCGTAATTCTCTCACGAGGCTATTCTCATTTGATGTGATAGGGTGAAGCTACACCTATCAAATATGTCCCTATGAAAAAGAAGAATTTCACTGTTAGAAAGGAAATGATATTGCATGGTTTTGATTCAATAAATTCTTTAAAAGGAAATTGAATTTTTTTTGTTTTGATGGCCAATTTTTAGCGTGTGCATAAAATATATTTTTTTTTATATCTAATAAAAACTAATCCCTTTCTTCTTAACAAAAACATATTTTTATCTATCAATGTACAGTAATATAAAAAATGTTTTATAACCGCCGCTATAATAAAAAATAATGCATGTTTTTTTTTATCTATGGGGAATAAGTTGTTGCAATGACATTTTTTTTATTTATGTATAGTCGCTATATAGTCTTCTTGACGCTTCTTCTCGCTAAATTAATTATATTGTCGCTTCTTATCGCTATTTTAATTTTATTGTCGCTTCTTATCACTTTTTGACGCATCTTGTCTTTAATTAGTGGAACCCTATTCAAGAACGATAATTTCATATTTTACATAACTGAGACCGAAATAACTATAACGTCATACGGCTTCACGTACAGAAATACTTTAAATTGTATATTATGCAATATAATTCACGGTCAGTCGACTTTTAATTATAATATCATGTTATATCAACGAGTGAAATGATTTTAAAATATCTTTAGATCGCAAATAGTACTCGAAATTGAACGGACCTCTTTCCACACAGAATTCGAATAATGATAGTTTGTAATCAGATTGACTGCTTATAATGCAAAATACACATTAATAAACAGATTTTTAAAACGAACAATACACACTGATCGTTTCTTTATTTCCCAATGTTAATGAAAGGAACAAAAACCAATACATACCACAAAAAGTAGAGGAGAAATTTAAACATTTCCGGATCTATTTCTTGCAAAATGACCCCCAGCAAAGATTTGCGTAAGGAAAGATGAACCTCATGACTTGAAAGTCAGGCCTTAAGGCACTGCCTTTAAAAACTAAGTCCATTTATAAGTAAAATACGGAAAAAGTGAATTTTTTTTTTACAAATTTAGCTTCTGAATAATATCTTATGATCAGAAACAAGCTTTTGTCTAAGTTTGGTAGAAATCCAGGATAGTCTAAGAACATTATAAAAATTTTAAAAACTTAAACCACAGAGTGAATGTTTTGTTTCTGGCAAAAAAACTAAGTCCATTTATAAGTAAAATACGGAAAAGTGGAAATTTATTTTTACAAAATTTTCTTCTTGATACTATCTTATGATCATAAACAAGCTTCTGTCCAAGTTTGGTACAAATCAAGGATAGTTTATGAAAGTTATTAAAATTTTAAAAACTTTAACCACAGAGTGAATGTAATGTTTCCTCGCAGAAAAACTAAGTCCATTTATAAGTAAAATACGGAAAAGTGGAAATTTATTTTTACAAAATTTTCTTCTTGATACTATCTTATGATCATAAACAAGCTTCTGTCCAAGTTTGGTACAAATCAAGGATAGTTTATGAAAGTTATTAAAATTTTAAAAACTTTAACCACAGAGTGAATGTAATGTTTCCTTGCAGAAAAACTAAGTCCATTTATAAGTAAAATACGGAAAAAATGGAATTTTATTTTTACAAAATTTACTTCTGGATACTTTCTTATGATCATAAACAAGCTTCTGTCCAAGTTTGGTAGAAATTCAGTATAGTTTAAGAAAGTTATTAAAATTTCAAAAACTTTAACCACAGAGTGAATATTTGTGGACGCCGCCGCCGCCGACGGAATGTAGGATCGCTTAGTCTCGCTTTTTCGACAAAAGTCGAAGGCTCGACAAAAATCTGCATATTATCTTGTTGTTGACTTTCGTTGCAGGTGAGACAACAAATATTTAATAAATATATTTTTATAATTAAGAATTTATTAATGATTACAAGCTAGAGGCTCTCTATATTCTTTAGTTTTTGCTCGAAACACTTTAAAAGAGGGTAAACAAATTATCCTAATTTAAGGGCAATCACTCAAAATTTGACTTGTTAGTAGATCTTGCCTTGTATTTTAGGTCAATTTTGGTAAAAATAAACCATAATTTTAATTATTTTTGGCATAATTAACCTTGGCCGCTATCTATCATCCAAAAAGATTTTATATTGATGAATTCTATATCAAAGTTGGAATCTTTTAGTTACAAAACATTTTGAATCGTAGGTGGTGGCCAATGTTTTCCTTTAGCTTTTAAGTCTGAAATTGCACAAAAT
Source organism: Mytilus galloprovincialis (assembly GCF_965363235.1). Taxonomy (NCBI): domain Eukaryota; kingdom Metazoa; phylum Mollusca; class Bivalvia; order Mytilida; family Mytilidae; genus Mytilus; species Mytilus galloprovincialis. Next base: position 107,004,604 of record NC_134838.1, read on the forward strand.
CATTATAGTTTGACAAAATTTTCAAAATGGGCCTACTTTGGAGAATATTATGTACTTTTATGAAAAGAACAGATTTATTTAGCATTAAGGCTTTTGAAATAGACTAATTTAAGAACCAAATTGTGAACTTTTGGATATTTTATGATAAAGTTGATATTTTAGGCCATTTTGTGCCATAAGTGAACCTTGTCTTTTATTCGATAAAATCTGGATACATCAAAACTGATATGCAGTAGACAAGGTTTGTGTGAAACACTAAAAAAATTCTGCTGGCCATGTCACCTTAGAGATACAGCTGTTTTGTAAGTCATTCTCTCACGACCTTTTCATCAAATCACAGAAAGCAATTGTGATGATAACTTTTAGGCCAGGTGAGCTAAAAAGGAAATAAATGAACATTTTACTATACCTTTCCTTTTGAATGTTTAAGAATTTGTTCTGCAAAAAAACGGCAAACTTTGTCCTTATTCAGATAATAAAAATCAACATCTGAAAGGGAAGACAAAAATAAATTATTATAACTTGTTTTTAGACATAACATGACAGTAAGCAGAGTAGTTAAACTATATTTGTTCCTTAAAAACTTCTGAAAGTGCCCTGTAATTATTGAGGCTCACAAGTTTTTGTAAATGCATCAAAATTGCATCATTACAAACTGGAGGCTCTCAAGAGCCTATGTCGCTCACGTGTTACTGTATTTACTGATGTCAACCATCTTGGTTGGTAGGCGGGGTCATTACTCATTAGACACTTTTTTAATATAGATACCCTAGTAATGATTGTGGCCAAGTTTGGTTAAATTTGGCCCATAGTTTTAGAAAAGAAGATTTTGTACAAGTTACAGAAAATGACGAAAAAGTTGTTAAAATTGACTATCAAGGGCAATAACTCCTTAAGGGGTTGACTGACAATTTTGGTCATGTTGACTTATTTGTAGATCTTACTTTGCTGAACATTATTGCTGTTTACAGTTTATCTCTATCTATAATAGTATTCAAGATAATAACCAAAAACTGCAAATTTTCCTCAAAATTACCAATTCAGGGGCAGCAACCCAACAACAGGTTGTCTGATTCGTCTGAAAATTTCAGAGCAGATAGATCTTGACCTGATCAACAATTTTACCCCAGTCAGATTTGCTCTAAATGCTTTGGTTTTAAAGATGTAAGCCAAAATATACGTTTTACCCCTGTGTTCTATTTTTAGCCATGGCGGCCATCTTGGTTTGATGGTCAGGTCATCGTACACATTTTTTAAACTAGATACCACGAGGATGATTGTGGCCAAGTTTGGTAAAATTTGGCCCGGTAGTTTCAGAGGAGAAGATTTTTGTAAAAGTTTACGGACGACGGACACAGGACGCCAAGTGATGAGAAAAGCTCACTTGACCTTTCAGGTCAGGTGAGCTAAAAATAAAGAGATATGGTATGATTGCCAACGAGAGTGAGAGAAGACTATACATCCTAGACTGATTATATATGACAAGAATGTTAAATATGACTGCTATTATTTCAATTTTTTTTAAGGGTTTATCACACTTAATTCAAGCCTAACAAAATTGGAGTAAAATTTACCAATTTCCATTTGATCTTCATCATCTTCTATGTTAGATGGTTTAGCTTTGTCTGCATAACTCTGTAACACATGGTCTAACACCTCTCTAAAAGTGAATGCAAATTTAAACACTAATTGTTATGAATAAGAGGAAATATTGGAGAATACATCAGTTATTAGTGAGACAGCAGCATAAGAAAATACAATCAGAAAAGATGTCAACAAAAGAACCACATGTAAAACAAGCTCTATGGGAGCCCATGGGAATGAATTTGACAGACACTTTCAAAAAATTCCTAAAACATCATAAACTTATTAGAAAAACACACAATAAAATAAAATAAACAAGAAAAACTGTGAGCTTCTGCTCACTGATGATACCCTTAAGTGGATAATTTTAAGTGTAAAAATATGTAAGTATTCGGTAAACAGGAAGTTGTTGATTGATGAATCTGAAAAGGCATCACACGGTATAGAGGACTTATACATATTATATAAACCCTGAAACTAAATTTCAGAAATCCCTGTAGGGTAGATCCTGGGAAAAACATGATGAAAATTTTCAACTTGGCTATCATGTGTAAAATTGTGCAAGTGTTCAGTAAACAGGAAGTTGTTGATTGATGAATCTGAAAACAAATCACACGGTATAGCTGACCTTATATAAACCATGAAACTAAATTTCAGAAATCCTTGTCCTGAGAAAAATGGAACAAAAAAAATATTAAGGGATCGACGGACAGACAGACAGAGGTACATTTTGTAAAACAGTAAAGCCACACTTTTTTAAAGCGGGGGTATAATAACATTGATGGGTTGTTGTCTCAGAATCAGTGTTATTACCAAAAGTATACATGTAGCAGAGTTAATAAAGAAATAGTGATGCAATTTGGGTTATTCCACATACATGAATGCATGGGATCCCACTAACATGTTTATCCCTCCTACATTATGTATGTCTGTGCAGCTCCCACGTTAGCAGCCTGTAATTCAGTGGTTGTTGTTTGTTGCTGTGTTCCATATTTGTTTTTCGTTCATTTTTTGTACATTAATAAGGTCGTCAAATTTCTTGTTTGAATTGTTTTTTACATTTCTCATTTCGAGGCCTTTTACAGCTGACTATGGGGTTTTGGCTTTGTTCATTGTTGGAGGCTGTACTGTGACCTGAAGTTGTTAATTTTGATTCATTTGGTCTTTTGTGAAGAGTTGTCTCATTGGCAATCCTACCACATCATTTTTTTATACATTTTGATTCAAGATGAAGTCAACTTTATCTGTAATACCTTGGGAACAGATCCTCTAATGTCTTCATACATTCTTCATAAGGCATCCCTGACTTTATCCAATCATTCTCGTCACACAGTTGTATCACATGACTTAATACCAACGATAAAAACTGGAAATCAAGTATTCTCCAATACCCTATGAATAGAAAATATATCAATATGATAAAAACTGGAAATAAAATATTCTCCAATACCCTATAAATAGAAAATATATCAATATGATAAAAACTGGAAATCAAGTATTCTCCAATACCCTATAAATAGAAAATATATCGATATGATAAAAACTGAAAATCAAATATTCTCCAATACCCTATAAATAGAAAATATATCAATATGATAAAAACTTGAAATCAAGTATTCTCCAATCACCTATAAATAGAAAATATTTAAGGAATGACTGTAATATTTTTTCTGTCTCAAGAAATAACATAAAAATGTGGTGCACACTGAATAACCTGCATATAGGTTATATAAAGTGTGCACCACATTTTTTATATTATTTCGAATAGGCAGAAAATTTTTTACAGTCATTTCTTATAATTTAATTCTTAAGGATGTTTACTGCTCAGTTTCAAAATAAATAACTTTACTTAAAACTAGCATGTATTGATAAGAAATAAATTGAGGAATCAAAAAAGCAAAAAAAATATAGTGGTCAATGTGCTTGTTTTTCGAGATATTAGCCATTGGAATTTTTGCAGGAAAATATTCTCTCTTGATTATTTATAGCTTTATTATTGACCAGTTAAAGTTCTAAAATACTATTAAAAAATAAATAAGATTTTATAAAACTTTTACAAATGACTTATAATTATACATGTAAAAGATTTATCAAAAGAAAAATGGGGGTTCATGGGGGTTCCTGGGGATTTTTTTTTATATGCCGGCATTCAAATGAATAAAACAAGAGGATTCCGGAAATCTGATAAAAATTCCAAACATGACGAGCAGACATCCTTAATTTCATTTTAAACTGGATTAAATCATGAAAAAACGGTGATGACGTCATGGTTACATGACAAAATTATGTCTATGAGCTGATTAACAAACCGATGTCAGCCAATAAGAAGATGTGTTACATCTAAAATTAAATTATATCAATATGATAAAAACTGGAAATCAAGCTTTTAATAGAAAATATATCAATATCACATTATTTGTTCAGTTTTTGATGTAGTAGATTTAAATAGAAGAGGTTATCACATAGAAAGCAAACCTAGTGTCTTATATTCATAGTTAAAGCAATCAAGAGCATGACAACAAATACGCAAACATATTTGTATACTACTTTATATATAAGTAAAATACTCAAGGGGAGGCAATCAATTTTTTTAAAAGGATAAGGCCACAATTAAAAGAATGTATGTTTCCCCAAACCCCTACCCACATTTTTGTAGGTGGGTAGGTAGGTAGGGTTTTTTTTTTTTTTTTTATATCTTGATATTTTTTTTAATATCCAACAGAGCAAAACAAATCGATTATGTGTATGTCTGGCATATATAGCCATCTGTAGCAACTTAAATGTACGTGTTAAATTGTCTAAATGTTTGTAGCTCTCTGTGTCAGGTGTCAACTTGACATTAATTTTATTTTATTTGATTTTATTTGGATTTGTATCTCAGAATTGTTCATGACTGTGATTTTTTTCCCTCTTTGACAGTGACTACTAAGTAGCAAACTGTTTTAAATATATATATGCATGTACTGTAGTTGTTCAACCTGAAGAATGTTCCATCAAACAATTTACCCTCTGACAGCTCAGGACTCAGATTTTGCTTCTGACATTGAGGAAATCACCAATATTAATAAAATTATTAGAATGAACTTTATTTGAGCTAAAAGATAACAAACTAAACTAATATGCATATAGTCTCAATAGATACAAAGTGATTTTTAAGTCCTGAGTAATGAGGGGGTAGATTCTTTGCTGGAATAGCCTTGACACTTATTTATCAATACATCAGACAGATTTTAATGCTTTAATGAATTTTGAATTAAACAAATGACTAGATTGAAAACAAATTAATAGAAATAAAACAAATGTCAGACAGAACTTCAAACAATGAATCAATAAAACAGCAGAAAAACTGTTGCGGTTCTGGGTGTCAGAGTCTCTTCATTAAGTACTTTTGAAAATACAAATATGAATGTCAACATTTCACTTTTTGGGATTTCTTTTGGGGATATCTTTCTTTCTTTGGATACACTCTCCACAAACAGGTAATATGACTTTAAATTTTTTTAGCAGTTCTTGATTCTTGTTCGTTTCAGGTGAAGCACAATGAGCACATAGATCCACCCTACCAATATTGGAGGCATAAAAGGCAAATTCAATGTGGCTAGAGCATGACAATTGAAGTCTTACAAATACTTTCCCATGTAGAACATCACCTGCAAAAAATCAAATTTCAAAATTTAAAATAATCCTATATACCATTAAAGTGTTCATTTGAATGATTTGAAATCTTTATCATACATGACATACGTATTCTGTTTTCAAATTAAAATTTCTTTGAAAAATATATTTACAACTGTAGTAAAAGGTAACAACACAATATTGACGGTGACCAGAGTCGAACCCATAACCCTTCAGTAACTAGCTGCGGAACCGTAGCTCTTTAGGTCCTTATGTTATTTTTTTTATTTTTAGCGGAGTCTGCAAAAAATAAAAAAATACCACAAGGACCTAAAGAGCTACGGTTCCGCAGCTATTCAGTAACAAGCCCTTCCTCTTACCACTGCCAGGTTATCATTCAGGTGTCAAAGATGCAAAAAAAAAAAAAAAATTGGATATGTGGTTTTATCTGTATGGTATATTAGTTTTTTTGAACAAATTTGCTGTAACCAAAAAAAATTTGAGCAGGGGTTCCCCCCATTTTAAAGCTTTTTACCCCCAACCCTTAACCCAGGACTGTCAGATGCAACAAAAAAGAGGAGATGGGAGAAGGTTTCCCTTATCCTAAAGAAACCAATCCCCTCTTTGAGAAATGATTATGTTTCAATTTACCTACCTGTGAAATTTGCTGCTTTTATATCCTTATGTTTGGGATCCTTTTTAGAATTACAGGAATTCATCATGACAGTGAAGGCCGACTGTGTTGTAGAAGTGGTTTTCCTACTGTCTGGGTTGGTCAAACCAACATCTTTGTCTCTGTTTATAGTAAAGGTTACATATTTCAATGTTCTGTCAAATTCCTTTACGATTCTGATGGGTTCTTCCATATCTGGTTTAAAAGTTGCCGTTCCCGTTAATGTATCGGAAACACATGTAGTAATAGTGTCAGTTTTGTGGAACGGGAAGTTTTCTCCTTCCAAAACGTCATGCAGCACGTCGTTCCATGTTTCTTGATCCTCATACTCGTACAGGTGATTTTTGCACAAGTTTTTTATTTCATTACCACATTTTGCAATTACTGAAGAACACAAGGTAAACGTTCCGCCACCCTTAACTCTTTTGTCTCCTCGTGTAGACGACATTTCATAGCAGACCACCTAAATATTCGTATCGTTTCTTGACTTTTAATAGAATCCGATGAAAAATTAGAAACTTCCGGTCACCATAAAATGATCATTGGCACCGGAAACAACCCCGAAAAATTTCCGGAAATAAAAAAAAAATGTTGCAAAAAAACGGAATAAAAACTTTTGAGTCGGCGGGATTTCTCTGAGTCGGTCGGGCGAGGGGAAACAAGCCATATTTTTATTTTGGCCTAAACTTCAATTCACCAGATAGCTCTATAATTCTTAAGCTGTGAATGCAATTATAAAGGAACATTCAACTGATTAGTTTAACATAGACACCAAGGTAGAGTTAAAATAATTCACATTTGTTAATAATTTGCTTTAAACCAACTGATTAGCAATGTGAGTATATCACACCTCTGGAAATCAACTTGGTCAATATAACTCTAGGTGGATATATCATCGTATTGCGCTCCTAAAAACGGTATACCAGTAATTGTTTTATGTCAAATGAAACATGGTATGATTGCCTATGTGACATCTATCCAAGAGTCCAAATGATGCAGATTTTGGCAATTATAGGTCACCAAAATGCCAGCAACAAGATTATTTACATTTAACCCTTTTACTGATAGCTGCCCAGACAGAAGCTACTCTGAGATGATGGCTTCCCTGGCTACTTTTACTCAAGTAGGAGATCTTCATAATAAATGTCAATAAAAACTTGTCTGTAGTTATTTGTGTCTTTATTTCATTCACTAACACCATGTTCACAGTTTTGGTCATGTTTTGATAAAAAAAAAAATTCATAAAGTATTCAAATTTTCAAATTTTCAGCATTATCTAGGTGAAATTCTCAAAATTCTGCTCTTAGTCCCAAGATCGTAATTTTTTAACCTAAAACGGCAAAATTTTGAAAAAGTTAATGAGGCTGTATAAATTCCTTATACTGAAAGATGTCCATTCCAAGCGTTTTAAACATAAAACAACATTTTATGTAAAAAAAGTATACTAGTTTGGCTTCAATTCTTCCATATTCTTTCCAAAAAAATCCTCATTTCAAATTGGCGTAAATTCCAAAAATTTCTCTGATTTTGACATGGTTTTCAACAAATGGAAGCGCCATGTTTACACTTTCATCTGGGTATTCAACAAAGAAAGATAACTCGTGTTTGCACTGTTTTGAGCGGGAAATATAAAGGAGGTATCCCAATCCCGGTAAAACGGGACTCATCGTCAGCTATCTGAAGCGTGAATGCTGGTAAAACGTGACTCATCGGCAAGAGACTAACATACTAAGACTAAATGTCACTTTTGACTATACAGTATACCCATAACTATTTTTATCATGTAGCTCATACAATCTTACCTTCAAGCTTACAAGCCTGTACTTTCTTTAGTGCTGTTTGTAGCTCAATTCTACTGGCTTGAACCAAGTTCAATAGGTCATCATAAGTATACTACAAAAAAATGATTACTGTAGAAATTATCTAAATAGCACCCCACAAAATATAAGTGAAAAATTTAATGTTTAATATACTACAATTAATAAGTTTCAAACATTTATAGGTTTTGGTATTCTAAAGGATTGTTTTAATCTTTGTATTCATACATATTTGATTTATACGGTAAATAATATAATTAACTCTTACACTTAAAGTGTCGAGCAACCAACCCAAGATTTTTTATTGGATATATTCTTTACAAATGGGTGACAACTTTGACCATAATTTTCTTCTGGAATCATGCTGCTAAACATAACTAGTCTTTAGGTATACCTTCTTTCCCTGATGTTCTTCATCTTCTTCGCATTCTTTTCCACTGTACATATTTTCTTCCAGTAATAGTCTTAATTTCTTCACCTTAGGTTTACAGTGTCTCAACTCATAGTAGTTATATTTAGTAGAGGTAACCTACAGATAAATATTTTTTTCACATTAAATTATTCCCTCCATTTTATCTCTGTATCTTACTAGACTTCATTATTATAAGTTCATAGTTCTGGTATATAACTGGTTACATCACTGAAATCTCAACACACTTACAAAGAAATACAATGACATCTGACAGGACTGCAAAAGTCTTTAAGTGATATTAATATCCTCTGAACAATACAAAATTACTTGTATATGTTTTATGTTTTTTATGTGTCATTGGGTTGCTTATGCCTCAATGGTGCATACCCCAAATCTTGTTTTATGCATAAAGAAAATTTACAACATCTATCTGTTGAACTCAATAATAGAACTATTATCATATACATGATATTAATTAGATTTGTTTTATGTTTCAAGCATATTTGTCTTGTGCAAATCACATACTACTTTAATCAGCTTGCATCAGATGTTTTTTTTTTGCGAATCATACAACCTAATTTGACAATATTATTTTACCTGTCTGATATTAAGTTCCTGACCAAGACTATCACCATCTAAATCTTGACCTGTTTTAAGTTGAGGTATAATTAACATAGAATTAGATATCTCTGCTTCCTTGATGTCGTATGTTTTGTCCTTGGTACATAATACTGCCATATCATCTTTGTCTCCACGTATCACCAGTCTGGAAAAAATAATCAGGCCAATTAGGAGTACTTTTAACTTCATGACCTCATTTAGATATAATACAACTAGAGGCTCTAAAGAGCTTGTGTCGCTCACCTTGGTCTATGTGAATATTAAACAAAGGAAAAAGATGGATTCATGAAAAAATTGTGTTTTGGTGATGGTGATGTGTTTGTACATCTTACTTTACTAAACAGTCTTTCTGCTTACAATTATCTCTATCTATAATGAACTTGGCCCAGTAGTTTCAGTGGAAAATGTTAATAAAAATTTACAAATTTTATGAAAATTGTTAAAAATTGACTATAAAGGACAATTACTCCTTAGGGGGTCAATTGACCATTTCGGTCATGTTGACTTATTTGTAAATCTTACTTTGCTGAACATTATTGCTGTTTACAGTTTATCGCTATCTATAATAATATTCAAGATAATAACCAAAAACAGCAAAATTTCCTTAAAATTACCAATTCAGGGGCAGCAACCCAACAACGGGTTGTCTGATGCATCTGAAAATTTCAGGGCAGATAGATCTTGACCTGATAAACAATTTTACACCCCATGTCAGATTTGCTCTAAATGCTTTGGTTTTTGAGTTATAAGCCAAAAAGTACATTTTACCCCTATATTTGTATTTTTAGCTGTGGCGGCCATCTTCATTTGATGGCCGAGTCACCGAACACATTCTTTAAGGCCAAAAAAAAATATACGTCTGTTTCCTGTTTCCCGACCGACCCTGACTCAAACCCCCCGACCCTAGATCTTTTTATTCAAATCCGGAAAAAAATCGTTTCCGGTCGGAAAAATTCATTTTCGGTCCGATCCAGATCCGTATTTTACTATGCCCAAACAATCAAAATGGCTGCTCCCAGCACAAATGTGCTACAATTAAGGTTTAAAAAATGTCAGCACTGGGAGGATTATTCAATTAAAGCTTCTTTAAAGGGATTAAATCATTTTGGGGTACAGGACCCTAACCAAACATGACATTTAACCGACTGCAAATCTGACAGGGAGTGCAAAAATAAAAAAAAAAAAAAAAAAAAAAAAAAAAAAAAATCCCGACCTATCGACCCCGATTTATTTGCCTTGGAAGCAGGAAACAGACATATATTTTTTTTTTTGGCCTAAACTAGATACCCCAAAGATGCTTGTGGCCAAGTTTGGATTAATTTGGCCCAGTAGTTTTAGAAGAGAAGATTTTTGTAAAAGATAACGAAGATTTACGAAAAATGGTTAAAAATTGACTATAAAGGGCAAAAACTCCTAAAGGGGTCAAGTGACCAAAATTTGTAAATCTTACTTTGCTGAACATTATTGCTGTTTACAGTTTATCTTTATCTGTAATAATATTCAAGATAATAACCAAAAACAGCAAAATTTCCTTAAAATTACCAATTCAGGGGCAGTAACCCAACAACGGGTTGTCCGATTCATCTGAAAATTTCAGGGCAGATAGATCTTGACCTGATAAACAATTTTACACCCCATGTCAGATTTGCTCTATATGCTTTGGTTTTTGAGTTATAAGCCAAAAACTGCATTTTACCCCTATGTTTCTATTTTTAGCTGTGGCGGCCATCTTGATTTGATGGCCAGGTCAACGAACACATTTATTAAACTAGATACCCCAAAGATGATTGTGGCCAAGTTTGGATTAATTTGGCCCAGTAGTTTCAGAAGAGAAGATTTTTGTAAAAGATAACTAAGATTTATGAAAAATGGTTAAAAATTGACTATAAAGGGCAAAAACTCCTAAAGTAGTCAACTGACCATTTTGGTCACTTTGACTTATTTGTAAATCTTACTTTGCTGAACATTATTGCTGTTTACAGTTTATCTTTATCTGTAATAATATTCAAGATAATAACCAAAAACAGCAAAATTTCCTTAAAATTACTAATTCAGGGGCCGCAACCCAACAACGGGTTGTCTGATTCATCTGAAAATTTCAGGGAAGATAGATCTTGACCTGATAAACAATTTTATCTCGTCAGATTTGCTCTAAATGCTTTTGTTTTTGAGTTATAAGCCAAAAACTGCATTTTACTCCTATGTTCTATTTTTAGTCATGGTGGCCATCTTGATTTGATGGCCGGGTCACCGGAAACATTTTTTAAACTAGATACCCCAAAGATGATTGTGGCCCAGTTTAGAATAATTTGGCCAAGTTTAGAATAATTTGGCCCAGTAGTTTCAGAGGAGAAGATTTTTGTAAAAGATAACTAAGATTTACGAAAAATGGTTAAAAATTGACTATAAAGGGCAATAACTCCTAAAGGGGTCAACTGACCATTTCGGTCATGTTGACTTATTTGTAAATCTTACTTTGCTGAACATTATTGCTGTTTACAGTTTATCTCTATCTATAATAATATTCAAGATAATAACCAAAAACAGCAAAATTTCCTTAAAATTACCAATTCAGGGGCAGCAACCCAACAACGGGTTGTCTGATGCATCTGAAAATTTCAGGGCAGATAGATCTTGACCTGATAAACAATTTTACACCCCATGTCAGATTTGCTCTAAATGCTTTGGTTTTTGAGTTATTAGCCAAAAACTGCATTTTACCCCTATGTTCTATTTTTAGCCATGGCAGCCATCTTGGTTTTTTGGCCGGGTCACAGGACACTTTTTTTAAACTAGATACCCAATGATGATTGTGGCCAAGTTTGGTTTAATTTGGCCCAGTAGTTTCAGAGGAGAAGATTTTTGTAAAAGTTAATGACGACGGACGACGACGGACGCTAAGTGATGGGAAAAGCTCACTTGGCCCTTTGGGCCAGGTGAGCTAAAAAAGACTCATGGTTTTAGAGTTCATGATCATGCTGATTATATTATGTGGATAAACTTTAAAAAAAAAATTTATATATGCTTGTGAAATAGTCACAAGGGTAATTTATTTCAATAAAGTCTAATAACAGTCCCAAGGTGTAACTAGTTACTAATATTGTTGTTTTTTTGTGTTATTAAATAGCTTTTTTAAAGTCAATAACTCCTATAAGTCTTTTAAACTGAGTTTGACTGCATGTATTGCTATGTGTTTCTTTCTTCTACATTAGCAACAGGTACAGGGTAGGGTTGAGATATCACAAAACATGTTATACCTCATGTATTTTTGCACCTGTCCCAAGTAAGGAGCCTCTCACCTTTTTAAGTCTTGTTTGTTTTTTAATTTTAGTTCATTTATATGTTTTGGAGTTTTGTGTGAAGTCCATTTCACTGAACTAGTACACAATTTTATGAAGGGGCCAGTTGAGGATCACCTTGGGTGCAGGATTTTCTCGCTGTGTTGAAGACCCATTGGTGGCCTTTGGCTGCACATTCTTTGGGTTGTCTCTTTGACATATTCCCCATGTCCATTCTGAATGTTATATAATCATGATAATGTTTGAACAAATTGGAGTCATATTGGCATTTTTCTGTGTATTGTATTTTTGGTACCAATTAATGCACAATCATTTGCCATCTAAGATGGCAAAATACTCATAAGAGTATAAATGTACAATTGTAGTGCATGTAATATACTTGTTCATGTACTACAATTGTCAAAATCTACTCAAACTGCAAAAATATTTGTCATTTCAGAAATGATTGCTAAATTTTTATTAGTGCTAATAAAGTGACTGGGTGACTATCCCAATAATAAGAACTTGCATTCTGATATCTGTTACATATTCATATACATGAACCTGTATACATATTTTCCGGATATCAAAATAATTAATCTCAAATATTTGTCCATTCTTCAAAATTCCAATAATAAATGCATGCAACAATTACTGAATTTACAGCTTAAAAATCACTTAGACATTAAAAGTATATATGTTAGACTCAAATCGACATCCAAATTTGACGTCACATTCTCAAATTGACGTCCAATATTTTGATCCTCAAATCGAAGATCAGTAATTTAGAGACTCTAATCAACTTCCAATGTGACAACATGTATTAACAAAATGAAGTCCAATTAATTCTGGTCTTCCCTTAGCGAAGTCTAACATCAATGAATGATAAATTACTGCACTTACACTTCTACATTCAAAGGTTGATTTAAGGATGGGGTGAGGGAGACCATTTTGTTGGAGTTGGAAAAATTTGTTTGATTATATAGGGAATTACTTAAGCATGACTGGAGCGTGTCCCATCTCAGGCACTCAGTGGACCCTCTCTCATGGAAATTTCTGAATCCGTCACTGACATGTAATGTTTTTGTAGGCTTCTTATGACAACATTTTCAAACATTTGTACCTCAGTACCTTCCATATAGATTTTTTCTATCCGAAACAGGTAACATGCATGTTGATATTTATCTTGATAGAAGTTTTATCAATGGATCTATGTTGTAGTGTGGCATACCTGTTCATATTTATGGGTGACATGCATGTTAGTGTAAATCAATTAAAAAAAAACCAAAGACAGATAGAACCGAACGACATTTAGAGGGCAGTATTCAGTCTTCACCCCTTTTTTTTTTATTTTACTATAATTTGTTTAGGTCCCAATTTGGCGTTTTGTTTCTTTGGTTGGATATTTCCATGTAATTTTACGACATGTCACCACAAAATGTCATGGTGCGTTTGGATCTTTGCATATTCTTGTTTGTTTCTCTTTTTTTTTCCAAAGCAGATTAAAATATTATCCTACAATAGGTACTGCGACTTGCTCCATTGCTGTCTCAAAGTCATCAGCGATATGATTATCATTTTATAAAGTTTAAACGTCATAGCTGCAAGTCCTTAGAACGGACAGCAATAAGAGAAGCTAAGAATTGGACATCCATTAGAGAATTCAAAAATTGGACGTCGATTAGAGATACATAAAATTGGCCGTCGATTGTTATTTTATTGTGACGCCAGAATTGGACGTCGATTTGAGGAACGGACGTCGATTAGGGACCAGACGTGGATCAGAGTCTTACATATATATGATGGTTGTCATGTTTAGAGGAGCAAGGTCCAAGATTCGTTTGAACTTCTAATCTTGCCATTTGATAAGGGACTTCTGTTTTGAATTTTCCTCAGAGTTCAGTATTTTTGTGAATTAACTTTTTTTTAATATAAGTATATAAAACAGAATATGTTAGATACGTACTGCCAGAACTTGGTATTACTTACTCATCTCCAACTTTTATAGTATTTAGAATGCAGCTATCCACTTCCATAAGTTTAAAGGCATCATTGTCCATTTGTGAAGAGAAATATATACTTTGTATTGATGGCTTCACCTCAGATTTATCCAACTTGGCATATTCCATTACCAAGTTGATATCTTGTAGTGTTCTACAGAAAAATCAAATATATAAATCAGAATGCCTCAATGCTGTACACTAAAACATATCATGAACATGAAGGTTATCATTTAACTAGTCAAATACTAAAGTATCATCATAAAAATTTCTTTATCAAATGAATTCATTAATGAAATATTTACTTTAACTTTGATAGGAAAATGCATTTAAGGTTTGTGGAAATTATACAGAAAACTATCAAAATGCATGTATATTCTCTTTAAACAAAAGTGAATTCAGTTTACCATACATGTATATACAAAAAGCAATTACAGAAAAACAATCAGCTTTAAATAAGGAATGTTTGTAAATTTTAGACAAGTAGCAATACAGAAAACTATTCATAAAATTATACATGATCAATCCACATACATGTTTACATGCATCAAAGGTAGTTGCCATAATGTTAACATACATGTGTCCTAGCCATAAACTGTTAAGAATATATCAACACACATGCATACATGTACACAAGCTTTATGACACAACATATGCACAATTCCTTATGTCAAATACTGGTGACCTGTAAAGCATGATTAAAAGTGAAGGAACAGATAGAAACTTAACCTTAACATACACTGGTACCCGGCAGTTATTGACAATAATTTTTGTATATTCCGAAGGCATAATGATTATTTTATGTAGGGAACCAACCTAACCTTAACCCAACTACTAGAGCATACATGTACATATATATATGTATAGATTCTACCAATGCATTGAGTGTGATACAATATTACTCCACTTGAATGCCAGTTAAATTTTCAAATTTAAAAAGCAAGGCTATCTTAGCGGTGGACAGATGGACAAAGCAAAATTCACCAGAGCTGTAGTGGACATGTTCAATGTACTTATACAATTGTATTAATAATAATATATTCTATGCTAATAGTATGTGTTATATTTCTATTATATATATGCATATCACAAAACAAGCACACTATTGTTACTATACCTGGTGTCTGGAATCTCATTCCTTTAATAAAATAACATAAATAAAGCAGAATTTTTAAAAACATCTGGAACTATTATGTTAATCAGTTAAAACCAGAAATTGATAAAGAGCCTGTGTCGCTCACCTTCGTCTATGTGCATATCATAAACAAACAAGAATGTGTCCAAAGTACACGGATGCCCCACTCGCACTATCCTTTTCCATGGACCGTGAAATTGGGTAATTATCTAA
Source organism: Mytilus galloprovincialis (assembly GCF_965363235.1). Classification (NCBI taxonomy): domain Eukaryota; kingdom Metazoa; phylum Mollusca; class Bivalvia; order Mytilida; family Mytilidae; genus Mytilus; species Mytilus galloprovincialis. Next base: position 107,019,952 of record NC_134838.1, read on the forward strand.
TTTGGCATTAAAATGAGAAAGATCATATCATAAGCAACAAGTGTACTACAAATGTAAGTTTCAAGTTGATTGGACTTCAGTTTCATCAAAAACTACCTTGACCAAAAACTTTAACCTGAAACTCCCACTTTCATTTTCTATGTTCAGTGGACCGTGAAATTGGGGTCAAAAGTCTAATTTGGCTTAAAAATTAGAAAGATCATCTCATAAGCAACAAGTGTACTAAGTTTCAAGTTGATTGGACTTCAGCTTCATCAAAAACTACCTTGACCAAAAACTTTAACCTTGACGTACGAACGGAACCACAGACGGACGGACGGACGGAGCCACAGACCAGAAAACATAATGCCCCTCTACTATCATAGGTGGGGCATAATAAAAAATTACGAAATTGACAAAATTAATGAAAATTGTTAAAAAATTCACTATAAAGGGCAACAACTCCTTAACAGGTTAATTGACCATTTTCATCATGTTGACTTATTTGTACGTCTTGTTTTGCTGTACATTATTGCTGTTTACAGTTTATCTCTATCTATAATAATATTCAAGATAATAACCAAAAATGGCAAAATTTCCTTAAAATTACCAATTCAGGGGCAGCAACCCAACAACAGGTTGTCCGATTAATCTGAAAATTTCAGATCAGATAGATCTTGACCTGATAAACAATTTTACCTCCTGTCAGATTTGCTCTAAATGCTTTGGTTTCAAAGAAATAAGACAAAATCTACATTTTACCCCTATGTTCTATTTTTAGCCAATGGTCATCTTGGTTTGTTGGCCGGGTCACCAGACACATTTTTAAAACTAGATACCCAATGATGATTGTGGCCAAGTGTGGTTAAATTTGGCCCAGTAGTTTCAGAGGAGAAGAATTTTGTAAAAGTTAACGACAATGAAGGACGACAGATGACGACGACGGAGGATGGAAGCCAAGTGATGAGAAAAGCTCACTTGGCCCTTTATTAATATTCTTCTTAACCCAATTCTTAAAATATAAAATTTAAATATTTAATCATTTCCTAAAATGTTTCCATTGGTTTGTACATGCAGGCATATTCCTGGCAAATTTAAGAACTGCTTATATATTGATCAATAATTTGTTTTAAATATGATCATGATGATCAGTATTTAAAGAAAAGAAGTATTATTAATGTCATTATATAAACCACAGATGCACAATTTTCTGAAACAGATGAAAATAGTCTTCACAGTCAGTACTTGTTACTCTGACATCGTTTTTTAATGTACATGTAGTCATTTCTACTAAACTTCTGGTTCTGCCATTTGGGGTCGACCATCATTACATTATTCTGCAAGTATTTGACAAACAAAGGTCAGGGACCTGTCATTTCTAGGAGGGAACTTTGATTTTGAAATTGTTAGTTACAAACCTCTAATTCTTAACACTGAGGCATTACACGTACTGTTCACTTTCTTCAGTACAACCTTTTACTTAAAATTAAAATGGTCTGGACTCCTAACCTTTAATTAACTTTTAAAAACAAGGTGTGTGAATAATATGCGAATTTACGATGAAATTGAGGGAGTGTCACGCTAATTGTGCAGCTAGGCAGCGCTGTAATGTCATGTTATGGGATAGTCTAAAATAACTCTGACGTCCAACGGCTATTTTGCCAGACAAGCTGGGGCCTACCTTGACTGGCAAAACAGCCATTGGACATCAGAGTAATCTCAGACTAGTGATGGGACTGCTTTCGTAACTTAAGGCAGTGCTCTAACCAACTTATCTTACATGTCCAAAGAAGATTTTTTTTACTCAACCAATAATACTGCATTTGTATACCATGTATATCCAGTTCTAGTTATACAACAGAACTACATCTGTATCATATGATGATAAATCAGCAAATTGATGAGGGGGGTCGGATCCTGATCCCTAAATTCCGGGCTTTAAAATATGAAATACTGAGGTCCCAAATTTAAGGAAACTTAAATTCCAACATCCCGAGCTTCAAAACACCTGATCTCAACATCCCGAAAAAGGTCCTGCCCTCCCCCCGCCCCTCATTGATGACACAATTACCACTACCAGCTTTGTCTATGGTTACAAAGATTTCGAATATAAAAATTAGAGGACGAATTAACATGAACCAGATTAATGAGGAACTTCATGTGACTTTTAAAGTGAATTTGAACCGTTGTTGGGACCCTAGTGAAACCGGAAGACATGAACAAATCATTATTTTCATAAATGAATGGAGATATCTATCATTTTCATAAGAATATATATATGTTTATCATTTATGACCTAGTATAACTGCTGTCTGGTTCTTGCTCGGACATTTTGCAGGTTGTTTCCTTGGTTTTCTCTTGCTGGCCAAAGTCAATCTTGATTGTTTTTTCACAGATGGCGCCAAATTTGCAAATTAAAGAACCAACGTCGGAAAAGTTTTCCGGAAACTTATTTCCTCTCCAGGAACATTGCGTGAGGATATACAAACGATCACAAACGGACATCAGCGGAATCTTTTATTTTAAGTCTCTATAAATCAATAATCAAAACGCTTCAGTTTAAACAAGGACGTATAACCGTAACATACGTCCTTGAGTTTAAAGTACAGTTCTCTCTCAAATAAACGTTACAAGTAGCCAATATAAAATTGAACTGGTGGAAGATACTATTATTTTACATGACACTAAAATGTTTGCAACAATTTTAACATTTTTTTTTTTGTAAATGTTGTCAATCATATGTTAACCTGGGTACTATATGATGTTATTGCGGGAAACGCCACTAACCCTTGTAGTAATAAATTGAAATTAACATTTAGTTACACACAACATAATTCACTCATGATTGTTTTTTTTAATTTGAAATTCTGGGGGGGGGGGGGGAGGATTTTGAAAATAGATAACTCAGCCATGATAATCATAAAAATAAATGGTTTGTTCTGTGGTAGTTTGAAAATAAATTACCTGACTGGCAATGTATTGAAAATAAATAACTCAGCAGGTCTAATGGAAAGTATGAGATGGCACCAGATTCTTCGTAAATTCATCTTTTCCAAAAAAAAAAAAAAATCGCGAAACACTTTCCAAATTTTTTTAATAATAAAAGTATAAAAATTATTTAAATATACTTGATATGTTTGAAAATTGGTTTTACTTAACTTGAGGTATCTTGTCTCAGGAAACCTTTTATTATAACATATTTTAAATGCTTCATGTAGGAAATTTCAAACTAAACACTTGTCTCCATATCAAATTGTGTTCACAGCGAGTGCCTTGCAAGAAGCAAATTCTGTTTTCCCTCAGACGTAGCCCTGATTTTTCGCCGGATCAATATTTCTTATTTATTTGTCTTTTTTTCATTGATTGCCCTTCTGTATTCTGTTAGTGTTGCATTCCTTTTGTAATCTAGTAATTTTGTTATGAACTTGATCATGAGTTTAAAAACGGCAGCCACAGACTTTACTATGTGATTTCCATTTTTATACGCCCGTCAAAATTTTGACGGGACGTATTATGGTATACAAATGTCCGGTGTCCGTCCGTCTGTCTGTCTGTCCGTCTGTCCGGCGTAAACATGTCGCACCGTAACTTGAGAACGACTTACTCAAATTTCATGAAACTTAATATAGTTGTTTCTTATGATGGTCAAATGATCTGTATACTTTTTGGTGAAAATAAGATTTAAACTTTTTGAGTTACGGCACTTTATAACTAGAACAGGGGTGTGTTTTTTTCACATGTCGCACTGTATCTCAAAAACGATTCTTGATTATGACTTAAAACTTTAAACACTTCTTAGTTATATTAATCTCAATATCTGTATACTTTTTGGTGATGATTCAAAATTTCGTTTTTGAGTTATTGAGTATTTTGTAAAAAAGGGGGAGGTTTTTTTTACATGTCGCGCCATATCTCAAAAACTATTTATGATTATTGCTTAAAACTTTACACATGTCTTTGTTACATTAATCTAAAGATCTGTATACTTTTTGGTAATGATTCAAAATTTCATTTTTGAGGTATTAGTATTTTGTAAAAAAGGGGGAGGATTTTTTTACATGTTGTGCCGTATCTCAAAAACGATTTATGATTGTTGCTTAAAACTTTACACACTTCTTTGTTCTATTAATCTAAAGATCTGTATACTTTTTGGTGATTATTCAAAATTTTATTTTTGAGTTATTGAGTATTTTGTAAAACAGGGTGGGGGGTTTCACATGTCCCGCCGTGTCTCTAAAACAATATATGGTTATTGCTTAAAACTTTCTCAGAAACTATGATTATTGCATAAGACTTCCACATAAGACGTCGGGCGTATCATGCGCTCATGGCGCAGCTGTTTATTACTTTATCATGCACATTGGTCTTTTGATGTTGTCCCTAGAAACTTAAGTCTTACACTGAATTTATACATTTTGCTTTGAGACCAAAATATTGTCAAAACGTTATTAATACAAAACTTGCATTTTCAAATTATGAAAGGGTCTTCGGAACACTCAGAAAGCATGATTTTGCATCATTTGTTCTATATCTTCTTGGGCCTTCAGTGGCTCCAAAACCCTTTAAAAAATTTGTCTCGCTCCGCTCGGCGAAATATGTTTGCCAATACTTTTAAAAGAGGCCTTACAACCAAACTTTAATACTATGAATGTATGCAATACATGTATATGCAGTTGGGAATATAAAAGATTTATTTCTGCATAGGATGATGATTAATTCTGATTAAAATGGTACATATTAATGTCTTGACTATACATGTATTATTTATAATAAACAAATCATTTAAAAATTGTATGTTTTTGAATATCATAAATATAGTTGTGAAAATGAATAATCAGTCCCTTGCTTTAATGAAAATGAAAAATCTTGCTTCAATAGTGCAGAAAATGAATAATCTGTCCTCTTAGTTTACAAAAATAAATAACCGATCAAAAACAAATCCTCCTGCCACCCCCCCCCCCCCAGAATATCAAATGGTCGTCCCCTAACTGTTACATAGCGTCTAACCCTGTTACTAGGTCGCTCACTCATCATAGTGCAACAATGGACTCTCTCTAACATTGTAGACATTCAAAAAAGTTCAATCTCTGGGGAAAGTTTAAAATTGAATGGGATAGGGCAGACTTAAATAAGTATCAAGAAAAATTAAAAGAAACTCTCCAAGAAAACCAATCTCCGAATTTAACCTCTACAGAGCTGGTTGGAAATTTAATATACTGTCTAAAAAAGTAGAAAAATTTGTTATACCGTCAAGAATCATTAAGCTGAATGGCCCCAAACTGAAGGTCTCAGCCGAAACCAAGTGTTTTTGATTTTGCTATTTGATAAGGGACTTTTCGTTTTGGAGTTTCCTTGAAGGTCGAAATTTTGTTATTTTACTTTTCACAAGGTTTTTTTAAAGGCAGACACCACTGAGAAAAGAAGAGTTGACGGCAAAGAATAAGATTGGAAGAATATTAAACATCTGGGATTGAATTCTCAAAGGATCAATGCTGTTTGGTCATCCACTTTTTCAGTGTTTTTTTTTTGTGTGTATATAAACGAGTCTAAATTGAAAACTACGTTCAAACCTATGATTGCGTTGGATAAAAACCGCAATTTTTATACGTGTGCTTGTAAAACAAATTTCGTTGTAGAAGGGTCTAAATACAGCACAAACAACATTTTCCAAAAGACCAAAAAAGTGAAAAAGTATATTTAAACAAAACGCATTTGACTAACAGGTCGAACAACTGATGTTCTTTAACCCTGCTAACTGCCAATGGCAATTGCCATATAAAATTGATGACAAGATGTAACAAAATGGATCTTAATATAAATTTAATACTAACCAGAAAAAAAAACTTATGGCCACGATGTTATGCCACAAACATACGGTGTCAATATTTTTTTAGTACACCAGATCCGGATTTCGACAATAAATGTCTCTTCAGTGATGTTAGGGATCGAAACGGTATTTGGCAGGCCATATAAAAAGTACCCTCATTTTTAGAAAAAGCACCCTCATTTTAAGGTAGACTCTTGAATTTTAAGAGTCAATATAGGATGAACGGATCATATAAACCGGAGGGAAAATATGATACAAGCCCAAACGAAAAAATATAAACGAGTCTAAATTGAAAACTACGTTAAACGTATGATTGCGTTGGATAAAAACCGCAATTTTTATACGTGTGCTTGTAAAACAAATTTCGTTGTAGAAGGGTCTAAATACAGCACAAACAACATTTTCCAAAAGACCAACAAAGTGAAAAAGTATATTTAAAAAAGTATATTTTAACAAAACGCATTTGACTAACAGGTCAAACAACTGATGTTCTTTAACCCTGCTGACTGCCATTGGCGATTGCCAAATAAAATTGATCTTAGATGTAACAAAATGGATCTTCATATAAATTTAATATTAAACAGAAAACAATTAACTTGTGGCCACGATGTTATGCCACAAACATAAGATGTTAATATTTTTTTGTACACCAGATCCGGATTTCGACAATAAATGTCTCTTCAGTGATGTTAGGGATCGAAACGGTATTTGGAAGGCCATATAAAATGTACCCTCATATATATATTTATATATATAAACGACAGGCTACCAACCAGACCACTTAGTGGCTGATGTTTATATTTGCGGGTGATCAGTCTAATTCAACAACAAAGCGACGAACATATTCTCCAATAAGTTTTGAAAAACATAGAAACATGGAGTGATACATTGCTATGGAAATTTCATCCGAAAAATCCAAACAAAAATTTGGACCTTTTGGATTATAGCCTTTCATTTTTTATATAAGCTTTGGATTTCAAATATTTTTGCAACGAGCATCACTGAAGAAACATGTATTGTCGAAATGTACACTTGTATTTTTATATCACTACGAAACACAGAAGTCAAAAATCTAGATGCAGAAACGGTAACTTTTTAAATTTCTATAAGTAATTAAATCATAGTGGTCTTAATTAGGTCTTTCCACTTTTCGTGGAAAGACCTTTTGTTTTTCTTCTGATTATTTTTTTTTTAGGTCTTTCCAGTTTTCCGTGGAAAGACCTATTGGTTTTCTTCTGATTATTATTTTTTTCTTCCGCCAACTTTTTTTTCCTTCATACTTTTTTTGTTTCGCAAGATGTCGCTTAGACATATGGTATATGATATCGAACAGTTATTATGCTTTTGTAACTGACACCGCGTAACCAAAATCTTTTCAATGTAAGAGTTATCTTCCCGAACACTGTTTTTCTTGTTATCGCTTAATATTAGCAACCGTATAAGAAACCGACAAATTTATTTTACCAAATTGCTCGTTATATCCTCAGGATGATTTGATTAATTTTGACCGAAGCTATCCGGAGACTCCATATGAGAGTTATTTCCCCTTTTATATTTGATATAAGTGATATGCATTTTTAACTGGAAAACCATAAGTGTTAGAGGCCTAGGGTCTTTTGATTTGAGGTCCTTGGTCCAAAACAATGAAAATGAGGTCAAGGTCAAAGGTCAAGGTCATGATTAAAATTTTGATTTTGGCTTGTTATCTCTTATTTTCAGAAATCATATAAGATATCGACAAAATATTTTCACAAAATTGTTAGTTACGACATGTCGTAACACATAAATCTTAGTCGAAAGGGTACGTAGACATTTGACGTGAGTTTTCCCCCTTTTTATATCTAATATCATACATTTGGCAATATAACTCATTAACAATATAAAGTAGAGGACTAGAGTCTTTATATTTAAGGTCCTTGGTTTATGATCTTGAAATTGAGCTCAAGGTCATATGCTTATTTAACGCTCTAGATTTTGACCTTTGCTTTTACCTCATATGTACACATGAAAAAGCCATGGGACTTTTTGCATTAGGTTGTAAGCAATGTGACCTTTAAAAAGACAACCGGAAGTGACATTTTGTCAACCGGAAGTAGCTAATTTTTGTACTAAATCAATGTAAAAGTATACAGAACCATATATTTTTGGAATCAGTGTCAAGTAAACTATCAAACAATACCGGAAGTAAATTTTTTAAACCGGAAGTAAAAGATTATCTTCCTTTTTTATATTTTTTTCTATATAGAAACCATATATTTTTGGAATCAGCGTAGAATAAGCTGTCATTTGATGCTGTTACTGACATTTAAAATCAAATTTTAATATTTTTATTTTTAAATAGATTCTTCCTGGTGGAAAGACCTTCAATTGTTCTCTAAACAATTGGTTTTTAATATTGTTCTTACATCTCTTCTGAAAAAAAAATCCACATGTTTGTTATCAGTTATACTCTGAAACTACAAGTCCAATCGACCCCAAAATTTGCAGTCAGCAGGGCATACATGTACTAAAGGTTCATAAAACAACGTGGTGCAGATATCTCTCAAGAATTTTCCTAGAGAAAACAAATTGCCATTTCTTCACACGACCTTTAAATGTATTTACGAGTTAAGTAATTTTGCAAACAGTTGCCGGTTCTAATGTGTTGTGTATGTGAGTTTTTAGTTATCAAAGCTTTTGAAAATTCACTGTCCGAAATTGTTGCTTATTTTTACAATGTTTATATCTCATTCTGATAGTTTAAAGAATCGGTTGTTAGTTTCTTAAGTTCATAATGCTGAGATTCTGGAGGTGTCAATTCTTTCGCATTTCTGAATTTGTGAAGAAATCTGGTTTGTGTAATTTGTGATATCATAGTTTGTGTTGACGCTCTTGTCAGTTGATTTTGAAGTCTTTTCTACAGTTTTATTGATGTTTCTAGTTCAATGCTTATGATTTCTAGTTGAGTTGATAACATTTTTCATTTTAAACAGCAACACTCTATCAAGCACAATATGATCCTAATATTTTATACGTGCAGGTGCAATTTACCAACACGAGACATCATACATATTCAAACCGGGCTGAGCTGAGTATATATGCAATCTGTCTTTTCTGATGAAGGTAAATCCAGAACAGCGCTTCGAACGGAATTATTTACATCTTGTTTTCATTCTTTATTTCTAGTTTTGTTGTCGAATGAGAGAACTCCATTGACCACCATATTTCTATACATCAAGCGTCCAGTACAACTAATGAAAAAAAAAAGTAAAAGTACAAAAATACTGTACTCCCAGGAAAATGCAAAAGTCCCTAATCCAATGGCACGACCAAAAGCTCAAACGAATGGATAACAACTGTCATATTCAAAACTTGGTACTTTTAGTAAAATAGTGTGCTAGTGACCTAATACGGTATATATGGAGTGGGAGCGAAGTTCAAATCCCCATATGGAATTTACTGACCCCATATATACCGTATTAGGACACTAGCACACTATGTAACGAATTTATCTTACCGACTATCTTAACGTGTGAAATTTAGACTAGTGACCTATCAAAATGAGCAAGTCTTCATACTGTTAGCATTAAGAAACTACTTCCATTGATCCTACAAAGACAGATACCAACAATAACAACTTGTTAGGTTTAAATGTGTTTTATGAATTTATTTCAATCTTAATCATCACTTTCTTCGTCTGTTGAATCCTTTACGATTTTTTCTCAGTACCGTTTTGTTTTTATAAAGGGACATAACACCACTACTAACCGTGTATTAAATAAGCCCCGCCTTCCTACTACCTTATAAGGAATATAAAGGGACGTAACACCACTACTAACCGTGTATAAGATAAGCCCCGCCTACCTACTAACCTATTTTGAAATATACATGGTCTCCACGAGGGTGCTTTTAACCAATCACATTCCTAGAAATGTATAGGAGGTAAGATAAAGGCATTTAAGTGTGTACAAAATGGCGGATTGAACCTGGTTTTATAGCTAGCTAAACCTCTCACTTGTATGACAGTCGCATAAAATACTATTATATTGACAACGATGCGTAAATAAAACAAACAGACATAATATGTAAAAATGTCAAAAATAGAGGTAAAGCAGTCAACATTGATTTATAATCTTAATCACTATAAAAACAAACAAATATGTAATAAAGATGCACAAAAAAACATATATCAAATTTAACAACCTCATGCATTGCTTTTTTATTATTCGATTTTTTTTTATCTATGTTAAAAACTCATCATAGATACCAGGATATCTTTGAGGTAGGGCCATTTTGTCGTGATTTTTTTTCACATAAGGGCCAATTTCAAAAAGTGCCGACAGAATAGAATTTACTATAAAAACAAAAAATAAAAATGCTTTTTGATCAATATCTCGATTTACTTATATTATGATAGGTGTGATAAATAGTTAATTAAACCCTCAAAAAGGATGAAAGTCCAATATATGGAATCTATTGTGATTTTAGGTGGGAAAAACAGGGAATCCCCCAGAAGGACATTTCAAACCAAAAAAAAGTTATGTTTTTTGTGACTGTTGTAATTTATACTACTTTTTCCCTCAAAAATGAAATTGGTTTGGTGTGTCCTTATTACATAAAAACAGCTTTTTAATAAACAAATTGTAACATCGCTAAATTGTACTGATATACTCCTAAATAAGACAGTATAACCAAGCGTCGCCGTGGCTCCATGAGTAGAGCATAAATTGTTTTAAATACTAGTGAATTCGGAGACTTGCCGATTCACATTTTATTGTACATATTGTGAATAAAAATTTTATTGAATGAAAAAAAAAAGCATAGAACTACTAATCAAAGACCGTTTGAAGATAAGGTTCGAATCTCGCTTAGACGTTTTGCATTTTTTGTGTTTTATATATTTAATTTTAATGTTTCTATCATATTTTTTCGAATGTTGGCTTAATTCATAGAGTCATTCTGGTTCATTTTGACTTGATAGTATACTTGTATATCATTTTATTAAAGAAAAAATAATGTATCGTTTATTGTGTGCATTCCCATGACTGTCCATACTCTTGACTTACTTTCTATTCAATGTTTACATTTATCACATATATATGCAAGGAACAATCGCGTCAACTGATGTAGGTGCCTGTACATAACCAATAACACGAGATAATGCTGCGTGTGTAATATACACATAACTTAAAATGAGGCCATTGTATACAAGTTTCAAAACAACACATACAATTTTTCGAAACGTTTTTTGAACATGGTATTATGTGTAACAAATGCAGTCAACAGCAATTTTGTCGCAAATTCACTAACTGTGTAGATACTAGTAATGTCATTTTTCCACCGTCCCTGCACCGGTACCTAAGAAAATAAAACAACACCACAGAACAATTCAATTAAACTACAAATCGTGATTGTAGGTAAAGCATCAAGAAGCTACTGCATCTATATCACAACGAAGGGCCGATTTGTTAAAATGCCAGAAAAAGGCCATCTAACAAGCTGTGTTAGTAATTCAAGGTGTTCTATGACCAACTGATGTAAGATGTTCTCCGGTTAAAATATATATTATTTTATCTTATCTTATAGACGATAAAACCTTAAAAGAAAAATATAGATACGTGGTATGGTACCTTATGAGCATAAAGGCGGTTAACAATTAAACAAGGACAATATAAAAAAAATCAATAGTCTTGGCCTTGTTTTTGGTAGGAATACCTGTTCAAGGTATAAAAATAAATAATGTGATGTATGTTCATGTACCATAATTAGCATCTATCTGACTATTTAAAACATGATTTACCTATCTTATCGAATGAAAAGAATTCACGGGAAAATGGTTCTAGCTCTTTTATATTTGCGCCAGAAGATAATTTATTAATATGTTAGAGTTATCAATCTTAGACTAAAAACATTATTCCAATAACTAATGTTTCACGTCACAATAATTCTTATATCATTTGCATATCTATAAATACTTGAATTGGATTGGTCAATTAGAATTTTTCTCTAGGTTTACACTTCGATAAACCATGTTTCCGAAACTACTTTCGTAATCTATACATGCGCGATACACATTCTTGCAGGGATACTGGTATTTTCAGCAAATTGACATTATAAAACAATTGCGTAACAGTTGTTTCTATTCTAATGCATATATAACAAAAAAAAGAGAAGAATTAAAATAAATGCACTAAAGCTTCGAAAATGTATAAAAATAAAATTTAAATAAAATTCCGCGAAATTTCATGGAGGATTTGGCGAATTTAGTTCATAGCAAAACACGACGTCAAACGGATAAAAATTTTCAAGGGAAAGATTATTTCGTTACGTGTACGCTTCAAATTCGGATAATATTGAATTAAAATGAAGTTTTTGAGGTAGGTGCTATTTCATTTTAGATTCTGTTGCATTTATTGATCATTTCAGTTATGGTTTTTAGAAAGTCAAGATGGCGGCGTACTCCTTAGTTACGACATGCCATTGTGCTTTTGATGGGAAATATAGCAGCCATCAAACAAATAATGTAAATAAATAATCGCGTATGTTTGGCTGAAGAATTATAAGGATTAAACACATTTTTTCTAGAGGTTATTGGTGTGTAAACCGGGTTTCTCTAATTTTTTGTGCTATTTTCACATTTCCTGACCGGTGTGAGAAAAATATTTCTCCTCACTAGTGAAAAATCTGTTCTCGGCAAATGGTTGGTTTAAATTTGATTGTGACGTCAAAATGTTTTGTTTACTTTTGATTTTTCCTATTGTGACGTCATGAAAAAAGGCGGCAATGCCTGATGACGTCGCATTTAAAGAACACAAGTTTCTGAAAATCTTTGAAAACGACCGATAAAAATCATTAGAGAAACAGATTCCGACACTATAAATTACGATATTTCTCCCCTCTCGACAGTTAAATTTTAATTATTTAGCTTTAAATAATAAAATTTAACTGTCTCGATTGGAGAAATATCGTAATACACTTATTGCAGTGTAGGAATCTATATCTCTTACTCACAAACTTGACATTTATTCAGTTTGTGAGTTAATCGCCCCGGTTTACACATCAATAACCTCTAGAAAAAATGTGTTTAATTCTATAATGAATTTCAGCCGTAGAGTAATTAGCTAGGCTACTTCATTATCGTTTTATGTCCGATCATACGGGAAACATTTGAAAATTTTAAGGTTTGGTAATCCTGATAACTCACATTACATTTATCTATTTTGTTTCTATCATTTCTATCCCATGGTTGACTGAGAAATAGAAGTATGGTCATCCCTTGAACTTCTCCTATTCGGCAGTAAAACTCTTACTAAAGTGGGGTGTCTGTTACCTGTGCGGTATGTATGAATGCAGAAACACGTCCAGCCAAATGAGGATGCTTCGTGCAGAGAAAGAGTGTCATACCGATCTTTGCAACAAATTCATAGCTGGCCGTTTGCAAGGCACAATTTCTGACCTTATTCAATAAACCAGCATTTTACGACCAGCAGTCCTACTGTATTAATTGTAAATCTATTCTCTGCTAATCAGGAATGAAATACTTGCCACTGGATGTTAGACTTACCACAATCAATCATTCCATTTTAATCTATATTGCTTCATCTAATTCAGGTTATCTAGATACACATATATGAGGAGATATGGTATGTGAGTGCAAATGAGACAAGTACGCACCGGAGTTCAAACGACGTAACCGTGAATGCTCCTAATCTACTGAGATGGTACATGATGATTCCAATATAAACCTGCTGTACAGAATGTTTCACCAAAAGAGGCAATATTTGTTAGACACCAGTAATGTCATGTTATGTGTCGATTAACATGAACTCAGAATTTATCTTCACACATTATCGAAACTTCTTGTTCGACGGTCCCTCTCAACCTCGTGTCCATTCTAGTATCTGCGCTGTAATTTTGTTGTTCTCTGTAATAGATGATGAGTTAAGTTAAAATATTGTAATCACTGAAATGAAAGATATGATAAAATTTGATAACTGACAATACTTTAACCGACTCTTTTAAAATTAACCCAGAAACGTGCTTTTTTCACTATATCTATATAGTACCTATCCATGTTTTTATTGATTTTTATTGTAGGTCTTCAACATTTAAAACTTTAAAAAAAAGTTACAGTTATATTATACCATTACCTGCACTCGTTATGCATTATTATTGCTAAATTAGCTTAAACATTTTGTATCAATATCACGATTTTGTAAACAAATTTAGTCTATGCTAAATTCTTGATTTTGTACTTGCACTTAAATAATTTAATAGTTGTCATCTTCGTTCATGTTTTTATATCAATTTATGTGGGAGTTCGACTTGTAAAAGTGCAAGATTGGATTTTTTTTACTTTAACGATGAAAAATATTACTAAGAGGGTGTTTAACGACCTTGACTAACCCACGAGGGTCTTGCACGGTCGATAACCATAGAGTACATCTATTCACTAAAATTACATAACGACGTGAATGACTGAATTTGCGCTATAATTGAAGAAGAATATAAGTTTTTGCTTACATGACTTTTATGAAGTACATAGTGGCTGACTTAACATAGAATTTAGTTATTTAACACTATTACAACAGATTGTTACAACATGACGTTAGGGATATTATGCGTGCAATTGAACTGGTTCGACAGATGTTATAACCATGCTTTATGCTTTATGAATATATTATATGTCAATGTCATATCATTTAATTTAAAAAAAAATGAGATATAAAATCAAATAATTTATAATAATGTGCATGCATACATTTTATCATATCTTTTAGTTCAATAAAAATGAATGAAATGATGTATGTTGTATACACTCCTAAAATGTCTATAAAATGATTAAACAACGCAAGAGAATTTAAAACAACCGAACACATTGCCAGATGAAGTACATGTATCTTAACTGGACTTTATGTCTAAATTTTGGGAATTTAGGCAAACATGATGATAAAAAGTAGCAATACTTAACAGGGAACCAAGACTTCATCCAAAATTTAAAAACTATGTGAACGATATTTCCTGAAGCTTTAATAGTTGTTTTGGCAAAACTTGAAAACCCAACTCCAAGAAAAATTCAGAATGGACAGTCACTTATTTTAAAAATGCTAAGACATATGAAACGGATGCAAAACAACCGTCATTTCATTATGCAGAAAATGAATTGATTAAACCAGGTCTAATAGCTAGCTAAACTTCTCACCTGTATGACAGTCGCGTAAAATTCCATTAAATTGACAACCTTTTGTGAGCCCAACAAAAAGACACAGTAGGTAAAATTGCTCAAAAAGTTTGGTTCAGCAGTCAACCTCGTGTTCAACTTAATCACTATAAAACATCAAATTTTATCAAAGAAAAGCAAAATGGCATTTACACAAATAGATATTGAAAGATGTGGTGTGATTGCCAATGAGACAACTCTCCATCCAAATAACAATTTATAAAAATAAACCATTATAGGTCAATGTACGGCCTTTAACACAAAGCATATAGTAGGGTGCCCAATCAACAAATTTTATCGATTTACCATAACGGAATAACACACGGCTATATTTTATATCACTGGAAAGAGGAGAACAAACCTCATCGAAATATCGTTGTCGTCGTTGTCTGCCGTGGTCACGTTTTTTTTAAATCAGGGTCAAAGGTCAAAGCAAAAAATTCAGAAAAATGCAGAGTCACTTTTAGATAGCTGGTTTCTCCCACATATCTGCGTTTGGAGCAAAATAAAAACAACTAATTTATAGAAATATATCTTTTGTATCTATATTTAAAATTTATTTTATATTTTTATCCCCAAAAATGACTTTAGATTTAGAGCTGTTAAATAACAGTGACCTTGACCTATTTTAAATTCTAAATTTGAAATTTGTGTATCTAATTCATTACAAGTAACATCTAAAGATGTTTTAAAGATCTTAACTTTATATATAAATGATTTGTTTTGAAATTTGTGTAACATTAACGTCAAACTTGGTTGAATATGACGTTCTGTGTATAGCTTTGCTTTACAGAAGTAAAAATTAATGCAAACGGAGAAAAAGGGGGCTTAAAGTTATAAAAACAAAACGTCTATTAGAAATAGGTAAAACACCCCATCCTACATATACAGATGATTAAATGAGCAACAACTGGCTATGCTCTTTACACGTATTCCAAAAATAAAATAAGGGAAAGGGTTATGTACAGCACAGATGTATTTTACAAACAATTGTAAACAAAAAAGGCATGAGAAACCAAAGGGACATTATAAAATAAAGACAAGCTGACAACACCATTGCAAAAAAACACGAAAAAAAGAACAAATGCAAATAGAAAATTATGATCGAAGCTGGTATTACCTACTACGTTGAATGGTCTCCTGTGGTTTAAGCCCACCAACCACGGCAAGGTCAGAGACCATACGGCAGGTTTTTTTTTTACATATCTTTCCCCACTAGATAGATTATTACTATATTTCCAACGATTTCAAAATTGAGTAGATGATATATTTATTGTTTAGAAAAGATTATGGACTGCTTAATTTTCATTCAATAGCTAGCAATGATTCATAAGTTACAAACAGAAAAATGAAATCTTATACATCTACATCTTCGTAGTCATCAATGTTTCTAACTGCAACCAGACGAGTTTTTTTGCATTTTGACAAATGTCATTTGCCTGACATGGGCATAAATCTGTACATGATAGATTTTGTTCGAAACAAATGCAAACTTAATCTTGCCGAAATTCATATGACATCTGACCTTCGAGATAGAAAGGAACAAGTCATTCTTCTTTTCCTATCCTAACTTTTAGTATTGTTTTGCTATATGGGAAGACATCAAATTTATGTCTGGAGTGAAGCTCTTATTACATCTTGTTTAAAAGTAAATTTACAAGGATAAAGTTTGACAAGGGAGAAATTATAAATTGTAAAATTGACAATGGAAATGGGGAATGTACCAAAGAGACCACAACCCGACCATAGAACAGACAATTTTAGCCAATATTACGCTCAATTTGTTTAGGTCACAATTATCTATTTTGATTTTTGACTTGAGATCATTCAGCGTTACAACAAGATCTCGAGCTGCGTCCATAGATTCATCGATGTCACAATAAGAAAGGTTTGACAAATCGGAAAAATCATCTGGGTTTTCCTTTAAGACTTAAAAACAGCGCGCTTACCGATCCTAAGCAGGGACGGCATTGTATCGCATCATGTTAAAACATGTGCGCCTGGTAGAATGTTACAGATGGCAAACCCGAGACTTTTACATATTTCGTGGACAGGCATATAGCGGCGAAAATCTTGTGTGCAAGTTATAGTGCCTGTTTGAAAACATAGCTCATGCGTATGCTGCATGGAGGGGAAGTAATGAACGCATAAGATCAGAACATCTGTTTCTTGTGACTTTATTATTATCCTACCCTATATGCCTTTTACATCGAACTCTTTATCTACATGAATAGCATGTAAAATCATGCGGGTATCTACTTCATCGGGCGTACAAAATGATTCTCAAAACCTGAATACTCCTTCTGAGCAGAATTGGGGTCCTTGGAAGTGCTAGCTAGATAAATGACATATACTAAAATATACATGATCTTTTCGTGTTCCCAGACCCTCGATAAAGCTTTGTGTGTGTTAATTTCTCGCATATTAATAAGCAATTCAGTTATTAAGAACCCTGACATATAACACACGCATTTTATTCCTACTTTGTTTAGGGCTTGATGGGCATAGTTTAACAGGACTGTGTGCCATATTCCGGGTATGAAACGTGACCGAAGGATTTGATTTGTATATTTACTATACTATATATAAAAATATTAATTTTCGCGAACCATTTAGGTCACGGAAATTCCAAAATATGGCATCAGTAAGGAGAGTTGTACAAACAATGTAAATACACAGAACCCCATCCAAACTTGCTTCAGCTTATAGTATACATCTTTTTCTATTTTATATGTACAAACAACATTCCATTTTTCTATAATTTCGATTAAAAAATTCCAAAATCTGAGTTAAAATAGGTCGAATGCCCCAAATAAACGTTGTCTGATTGGTTGAAGTACTGTGGCGTCGATGATAAGCATAGAAAGCCTCGATGTAAAGCACACGCTTCACAGGAATAAGGAGAGTTTTACAAATAATGTGAATACACAGATCCTCCATCCTATTTATGTTTTGCTGAAAATGTTGCAGTGTTCATCATTTATGTTTTAATTCTGCTAACAACATTCCATTTTTTCTATAATTCCGATTTAAAGATGTGGAAACCCGTAATAAAAATAGATGGCCTCAGTGATTTAAAAGCAACGCAACGCAAAAGCATACGACCCTGAGTTCAACCGGGGTTATATAAACCGATTCACAAATAGATCTCCTAGCTTGCGCTCAAATGTAATTCTTAGTGAAGTATACGGGTACATTCGTTTATGGAAATTTATACACACTTTATCATTAATATATTACCAGGCTTTTGCATATTCACGTTTTTTTTTTATGCTCAACTTTAGTCAAATTCAATTCTATACATTTTTTTTTACGTAAAGCAATAGGAGTAAGAATATTATTTCGCGCCAATTTAACCAGCATCACCACCACCATCAAAATTATTTACCGTTATCTTTGTGAAATTACTGTTATATAGTTTATTAATTAGAGAAATTTTGGTAAGTATTACTTATTAATGTTCAGGTTCTACTGATGTGCTTCTCTAGACATTTTTGACGGTCAGTTTTATCCCATTTATCTCAATATTATCCCCGATGACAAAAATGTCAACCCGACCTATTCGTGTCAAAAGTGAAAATCGATCTATTTGATGAACTAATTTCTTCATAAACTGTACATGCATTATTTCTGTATTATTTGATAACTAATCACATTCACGTTGCATGTTTGCATACTAATGGGTTATGTATTAGTGGATAGTAAGGGCGATGCAACATGTGAGGTCTGCGCGATCACGTGACATTATTATTTGTAAACAAACATGCTCCCCGTGTAACACGTGTCTGAATTATCCTTTCAAAGTGTTATGAATCTTTCAATCACTATTTCATGATATATTTTTCTGTTTTTAGGTTTGCATATCAGTAGTCAAAGTGAATTAGACATAGTTCTGAGTATTGTGGTTTTTTTTTTTTTTTTTTTTAAATTAGAAGGTAAGTCTTCATAACTTCATAAGTCATTATTTAACTCTGAGACTACTATAACACATTATAGAAGTCTCAGTTTAACTGAAGTCTAAAAAGATGACTCAACTTTCCCTCTTATTCTCCCTCTATTTTTGAAACCTGCATACCAAATGAAAGGGCGTTTGCTCCCCTTCCCTGTCATTTCCCTTTAAATTTGCTCAAAAGTCATAGTCCATTTACAGTAACGGCTGATTTGTGATTTTACCATCTTAACTGCAATTTTCATATTGAACACATTTGACTATTCAGTATGAGTTCCCATGTATTTTTGTCTTATATGAAGGAGGTTTTAGGTCATGTTTTCCTAAACACCTTATTGCTATTTGTCTGTCTGGATTGTTAAAACCACAAATTCAAATATCGATGAATATGCAAGTTTTCAACAATCCAGGAGAATTGACATCCACGAAAAATATAGGAATCCACAGTAAGATTTAGGTTTTGATAAATTTTGGAAATGACATTAGGAAGTTATAAAACTTAATTCTTTGAATATGTTTCAAGCATATAACATGCATGCTCGGCACCACTTTTTATCAGGAATTTTATAATTTATGTTAAAATTCTGGTTTTTTCCATTATAATAGGTGGATTTTCAAGTTAATGAGAAAAATGCTTTGTTCACTAATTCAGCAATGCTTTAACTGTTGTGAATGTGAGCTCCCTTCGGCTATTATTAGAATCTAGATTTACATCATTCATTTTCAATGTAAGAGTTCTCCTTTCATTCAAAAGGTAGATTTCCATGTTTGCTGGTCACTTGACTAGAACATTCAGTGATATTGTTTGTCTCATTTTACGCCTGAATTTCAGATTTTTCCTAATTACCAATCACTAAAATAAATGTCATTTAATACGTATTAAATACATGTAGCATTGTATGTAACTATCATATTCATGTTTTTATTTGACATTATGAAAGTACTATTGAGATCCAGGATTCTGACTTGAATAAACAGTGTTTGAAAAACACATGGTTTTATCCGTTTCTTTCCCTTCCCTTAAAAGTATCTTTCAGTTTGAAACTACCTGACAATCATACTGAGTTCACAACTAATTTGAATTGGATTGCATTGACATTAACTAATTTGAATTAGTTTAATTCACATTTTAAACGGTTTACATTAACAAACATATAGTTCAAATGCGAATCAAATGCAAGTGAATTGTTTGTCTATCTATGGTCAACATGTTGGGGTATGACTATACCACTTTTACCAATTTTAAGGAACATTGTTGAATTTTATTTATGGAAGCTTACTTTTCATTTATATAAATTTAAGATTTATATTTCTGAGGTTATGGATTGTCTCTACTTATAAAGGGGGAGGATTCCCAGTTATTTAATATATTTAATTAAATTGTATTCAGGTGTTACAATTATAACAAAAAAAATCAATGCAAAAAAAAAAAAAAAAAAAAAAAACAATTAAAAATATAAAAACCAACAAAACAAATATTTCTTAAAACAAAACAACGATCTTCAAAATAACTCGACTATTCAAAACATACATATCGACCATACAACAAGTAAAACGAGAAATGAGTAAGTGACAATTGTCCTAGTTAATGACCTGATAGTGTAAGCTACAAAACGATTAACGGCACGAGAAAAGGCGTGTTTGAATCAAGGCAGAATTATCACTAATTTTGTGTTTAAATTGCTATTTTCTTCTCATCGATTAACATTACACGAAATATATTTGGCACATATATGAACAATGTCTTATTGATGAAATCAGAGTAAAAATCTTGTGAAAGTTATACACAATAAATTTTCTTTCGTTCAAAATGTGACAAATTTCAGCTAAAAAAATAGTCTTACAAAAATCATGAAATACTTACACTTAAATTATATAAATCTTTTCAGCTTTTTTTATATGATAAATTTAATTTTTAAGCTAGATGATCAGTATCATTTGAACAAATAACACAGAAAGCAATAATTTTATTTTTCGTGTTGAAGATGGCCTGTATGAGTAGGTATTTTTGGGTACCCTTAGAAAGCACAAAATTTTGAAAAACGTGACCACGGTAGCTTACGACGACATTCATGATTGTAAAATATAATGATTTTACAATAGTTTGCATATAAATATAGCCGTGTGTTATCCATTAACTTAAACTCGTTAACTAGACGCCTTTTTCGATACCGGGCACCCTACTAACAGAAGGAAACATGAAAGACAGGAATACAAGAAATAATTATGGAACAAATTATCACACTGCTGGGATGTATAAATACAGACCGACGCCAAGAGGATAAAATTATAACCAAAAATGTACTAAACAGTGAAGTTTAAAAATATACAAAGAAAAATTAAAAGAACACGTAATTTAGACGATAAGCAACGTCTGAACCAAAAACAGTGGCGGATCCAGAAATTTTCATAAGTGGGGGCCCATTGACTGACCTAAGAGGGGACCCGCTCCAGTCACGCTTCAGTGATTCCCTATAAAAGCAACCAAATTTTTTCCCAAAAAGGGGGGGCCCGGGCCCCGTACCCCCCCCCTAAATCCGCCTCTGAAAAATCTATACTTCAAGACCATCATATATTATTTTGAAGTTGATACGGAATAGTTGTCAACAAGGTCTTGGTATTATCAAATGAACTTTTGTTTTAGAAAAAGGAAACACGTTTGTTTGACATGATCCTGATTCATCAACCTTTTACTTATATACTGGTTACGTTATATACAACCTGACTAGAAGCTGCAAGCTCTTGACTATCGATTGAGTTAAGAAATGTATAGCCTCATATGCAGGTTAAGATGGTATATTGCTGATAAGGTGGGAAAAATTATAATTTCAATTTGTTAATCGTTCTTTTTTGCATATTTTGGGATGACAGCTCATGTCAAACTTGAGGTATAAGTCTTAAAAGAGGGACGAAAGATACCAGAGGGACAGTCAAACTCATAAATCGAAAATAAACTGACAACGCCATGGCTAAAAATGAAAAAGACAAACAGACAAACAATAGTACATATGACACAACATAGAAAACTAAAGAATAAGCAACACGAACCTCACCAAAAACTAGGGGTGATCTCAGGTGCTCCGGAAGGGTAAGAAGATCCTGCTCCACATGTGGCACCCGTCATGTTGCTTATGTGATAACAAATCCGGTAAATAGTCTAATTCGGTAGGTCATATTTTAAGATGAGGCACATGATTGTTTATTCAATATCTAACTCTGGAGGATATATAAATAGAACCCAATCAGAATAGTTTGGATTGCTTATGGAAAAAAAATCCATTAATATATCTGATGAAAAGACTTCTTTGAGACCTTTGAGACCATGAAATTATATATAGATATTTTTATGGTAATATGAAGGAAAATGATGACACAAGAGTTGTTTTGTTATGCACATGTTTCCTGTGAAGTAACATATTTCAATGAACGTAGTATATTATTCATACATACTATATAGGCTAAGTATTTTTATTCATACATATTTCATATATCAACATAAATCAACATAGGCTAGAAAGTTCATTAACAAAAGTGAAATCACAAAAACAGTGAACTCCGAGAAGAATTCAAAACGGAAAGTCCCTAATCAAATTGAAAAATCAAAATATATCATTTATTTCCTTTACCATTAGGTAGATACATAGATTGTTTTCACCCAAGGATTTTTTTTTGAGTGTACTCAATTCTGCAGAATATACTTAGGGAAAGGAAATGAATGTTTTATTCAGTTAATTTCTTTGATATCAAGATATGATACTTCGGTACATATAATTTCTTATATCCCCTTGATTTTAAAATCAAACCTGTTGTTTCTGATTCTTTGTGTTCGTGACTCGCGCCAAAGTTTTCAACAAACAACTGTGTAACGGTCTAAGCTAACTTCATATAGTAACAAAAACATTTTGACCGTACCGTTTTCAAATGATCATATTCTATATTTTCTGTCGTTGGTCAAGTTCCGTGAGAGTTCGGCAATATTCAATTATTTATAAAAATAATGGTATTTTTTATTATACGCCTGGATTGGGCGCCACATGATTTTGACAACCATTTTAAGGTGTAAAAACGTTGATGTGTTATAATAGTATTTAAATTGTGCGTTATGTCGTGCGAGGTAGATGTTTGATGTTCACGGGTATATACAATGCTACTTGTGATAGGTTGAATGAGTTACATGCAGTGAAGTAATATACTATTTGAAGTCTGTGAAATCGTGATTTTAAGCCCGTACCAAGTTTTGAATATAACAGTTGTCACAGTTGTCACAAGTTTTCTCTTTAACCTATTTGGATTCGAGCGTCACTGATGAGACGAAACGCGTGTCTGGCGTAAATACAAAATGTAATCCTGGTATTGATGATGAGTTTATTTCCATTCGTTTGATGTGTTTTGAATTTGATTTTTTTTTATAAAGGACCGTTTTGATTTTTCATTGGAGTTCGGTCTTTTAGTTATTTTACTTTTAAAGTGCAAATAGTAATCAAAGGTACCAGGATTATAATTAAGTACGCCAGACGCGCGTTTCGTCTACATAAGACTCATCAGTGACGCCCATATCAAAATACAGAAAATGTATTATAAAGCTGAAAGTTGAAGAGCATTGAGGATCCAAAATTCCAAAAAGTTGTGCCAAATACGGATAATGTTATCTATGCCTGGGATAAAAAAATCCTTAGTTTTTCGAAAAATTAAAATTTTTTGTAAATAGAAAATTTATAAAAATGACCACATTATTGATATTCATGTCAAATGTTCATATTATGTATTTTTTAAAATTTCGTTATTTAATGCCCCTATGAAAAAAACTGATTGTAAAATATTCCAAGTGTTATGTTATAAAAAAATGTTGGTTATTAAAAGTAAAGTTACAAACTATTTCAGGTCGTTAAACATTTTATTTGTCAAATTTTTCAAACAATAAATCAAACTGCTGTGTTTTTAATAGCGGTTCCAAAGACATATAATTATTGATTGCGTTATGTATCTTTTGATTGATGGTCTTACAGAATAGATATTGTCATGTTTACCAGTAATATGTTGGTCTGTTTTTTTTCCACTATGGCTTTATAGTTATTATATAAATCTTATTCAATCTTTATGTAAACCTTATATAATTTGTATGTTAACCTTATGTAATTTTTGGGAACCTTAGGTGTGAAAAGGATTTCCTTGATTATGTCAAGTAAGAGAAGATATATCTTATGTAATTAGCACTCATACTGTGTATTGGTTCAAATCAGGAAAGGTAATCATGTATATTTGCTTTTGTGTAGGTTTAAAATGAAATGGATGTTTCAGAGGTGTTAATAATGCAAGTAATAATTTAAAATCATTCCTTAAAAAAAACGATTGAAGTTATTGCACTCTTAGAGTATTGTAAGTGTTAGTGTATGCTGCTGGGTTTTATAATGAATTGTAAAGGTCGTTGTTTCATAACCAGTGTTATTCTAATTCAAAAATGAAATTAAAAATATAACTAGTATTAATTTTAAAAGTTAAAAAAAGTAACAACACACAAACAAACCAGCAAAATACCAATATTGGTCTGTGATGTTAAAGGATTCAAACTTTTAGAAACAGATGGATACTCTGAATGTAACTGACAATTACAATTAGCACATAATCATCAAGGTTCATAACAAAATAATCCAAGATTTCTTCTAAGTTTAGACATCTTTAACACTGACCTTCAGATAACTGCGCATGCAGTCTGATAATGCAGTATGAATATTTTCTCTACCAGTAGATATTGTTTTTATTGCCATTATCTTATTCGTTTAATCAATATTTTCATTGATCAAAATATTCTTGTTTCTGAATTTCCTTTTCACGAAAAGGACGAGCATGCGTTACATATACAGAACACATCTGTGTCAAATCTTTGAAAAAGAAAGATAACATTTATCTTTATGTTGTTAAAAATCATCAGAGAAACATGTAGATTCCATCACAGAATCTCGTGCACGACGACCTTTTCTCCACTCTCGACAGTTTAATTATATATATTTAAATATTTCGGCAAGACTCGGGTTTTTGATATCAACACTAAACTGTCTCGAGTAGGCAAATATTTAAAAATACACGATGCATTGGTTGAATCTATCATATTCACATTCGCTTATCTACAATTTGCCAATAACCATATTTTGGCATTGATGAAGGTCATGTTTTTCTCAGAACTACACTAAATCCAATAAATGGATGTTGGATGTGTACTGATTGATTATATAGTCTAAGATAATGATTTTTAATTAGCTGTTAATTATTGGCTTTGAACTAACTATCAGGAACTGCGAGTACTATCTGATCTGTGATTAGTGCTTTTTTGTGTGGGATGTATAAATACCCTCCCATGTCAGATCTGCTTTTTATCGATCTGATGAGATAATCCTTTTTCAACTGATTTGTACAGGTTGTTCTTATGTTGGACTGTTACACTTCTGGTCCTTATTGGGAGGAGGGTTTGGCACCAGCAAATGTTTAATCCCGCCACATTCTGTTTGTGCCTGACACAAGTTAGGAGTCAGCGATTTAGTGGTTGTCGTTTGTTGCTGATCATATTTCATCTTTATGACTGATTCATCTGCTGCCAAATTAAAGTTACAGTATTATGTGATCATTTCAGGAGGTTTTGCATGCATCTGATACTGTTGGGCACCGTTGACACCTTGTGGTTAAACATACATAGATATAAGAATATGTGGTATGAGTGCCAATGAAACAACTCTCCATCCAAATTACAATTTGTAAAAATAAACCATTATAACTAAAAGTACGGTTCTCAGCACGGAGCATTGGATCACACCGAACAGCAAGCTATAAAGGGCTTTAAAAATGACTGGTGCAAAACCATTCAAACTGGAAAACCAACGGTATAATCTGTATAAAACACGAGATACGAGAAATACTTCAGCACCACATAAAGTAACGACAACCACTACACACCAGGTTCCTGGCTTAGGACATTTTAGCATGGTATAAAGAGTGATTAAAAAATATCGACCTCAAGAAAATTCAAAATGGAAAGTCTGTAATCCAAGGCAATATCAAAAGCTCAAACACATAAAACGAATGGATAACTGCCATATTTCTGACTCGGTACAGGAATTTTCTTATGTAGAAAGTAATGGATTAAACCTTGTTTAACAGCTAGCTAAACCTCTCAAATGTATGACATTAACATAACATTCCATTTTATTGACAACGCATTGTTCAACTGTTGAACGCCGGTTATTCGATATTCAAGAATTTTTTTTTATCGCACACTTATTCACATTGTAATGTGATTATGATTGAAATGCAGATCCTATTGTTGAATGACCATTTTCAAAACTCTTTCTCGTTTTATCAACCATTGTTTGTATTTTTTGTTTTTGTTTTTGATCTGGGTTTCTTGCTATGTCTTAGGATGTTGCAATCAAATTTAGAACGCAAAATGACTATAATAATTAGTGGTGTAATTGAACATCAGATGAAACCATCATTACAAAATCAAGACATAAAATCAAGACATCAACTAAGATCCATATAATATAATAGATGGTATGCTTGACACAAGTTGTATTTACCATCACAGCATGTATGTGCAAAATACTTTGAATAAAAGTCTGGAAATAAGGTGATTATTAATCCTGATAGTAGAACAGATAATTATAATTGCAGAAAACTTTAAAGGTGTTTTACTGGAAAACAAATAAGATACAACATTAAACGTTTTAAAAGGAATAATTTAATGAACATTGGTATTATACTAACATCAAAGATGGGTACGCCAATCAATATATTGGTTTACCGTTCGTCTTGTCATGGGAAATTAGATCCCTAAAAAATTATTAAGAAGATAAGATAAAGAAATGCATACATACATGTATACCACACTTCTTCATAATAGATAAGTTCAATAAACGCCAGTAACATAATACAACATGATACATTAGTTCAATAAACTCTAGGTAATGAAAACTGCAGTAGTTATGCAATGATTTAAATCAGTATAAAACGTTTTCCTTATCTAACTGCCATCCTTTGAAGGGTTCAATATACTCGTTTCTCCTTCAAATATTTCTACAACTGTTATAATAAGAAATTATTGTGGTAACGTTTCATTTTATTATATGTAGTGGTAGCATTGAAGACCTTTTTAAAGTTTTTTCTTTTCTATTTCTTCTCTTCCTTATCCTTGTTCTCACCGTTTATTGACATATCCTCCTTCAGTTTTACTTGTTTTGTGATTCAAATTTTGTAGCTTCTGCTTTATAAATAGAAATCATCAAAATGAAAGTTGAGAAGAAATCGATCTCAATTTT
This sequence comes from Mytilus galloprovincialis, assembly GCF_965363235.1. Taxonomy (NCBI): domain Eukaryota; kingdom Metazoa; phylum Mollusca; class Bivalvia; order Mytilida; family Mytilidae; genus Mytilus; species Mytilus galloprovincialis. The sequence goes on from NC_134838.1 coordinate 107,047,212, forward strand.
AGGAGGCCGAAACTAAATCGTTAGAGAAAAAATTTAAGAGGACTATTGATAAACGTATGAGGGAAACAAAATAGAAATAGAATAAAAATTTTGAAATCCACTTATCCCAAAGAGTATTGGGAAATTTTGAATAGTAGAAAAAAAACAGAAAAGCCCTAGTATACCTATGCATATATTGTTAGATTATTTTAAAACTTTAAATGCTGGTAGCGCCAACGAAGATAGCCAAAACGATATAGATTAAACATGTCATTGAATGGACGATAACTATAGATAAAATTGAAAAAGCAGTTCAAAAGTTGAAACATAATAAAGCCTCTGATGACGATGTCATAAATGAGTATTTGAAGCGTTTATTTCATATTCTATCTTCTATTTTAGTAAAACTTTTTAATATTATATTTGACAGTGGCATTATTCTCGAGATTTGATTATTTTGAAATATTATACCAATATATAAAAACAAAGGTGACAAATTGGATCACAGAAACGTTAGGCCTATCACTATTATTAGCTGCTTTGGTAAATTATTTACCTCTGTTTTGTTTACAAGATTAAATAAACAAGTTTTCGGATGATTATCGAATGATTTGTGAAAATAAGCCAGGGTTTCGAAATGGAGACAGTACTACAGATAATTTTTTTTTATTTATATGTTTTTTTTAGTTTAATGAAAAGTACAAAAAAAAATGTATTGTGGCTTTATTGACTTTGCTAAAGCCTTTGATAGTGTATGGAGAAATAGATTGTATCAGAAATTGCTTGGACACGAAGTAAATGGTAAAATTTATAACGTAATATTCAATATGTATATTGGTATTAAATCAAGAATTGTTAATCATGGTCAATCATCTTAATATTTTCCTTGTAAAATTGGTGTCAAAAGTCAAATCACAAAAATACTGAACTCCGAGGAAAATTCAAAACGGAAAGTCCCGAATCAAATGGCATTATCAAATGATAAAACACATCAACGAATAAACAACAACTGTTATATTCCTGACTTGGTACAGGCATTTTCAAATGTAGAAAATGGTGGATATCACCTGGTTTTATAGCGCTAAACCTCTCGACTGTCTTGTCTCATACACAGTCATCTTAGTACCAGAATCTATGACAAACGAGGCGATTTTGATTTTGAAATTATCAATTTCCCCCACCTTAGTAGCAATACACCAACTTCACCTGCATATGGAATATACATTTCCCAACTTATTCGGTATTCAAGAGCTTGCAGCTCCTATTCAGACTTTGTAAAACGTCACCAATGTCTGAGCAGAAAGTTGATGAACCAGGGGTATGTCAAAGAACGTCTCGTCCTTTTTCTAAAAAAGTTCATCGGAAGGTACCCAGAACTTGTTGATAAATATTCCGTATCAACTTCACAAATAATACACGATGGTCTTGAAGTATAGATTTTGCGTACTGACGTTGTTTATCATCTTAATAACGTGTTATATTATTCTTTTATTTGTCTTTATTGATATTACTTTTACTGTTAAGTCTGTTTTTTTGGGATATCCCTTTTGACGTAACTCTGTGCTTATGTATCCCATCATAATTTGAACGACAAAATTATTTTATGATGTGACTCTGTACCTATGTATCTTGTCATACTTTGAATGACAAAAATATTTTATTTATTAATAGTACTTTTACTCTTAACCCACTTTTTTGTGATATACATTTGACGTGACTCTGTACTTATGTATCCCGTCATACTTTGAACCACACTATTATTTTATTTATTATTACTTTATACTGTTTAGTCAGGTTTTGTTATATCGATCATACTTTGAACGACAAAATTATTTCATGTCTACCTTTGCAAATTTCAAAATCGCAATTTTACACCAGTACTCAAAACCCTCCTTCCTTGATGGGTGCATTTTACATAGACAAATAAAATCGTATAATATAATCAAAATGAGGATGTTAATTTGATGTATGCCTTTTTGTGCTTCTTCGTTACATTTGTTGTTTTTATAGTGATTAAGATGATAACACAATGTTGACTGCTGTACCACTATTTTTGACATTTTTAACTATTGTGTCTGTTTGTTTTGTTCTCGCATCGGTGACAATATAATGAAATGTGACACGACTGTCATACAAGTGAGAGGTTTAGCTAGATATAAAACCAGGTTCAATCCACCATTTTCTACATTTGAAAATGCCTGTACCAAGTCAGGAATATGACAGTTCTTGTCCATTCGTTTTTTGATGCGTTTTGTTGTTTGATTTTGCCATGTGATTATGAATTTTCCGAATTGATTTTCATCTGAGTTCATTATTTTTGTGATTTTACTTTTTTGTATGACAGTCGCATCAAATTAATTCCTTTACATTTACCACGTTGCGTGAAACAAAACAGACATAAACGGTAAAATTAAGTATTAATGGTACCAAACCCTTACCCTTAACTGAAACAATAGTGTAACATCACAATATTGAAAAACACACTATAAAATAGCAATTGAAATGGAATAACTCATTCAAAAGATATTTACACAAGTGAACATACACTGATCAAATAAATTTGATCTATGATACAATATAAATACAAAATTAATGAAATAAGGGATGAAAAATTAAAGTAACAGTATTATACCGCTGTGAAATGTTAAACAATATCAGAAAAACAACAACAGCATTGAACAAAAAATACCATTATATTTTACACAGGTAAATGAATTTTGTTGTTAGGTTGTTAGAGTTTAAATGAAGAAAGGAAATATCGTTACGAAATAAATAATTTTGATGTTCATAGTATGAAATGAAAATATATAGTAATACAAAACACTTACTAAATCTGGTATATAGACCAGATATTACCCTGAATAAGTAAACATTAAATAACAATAAAGCATTACAAATAGTATCAACAGGTCAAATTCCCAAGTTAACACGATTCGAGAGTACTCGCATTTACTGACAGCTAGTTAAAAGCCAAACACAATTAATAATAAAAAATCATGTTTTACACTTAATATAGCTAAAATCATTTTCCTGTACATATAATCTAAGGTAATTTTCCTGTACAATAAAAACTAAGGTCATTTCCCATTACAGGTTTTAATTTAACCTCGTCAATGATGAACTTTTGTCAAGTTGTAATTTTCTTTCACTTGCCAAGTTTTGTGTTCTTAAATGATTTTCGATAGTCTGTTAATTTATTTTTTACTCGGTGAGAATTAGATTGTTTTTAATACCTACCATTACTGGAGGCCTGTATGTTGACAATTATATGTCTTATAGTTTCTAAATGTCTTTGGGTTCCTGTCCACATCTTATTGTATTCAAATAAGTAGTTAAATTTTGAACAGAAACTGAATCTTTGTTCAAACAACCTTAATCGAATTGATTACAATTTGTTAAAGGTCACGTATATACATTGCACTAAGAAACGCTATACAAATTTATAAATATCCTGAAATGTATATAACAACGTCAACATTATGCATTTTTATCCTTTTTATTAGAATTTTATGTCTTATGGTTTAATTGTTTTGAATAAAGTCTAATCAATCTAAGCAATTTATTGCAAATTTATTTTAGCCGTGGGAAGAATTTTTACTAATGAAAAGAAAAATGTATTACGTAAGTCTTTTAAATAACAATTAACATGTTTTTGAGAAGTACATTACTTAAATCTGCTTTTAACGATGTACCTAATGTAGTTTAAGGATAACATTTTTTACGGCAAGAACAAATTGAGATGGTATTACTATGTATGTGCTTATGCGGATAATGATTACGGAAAACGGTTTAAAAAAATTAAATTATACACGCCTTGTTAAGAAAGTACATATGACCATTATTTAATGGAAAACTATAAAAACTGTTCTAACCAGAGCTAGTTATCCTGTTGCTATTTTATTGTAAAAATTTGGTGAGATTTGTTGATGATATACAGCTAGTTGTACCAGATGCTATTCCTCCGTGTTTTCATATGACTCAATGGTCATTTATACCAAGTGTTTGCTTAATTTACACTTAAATGTATGCCCTGATATTTTGACACACCTAAAAAAAAACACCATTTTGGTTATAGTAAAAAATTACTACCAAAAATTGCAAATGTACACAAAAACGTCAACCACGTATTATAAATTACATGCTCCTGGCTTTGGACAGACATATCTTAAATGTGGTGGTCGGTCAGCACTCCTAAAATAATACAGTGATGCAACAGCACAACATAAAAACTTAATACAAAATCAAGTTGGAATAGTTTGACTCATCAGATCGAAACACGGCACAAAACAACAAACATGGAGACAAAAGACACCAAATGACAACCTCACATTACTAGAAGTTACTAAAAACTATGTCAACGCCAATAACAGCTAATACTAAAATCATACTTTCCGATTTTCTCGAAACATGGAAGTGGTGTGTGCATAAACATACAATATATTGTATGATTCATGTTAAAATCCAAAGTTATGCATGATATTTTCAAAAAGGAAAAATGATATCGGTTGACTATGTAATAGAAATATGGCATGACTTGGAGTTGGCGTTATTGGCAATACGGAGGTCATGATATCGAAGTCTAAAAAGTAAAAATAAAAAAAACCGAACTCCAATGAAAATTCAAAATTAAATCTGGCAAAAACCAAAAGCTCAAACACATAAAACGATTGAAAAGCGATTATAATTTATAATTGAAAAATGAAAGAACACTATAACATGCAATTAAGACGATGAACAACGTTCTTACCTAGAATCTATAGTTCAAGACCATAATGTATTATTTGAGAAATTGATACGGAATATTTATCAGCAAGGTCTTGGTATGTTCCAATGAGTTTTGTTTCGGAAAACAAAGGACGAGACGTTTTTTGACAGAACCCTAGTTCATCCAACTTTCTGATCAGTCTTTGTCACTTTTTAGAAAGTTTTGAGTAGCAGCTGCAAGTCTTCGAGTTGTTAAATTTATATCCCGTTTGCAGGTGCAGTTGGTATATTATTACTTAGGTTTCTGGTGGGGTGGAGAACTGATAATTTCAGATTTTTTATCGGCACGTTTGTCGTAGATATAAGTAATGAAATGGCCACTTATGTAAAATTCGAGGGATAAGTCTAGAAATGAGCACGAGGAAATCTTATCTTTTGTTTCTTTAATTTCAAGTTATGGAGGATATTTGTATGAAACCCAATCAGAAATTTTGCATTATTAATGGAAAAATTATCAAAATATCTGAATGTTAAGATAAATGATCTGGCTTCTTTGTTCTAATTGTTTTTGACAATTGTCTGAAGAAACTGAGACTTGTATGAAAAAAAGAAGAGGTCAGCAACGGGAAGTGCACAGTTTGTTCCCATAGGAGTGCCGACAATATTTTGAAAAAAAAAGTCTACCACATTAATTCTCATATATGTTGTTAATAAGAAACTCAAGCATGCTGATATTCCTCTGTGTAGCATGTTTTACCTTTTTGTTCACTATTAATGAAATTTGCCATATGGTATCCCAAAGTAACAAATTGAAAGCATATGCTCACTTTTATATATTGAAAAGGATTGTCAACTTAAAATATCATTACTTAAAGGTAAATTTTGAACAATCTGAACAATGACAGCACTTTTTGAAAACAGATTACTACTTTTTATTCAGAGTAAAGTGACAGCTATATGTTCTCAGAAGAGGATAAAAAAACCTATTACGATAAAAATAAAAAAAAAACACCGAATTTGGAACCGATCCATGAACATTTTGAATATATAGATACAATGCTAACACTACCAAACACATTATAACTAACATTCGATACGATTTCGCTTCCGCTTGTGGTCGAGACAGGTCATTACGACAAGCTGGATACGTCATTACATGATAGACTGTAAATTTTGACAGGGCAATCCTATAGAAACAGAAAATATTTTTCAATTAACTTTTTATTGGATGCAAGGAAGGAACTTTTTAATTATATAAAAATATTTTCATTCTTTTTATAATATTTTTAATGCTGACGACAAGTCTAGTTTTATATGAACAGTGATGACACTCAAGTTTGATAAGTAAAGACATTACATTCAATGCTTAAACGAGTACTGATAAAATTGTGAACTTGTAATCTTTTCTGGATGTACAAATAAGTCTTAATGAGTATTTGAAATCTTTATTAAAATATATTTTTGTTATTTTATTATTCACGTTTGGTATTCATTATAGCGTTTTTTGCAAGGATGAAAGTGTCATATATCTTGGAGGTGGGAATCTAATATGATTGTCAAGATTTTTGTTTAATGCAGGGAAGTGTATAAAGATCATGACAATATAATAAACCATTTACTTACATACTTTTTAAATACGTTCAAACGGTATAGGGCCTCGAGTTTAGAAAGATCCCATAATGGCAGTCTTCAAGGTAAACTGTCTGTTTCTATCAACAAATATTTATATTGGCAGTCTGAATTTTCCGCGCTTTATATCCTTCTTGACCTGCTTACAAAAAGAAAGTCTCCTGAATCTTATATATTATGTCGTCAAATTCGGTACACTTGAAATAAACGTTCTATTAAAATACACTGCAGTTATTGAGAACAGTTGATATTCATAATATAAATAGGAAAATAGTGGTGTTACACATTTGTATTATCTTTATTTTGTATGTGTATGTGTCTCTCGGTATACTTTTTCATAAGTCGGCCCACCATGTTAATAATGGCTTGTATTTGTTGATAGAATTTCCTAATAGTCATAGTTATAGTAACTAAATATCATTCCGTTATCATTAACTTTTTTTTTCAGTTTAAAGGAGGCATTTGAAGTTTTATTAATCAACAGTTCAACTCAAAGTCTTTAGTTTGCGAATTTACCAGAAGAGTGGTACTCCAATTGAGAAGCGGCAAATTACCTGTCTAGCAACTAGCGTTGAAAAGTTTTCAAAATGCCTTGGTAGCAATTCAAGATACGTTGTACCAGTTAATATCTGAATGGATGTTGACTTCGAATCCTGGCTGGCTGGTGAAAAAGCTGGCATGGATCCAAGGGTCAAAACTGCCCTGGCCTTTTCCTGACTGCTTGTTTCCGTTTTGGTTGTTGATTGTTTAGTTGAGTGGCTAACTGGTTGGTTCGGTTGCTGGTGGTTTTGTTCAGATCCTGTCCTGTTGGACGACTGGTTGATATTTGAATTAGATCGCCTTGTTATTTGACTTTTGTCGGTACGCTACTTTGGTCTACTTCTTTGTCGACCCCGGATACCACTGCCGCTAAAATCTGGGTTTTGTTGGAACAAAATATTACTCCGGGATTTTTCTCTCAAGATTTTGATAATTATTGCCTCTCATTATTGTCATTTTCCAATCTGATATTTGATGTTTTATTAAAAAATAACGAACATTATTTGTTTTTCTTTTAAATTTCATTTTTAAAAGCGGCCCGTTATGTCCCCGTCCTTAACAATTTTCAATGAAACTGAAAACGAAACAACAAAAAAACGGTAAAATATTTATAGGAACATAAACTATAAATAACACATGTGTAACTAGTATACAAATATCCCACCACACTGCAACGTGATCTCAAACAAGAATGTGATGTACGACCATTGAATATCTGGAAAAATTTAAATCTCACTTTTGCCACGAATCAGGGACTTGTGAGTGGTATGTTGATAATGTTAGGTCTTATTATTATTGTACTAAAGTAAGAAATTCCAAGTAACGGATCACTACAATTGAAGATAAAAATAGATGCCAGGCGATGTACATCATATATTCTTTCATTGAATTGAGAAACAAAGTTGAAAACGATGAAAAAACTTAAATATTACTTTTACTACATTTCAGAAAGAATTATTTCAGGCAGGGCCGTAACTACATTGAGGCAAATGAGGCAAATGCCTCATGTTTTAAATTTCAAAAAAAAAAAAAACTAAAACAAAAGATTGTCTTCATATGATTGTCATTTCGAATTGTTTTCACTGAAAGTGTCTTGCAAGAAGCAAGTTCTCTTCACTCTCTGATGTCGCCCTTGCATATTTTTCCTAATCCATGTTTCTATTTAATTTTGGTTTTCCGAGTTGATGGTCTATTGTTTGTACTTCTGTGTCCCGGGTTTGTCTTTTGTTCATTTATGACTAGTCTGAGTGTTGATTTTCATTTGTAAACGTGTCACACTGTGTAATGTTGCATGTCCATCGATGTCCAGGCATTCTCGCTACATTGAAGACCTGTTGGTGACCTTCTGCTGTTGTTTTTTCTATGGTCTGGTTGTTGTCTCTTTGACACATTCCCCATTTACATTCTCAATTTTAATTTTATTATGCGAGAAAATATTTTAAGAATATACGATGCTACTGGACACAGAAAAAAGTGGTCGTTTCTGCATAGAGAATTGAACTTGATATCAAAGAATACTAAACTGCCTTTCTTGTATATAAAACCATACCCAATTTTTCTTAGTATGGATTGCAAAATTAGGTATTTTCTGTAAGTGAAATATGCACAGAAGTGATAGATATGTATTATAAATATAGAAAATTGAATATCTTAATCAACAAAAAAAAAATAAAAAAAATAACTGTATCATATACCCAAGCGCCTGTTGATAAAACTAGATAGCTGACATGGTTTAAATTGAAGTAAGACCACCAATTTCCCGGTATCAAATCATTTGTTGAAAAAAACATCAATGTATTGCCATATGACCTTTTACGTTCAAGGGTTAAATTTGCATTAAGTCGTGTTCAGACCCTGGAGGGTCTTCAATAATGTAAGAAACATAAATACCGTAAAACAAGGTCAATATGGTCCCTAGTGGTGACTTGAGCAGTACTAGTATTTAACGTATATTACTGCACTAATGACTGTCACTATATTTAAATCTAGTCATAAAAAATCTCAAGTCAGCACAATACAAGACAAGAACAGACAGACAGATCCGGTATTAATGATTATGAGAATTACGATTTTTGCTTTATCCTACATATCGGTCTTTTAATGTTTTGAATTTCCCTAAAACTTTAAAGTCTTAAATAACAATGAATCTATGTTTTTGCTTTGAGACCAGAATATTGTCGAAAAAATAGCTAAAAATGATTTGCGTTTCTATGTCAGAAAGAGTCCGGGAAACGCTCAGAATGCACGATTTTGCGTAAGAGCTTAAGACCCCTCGCCAAAAATTTTTCTCCTCGCTACGCTCGGCGAATATATTTTGCCTCAGTATTAAAAGGGGCTAGTTACGGCCCTGTCAGGTATATGCACATTGCTGCAAAACAGCTTGAAGTCTATGAAAATGTATGATAAAGTGAAACGAGCTTGTTTTAAACAAGTGGAAGGGCATTGGACACAAAAAAAGAAAAACTGTAAACCGTACAAATGACACAATATGATCAATTTATTTGCTGATAAAGCCAATAATATTTTCCATTGCAGGTTTTCTAAATTAAAGTTTATATCCACATGTCGTTGTAGTTTTCTTTATCGAGAAGCGATAAAAGGTCCTTTGTGAATAAAAATCGTCATTAAATACTTTCTAGTAAATAGGTCTTTCAATGTAAAAACAAAAACGCTGCAAATTTCTTTATATAAATAAAACAAGAAAACTATTTTTTCTGACCGTTCTCTTTATTTTCATCTGTGGAATATATATGGCAGTTTATATCATAATTTTTAATGTTGGCGTTTGTTTTTGTTGCAGTTCAGTGTTTCTGTTGTTCCGTTGTGTTTTGCCTTATAGTTGATGTGTTCCGCTCAGTTTTGGTTTGTGACCCGATTTGTATTCCCCTTATTAAAGTCATAAGAAACTTCAAATTAAAAAAAAAATAATGCATATGTTTTTTATAACTAAATGGCTAGTTTTTATAATAAAACTAATGTACAAGAAAAATTCTATAATTTATCCAAATTAAGAAGAAATTTACTTTTTATTAATTTTTTACTTCTGGTAAACAATTCACCGATATGTTTTCCGTATGCAGGGAACTCAGCGTTACCTTTCTCGTAAAAATTTGGTGGTCGCAATACGCATTGATCTGGCATTGAAATACATTATTATCTTAATGTTCATGTTACGCACGTGCTCAATATCCATGCTTCTTTGTTGATTGTTGTAACAATCAGTAAACTACGGGTTCAAAATTCGGCAATTATTAGCTGCCACATTTTCACATAATAACAGACCGAGAGAATTTTTTTTTACGATCATACAATATGGATGCGAAAAAATGATAAAATCGTGCACAGAAGACTTATTTTTGTTTTTCGTTCATTTTTTTTAATATAAATAAGGCCGTTAGTTTTCTCTTTTGAATTGTTTTACATTGTCTTATCGGGGCCTTTTAAAGCTGACTATGCGGTATGGGCTTTGCTCATTGTTGAAGGCCGTACATTGACCTATAGTTGTTAATGGCTGCATCAATTTGGTCTCTTGTGGACAGTTGTCTCATTGGCAATCATACCACATCTTCTTTTTTATATTAGTTTGTGATATATACATTTATCATATACTTAGACTAAATAACATATAAATTTTACTGTTTAATAATAGCATTAAATTTACGTAAATTCCATATTTTTCGAATTGGTGCTTAGCGGGCTGATATGAAAAGTTTATTACATGCTTCGATTGTTATCACATGCCTTTCCGTAACGTTATGGCATGGCATTCCGGTGATACTCGGCATATCCCGGAAAATGCACCTCAATGCAACGTTTTCAGTGAAAAACATTACAAAGTAGTGTACAAAACAATTATTTGGATACTGAAAAGTATATTTGTGTAAAATAATAATAAAAAAACAGTTACTTTGAAAAAGTTGACTTTTCCAAACAGTATTCATTAAGTATATTGTTGATTTTTTTTTGTCGATTCGTCCATATTAAAATGATTTTCTTCTCTGTTGAGGCATATGATAGAAAGATTCATATCGAATGTACTAAATTTGGGGTCCGACGTCCGTGAACTTTTCACTCTTTGGACTTCTATTTGAGAACCACGTAAAAGGATCAATATATGAATCTGTTATTTTTCTCCATTGTTGAAGCATATGATAAAAATATCATAACATGTCATTTTTCATATCGCACGTATTATCAGCCCGCGAGCCATGCGGTTCTTTGGCTGATATTAAACCTAGGGCTGATAATACATGCGATATGAAAAATGCCATGTAATAATCTGATATTATCGCTATTTTGTTCATTTTTCCTTTGATCTTTTTTTGTGATAATTTTTCATATCATGCTACTCGCTTGAGATGGAAAATTATTGCTAGAAACTAAGGAGCCACGTGGCGTTGCTAATGAAATTGATATGAAATTGACAACGTCGTCATAGGTAAAATAGCGATAAACAGATTATCATTGGTCATCTCAACTCGATTGCTTTTCTCGCTTTAGCCGGTCACGCAATCTCGTTGAGATAACCAACGATAACCTATAAGTATTAGTTCCAGAATTAGATAAACATTTTTTTTCACCAGTCACTCGTTTCATATGACTTTAATCGTTTTTTGACTATCGAATAGCGATATACTACTGTTGCCTTGATTGATAGGTCGCTCAAATTTTGTGTCATTGCATCCTTGAAACTGCTCTTGTAACAAATATAAACAGAAGTTTATCTGTTATTTACATAAATATATCAACTTTAAGCACTCATTTGAAGACCACCCCGTCTTCAGTTCGTATGTATAATTTGCATCATTCACCGCAAACATGTCGAGAAGCCTGGAACCTGCTAATACAAGAAGGAAACGTATTTTATAAACAGAATTCTGCTTATGTTTGGTAAATTATATATCAGTTTTGATAAATTGTACATGGGCTATTAAATTAATTTACTTAATGCACATAATTAGCATACCTGTTGTTATAAATCATTTGTATCATAACATCAAATAAGCATTTATTTATTATGTAACTCGGTAAAGGAGAACTTCTTCAATAAACAAATATTAAGAAAATTCAAATAAACAAAACTCATGAAGTGTTTTCTACGGAAGCGTATTAGTGCCACACATTTTTCTTCTTCCTACCTTTGCGTTTAACGCAAACCGGTCATTATAACGCAAACATTTGCGAAATAACACAAACATTTGATTTATCTTATTTCTTATTTAAGATTCAAAGGAAACTACAGTTATTAATGGAGGAGGCTGTATATATTGTAGTCATTGTAAAGTAAAATGCTTGAATGATTAAAACATATCATTGACTAATAATGAGCAGAGGATGTGGTATGAAGGCCAATAAGAAAACTCTCAATCTATTACAAAGAAAATTTAAGTAAATTGAGGTTAGTTTAAACATATTTATTTATAGTGGATTGGGAAACAAGTTTTGCAACTTATATTAATCCCTTTCCACTTTGCGTGTGCGATTGCTGCCTTGTAGCGGCATTAGCCTGCTCTTTTTCGAAATCTACAAGGGTGTCTTTAACGTGCAAGATATATTGCTCTTTCTTAACACGGGTCAGCCATTTATCGTCCCCCTCCGACGAACTATCATCGTTTCCTCAAGATTCACACAAGCTACCCTTTGGCAATAGATGTAAAGAATGAAGATGTTATATTAATAAAATTATGTTCTCTCCATTCAAATTGCTACCCAAGCATCTTAAAAATACATCACTATATTGAAATGAAAATACAATGACTTTCTATCAAAAAATCTTTATCATATTCTGAGATTAAACTTTGTCTATTTGACTTTGAAGTTTCACAATTGTATGACATTATTTTTTTTTTTTATCTTTCAATTCAAATATGCATATATACTATACTAATATCTATTTTCTTTATACAAATCTTAATGTATAATTGAAATCAAGATATTTGCGTTGATCTATGCCTGTAAAATTTATTAAACGAAATGAATTTATTCCTTTTAGTAAATTTCTACAGTAAGAGTAGAAAATTTTAGATATTTTTTTTTAATTTATCAATTCACTGTAATCTAGACGGATTATGGCAATAAACCGCGATTCATAAAAATAAATTACGTTAGGATTCCTATCAACTAGGAAATATGTAATCCATGCTTATATGCATGCAGATATAAATGTATCTTTATTATCTTTTATTTTAAGCTTAAGGTGATAGCTGCGATTAGTATAGCTCACTACTTCAAAAATGTATAAGATTCATATGAGTACATCATTTAAAGATAGACGAGTCCAATTTTGAAAATAGATGAATATTAAATTACTAGTCCGCTGTTGGTACATATAATCTTACTAAAATTCAACCCATAACAAATGATAAAGTTGTGTCCTTTTGACTGCACAATATGTCACTCTACTACAAAATGGAGGTTTTGAATCCGATGCCTGTAGTAAGTTGAGTAAATAACTTTTTCTGAATATTAATGAACCTTACTTTTAAGATGTTCGTTTAATGTTGGCAAATTATTGTCAATTTTTTTACATTTGTTCAATAACATAGATGTGAACTGCTTCATGAGATATAGGATTTATCTTTCCCATTCGGAATAGATGTGAATGCTTTTTTCACACGAAAAGTGAAACTTATGTAAAATAACAAAAATACTGAACTCCCGAGGATAATTCTAAACGAAGAGTCCCTAATCAAATGGCAAAATCGACAGCTGAAACATACGAAAAATATGATGCATGGGGTTTGATGAATATTTACTATACGAGGCATAGGATTTGACGTCCCAATTCAGACTAGAGGTGAAGTTTTTCTTTTTTTGGTCACGCAAAGCCAAATGAACGCCTCTTATATTCAATAGTAGGTTTACTGCTGGACGGAAGAAGTCCAGGCGACCTGATTTTGCAATAGTGCAAGTTTATACCAAATTATTTTCAGAATATTTTTTTTAACCTTCTTAATTGGAAAATATTTTAGTACTGATTATCAACGATCCAATTACCGACCATCTGTTTTTTTTTTTACAAAATACTTTTATGACTTCAAGATTATATAATTCAGTAATATTTTATTTTAAAATAGTAATGAATAACAATTTTCCAGTAGACACATGGTCCACTTATTTTGTTTATGTGAAATGTTTTTATGTACTTTGAAGTGAGTAAGTTACATAAATGTATAATATCTATAAATCTGCATTGCAAATTATTATCATAGTGCATTTACACGATAAATCAGCATATAGTACATTCGAGTATGTTATAACAATGATTTGTATAGAAATCCTTGGAAATAATTAGAACGTAATATTACATAAACATCAAGGAAGTGTGCATATATATGGAAACATGTCCTTTTATTAGATTATAACTATGTTAACAAGTCAAAATAACAGTACACATATTTGTGCTTAAACATCAAGACTAAATATATATCGGTTGTACATTTGTTTTTATTAAAAAGTGTGTCTTACTCCGTTAAACCTATGAATAAAACATGTGACACCTTGCTTTTCCAATGTGTTGAAACAGTCTTATGGAAAAAGACAACAGATCAGTATTTTTTTCATTGTCATTCATCTGTTATAATTATTCTCATTTTATGTACTTTTAACAGAGGTTTCGTACAGTTGAACGTTCGTGGATAAGTTAGTGGCATCCATTTTTAGTTAATAGCCAGACTATCCACTATAATAGACATAATACCATCATTGAAATTAAAGAAACCATTTTAATAAAGATAGGAACGCTTTGTGTTGGAATTTGATTCTTGTACAAAAAAAAATGACACCTCGTCAACCCATATATGGTAAGTAATCATTAAGTTTTTACTATTGTCTAGTCTTAAGCTGGGGTCACACATTCACGATTTTTACTGCCGACCTTGACAGGACCATTCCCGATTTAAAATTTTAAAAGTCTGTTCAAGATCCTGTGAATCGTGGATGGAAATTCAAACTTTAATTAAAATTTGTAAAACAAATAACTTAATCACGACAACAATCAGATATTGTTCAGGAAGCGTCGATATTAAACTGTTTTTAAGCGAATTTATCCCGATAATCCCGTTCTCAATCCGTTTCGAATCCAATTTGTATCTTTCGCCTGGTAAAATTCGACCGAGTCTGTCACGACTGCGTCCCGATTCTACCGAATGTAATCCGACAGAGATGAGACAGTGACCAGACAGTAAACCGACGCTGATGGAAGTTATATATCCGTTAGAAAACTGTCGGCATACTCGGGATGATCAGGTACTGTCGGAACGTAATCCTATCACGGTCCGCTCTATCGCATTGCAAACGGCTTTGTCTGGTGTCAGTCGTGTTGCATTCTATAATTGTCGGGACTCTGACGTGGGTATCATTGACAAATTTCGTATTAATAACGAGACTGTTCCGGAACGTTTTCGAAGAAAAAAAAACGGTTCGCAATCGGCATGATCTGGATGCAATCTGAACTCTATCGGCAGAAAAACAGCAATGAAAAATTTCTCCAGATCATTCCCGTTCCACAGGACACCGTCCAGAATACACAGAACATTGTTAGGATTTTGATCCGATACAGCAGAATCTGTCACGACATAGACACGATTGCAATCCGACTAGAGAAAATCGCCTGAGTTCCCACGAATGTTACGGGACGCACCTAACTGTCGGGGTACTTCGCCGAACTATTCGGACCCATCCCAACCCGTAGGAATTTGTTACGAACTTAAACGACTGCGTTCAGACAATGATAGGACATTCCAGATAATTGAGGATAGTAATCCGACTTTTTCACTTTTCGTATCGTATCGCTGGCTGATCTCAAACGGGAGTAATAATCGGCAATGTGTAAACCCTGCATTAAGTAGACGAAACGTGCTTTTGGTTGACACAATTTTAATCCTAGTATTTGTGATCAGTTTAACTACTAAGTCGATACCTTACCACTAGGGTATCACCAGGCCAGTTGTCCACACTTATGTGTTGAAACGCATAGTCACTGATATTGTCATATTTATAGGAACGCATTGTAAGAAACAAGTCAATTGGTGAACGAGGTACCGTATTTTCGATGTACGAGAATCAATTATGTTTAAATAACTATGAATTTTTCGAAATCATAAGGATTTTCTACTCCAGGAATAGATTAGCTTACGTGTATTTGGTCA
This sequence comes from Mytilus galloprovincialis, assembly GCF_965363235.1. NCBI lineage: Eukaryota > Metazoa > Mollusca > Bivalvia > Mytilida > Mytilidae > Mytilus > Mytilus galloprovincialis. The sequence goes on from NC_134838.1 coordinate 107,063,213, forward strand.
AAATGTTTTTTAGGAATTTGCGGTCCTAATTACCTTCGTACTTTACTTAGCCTTTTTTAATTTTTTCCTTTGAGCGTTATTGGTGAGTTTTTTTTATAGAAGAAACGCGCGTCTGGCATACAAAATTTTAATCCTGTTAATTATGATGAGTTTAATGACGTTGACACTTATTTTGACAAATGTCTACATACACGTATTTCTAAGATCAAAAGAAGTCTTTGTGAAAAAAGTAAAAAAAAAAAAAAAAAAAAAATACCGAACTGCGGGTAAAATTCAAAACGGAAAGTCCCTAATCAAATGGCAAAATCAAAAGCTCAAACACATCAAACGAATGGATAACAACTGTCTTATTCCTGATTTGGAAGAAGCATTCTCAATGTAGAAAATGGTTGATTGAACCTGGTTTTATAGATAGCTAAACCTCTCACTTGTACAACAGTCGGATAAAATTTCAATATATTGCCAACTTTTTGAAATGACTGTTAGAATCAGTGTTGATTTGTTCTGTTGTCATTGCCTTTATTTTTCTTACAGTGCGTTCTCATCAAATCACCCAAATATTTATCAAAGGTACCAGGATTATGATTTAATACGCCAGACGCGCGTTTCGTCTACATAAGATTCATCAGTGACGCTCAAATCAAAATAGTTATAAAGCCAAACAAATACAAAGTTGAAAAGCATTGAGGACCCAAAATTCCAAAATGTTGTGCCAAATACGGCTAAGATAATCTGTTCCTGGGAAAAGAACCTCCTTAGTTTTTCTAAAAATTCAAAGATTTGTAAGAGGAAATTTATAAATCTAACAAGCTATTGATAGTAGGATCATAAAATGCATGATAAAAATGTTTTATAACCAAAAAGTCTTCTTAATGTTTTAGCAATACAATGTAAACAACAATTAAGTCACTTTACATTTTTCCCATGGCAACATTATATAAAAACAAAACTGCTGTCATATTTATTCTAATGTTATTCATGATAGAACATATTAATTTTAGGTATACCCCTGCAAATATAGTGGCTGCTTTGTCTGTCTGAAACAAATGATTTGTGAAGATTAGTTCATTATACTTCGTAAAAGAAACTCATAATTACAATTTCAATTGAAGTATTGGAAGTTGCAAATATTACAAATATATATTATATACTTTACACTGAGCTGGGTATAACCGTTATCATATTAAACTGAATCAAAATATAAAATGTCTTAAAATCAATTCAAATTGAAATGGTTAAGAAGTCCAATATGTTTGTTCTTCAACCTGACAGAACCTGTTATATTATTGATAGTTTTTTTCTTATCCCAAATACGCATGAAATAAAAGTCACTAGGCGTTTAGAAAGTAACGACTTATCAGCAGTGGCAGTTAAAGTTTTGCCTTCCTTCAGCCCGGTCGACCCACAGTGCAGACTTTACCTATTGAACTATTAGTTAATTTGCTCTTTTCTGAAAAAGGTCCTTTATAGCTTGATGTTCGGTGTGAGCCAAGACAGCATGTTGAAGGCCGTACTTTGACCTATAATGGTTTACTTTTACATATTGTGACTTGGATGGAGAATTGTCTCGTTGTCATTCATACCACTTAATCGTATATTTTCAAAATTTTTGCCGCTGAAAGTTAAGCAAGTAAAAATCATTCAATGGTGACGCCTTAACCTCTGTGTTCTCTTTCCGATTACTAATAACCTTTAAAAACCTTTTTAAAATGTATTTGATGATTTGCAAATTAAGAATTGTATGAAAGTAAAACTGTAGAAATAATCTGACCCTGTGGAAGTGCGTACAATAACATAGGCTAAAGATACGAAAAGATAATCAAGCGCACTAAAAACTTAATCGAAGAAATGGAACAGAAGAATGAGTCTTATGTAGACAAAACGCGAGTCTGTCGTATTAAATAATAATCCTGGTACCTTTGATAACTATATTCGAGTAGTCTCGAGGTAGATTGATTGTATGATTTGGATGATTGGTCGTATTCGAAGTTAAGTCTTTCAAAGCAAGAAACAGATGGTATTGGGGCTTCGATAAATGGACCAATTCTGAAATAAAAGGATTTTTTAAAGATAATATCAAATTTGAATGGTAGTTCGTTAAAACACTTCTCATGCTGTTAAAAAGGGCAGACTTTCTAACAAATTGCAACGGTGTATCGTTTATCTAGTATTTTCAGCAAAGCAGTTATATTTTCAAGCTGCGAGAGTAAAAATACCTGACTGCATTTTTCGACCATACCTCGGTAAAACAAACTACATCATGTACAAAAAACGTTATTGCAATGATGACAGTTTGCCCATATTGACACGAAATAGGGGTAGATTTAATGATTTACATATTTTGAATAAGTACAAAACATTTTGGAAAGATAAAAAAAAAAAAAAAAATGCCCGAAGTATCATCGACCAAATAATCCAATGCATTATTTATGTGTACTGCAAAACATATATAAGATTAAAGAATAAAATTTGAAGAAATGCTTTGCATCACAAAGTATTTGCTGAGAAATGTAAAATTAGAAATCGAAAACCACCAAAGTCGGAACATGAAATATAAAAAGATATGATATGATTGGTATGATTGCCAATGAGACAACCTTTCGCAAAAGACTTAATGACACAGACACAGGTATAGGTCATGGGGACACAGATGATACCCTGCATGCATAATGATATAACGGTATAAAGGTCGTAACTGAAGAACGGTAAAAGTGACACTACCAAAATGTGCACGTGATATGAGTTTTGTTGTAATAAGTATTGTGTATAAGTTTCAGTGGGGTGGAGTTCGTATTGTTTATTCTTTATTTTTCTATGTTGTGTCATGTGTACTATTGTTTGTTTGTTTCTCCTTTTCATTTTTAACCATGGCGTTGTCAGTTTATTCTCGATTTATGAGTTTGACTGACCCTCTGGTATCTTTCGTCCATCTTTCAGAACATTTGGTAAAACAAACTTAAGTAAGCGAACTAAAATTAAAAATTCTGCACTTTTTCTATTTGTAAAGGAGCATAACTCTAGAAAAGTAAAAGTGAAGCCACCAAAATTTGAACTTGATCTATGTTGTGTGGTATAAGTTTCATTACTTTTAGTTGAGAGAAACTAAAGTGAGAGAACAGAAACGAAAAATTCAGTAATTTTTCCATTTATAAAGGGGCATGACACTAGAATGGTAGACGTGAGGCGAGTCACAATATGAAGCTTTTTGTCAAGAAAGCACAGCAAAAAGTAAAATCACAAAAATACTGAACTCCGAGGTAAATTCAAAACGGAAAAGTCCCTAATCAAATAGCAAAATCAAAAGCTCAAACACATCAAACGAATGAATAAGACCTGTTATATTACTGACTTGGTACATGCATTTTCTTATGTAGAAAATGGTGGATTGAACCTGGTTTTATAGCTAGCTAAAACTCTTACTTTAATGACAGTCGCATCAAATTTCATTACATAACAACGATGTGTGAACAAAATAAACAAACAAACATAATAGGTAAAAATGCAGCAGTCAACATTTTTTTTTATAATCTTAATCACTATAAAAAAAACCAATCAAAGATGTAACAAAGAAGCAAAAAGTGGCATATAAACAAAGCATATTAGCAAAAATTAACAAGAATACACAAATTTACCATAAAACAGGTATTAAATAAAACTGGAAATCATCATCGAGTTTAGAAAACCTGCATTACATCTTACCATTTAATTTCATGATGTTAGTTAGATTATTATTTAAGTTGATGGAACTGTCATTTTTTTCTTCTCAGTCGAATTTTTCATATTCAACCTATTTATCATGATTTAAAGACATATTGTGCACTATATAATTTACTTTAAGAAATAAATTGCAAATACTTGATAATATAACTATTGATAATATAACTAAACGTGTTCATGTTATGTAAACATGAAAACTTGGGACCTAAGATTACTCCATGCATGTATAGAGCCACGTCATATGTGTAACAAAGAAACATGAAAAGGCATATAAACAAAGCACATAGTAAAAATAAACGACAAGCAACAAACAGGTTTAACAATAGCTTAATAACAGGATGTATAAGTACAGAGCCACGCTATATGTATCAAAGTTACACCAAAAGGAATATAGACCAAGCACATTAGCAAAAATGAAACACGAGAATACGAGAGTATCATAAACAATAATGACAGGATGTACAAGTACCACAAGTATCTTAATCACAATAAAAGCAAACAAACATATAACATAGAAGCAACACAAGTTCAGAAAGGCTTCATATAAATGTGTCGAGCAGCTTACATTTTATAGTCCGGTTCAACGTTATTTAGGCTTGGTTAACGTATTTGATATCACAAAGTCATGATATGAAATTTTATGAAATGCCGAGCAGGGTGATAAGTAATGATTAACGGATTTTCAACACATTGATATCGTAAAATATTAGCTGCGAGTCACAATGTGAACCTTTTTGACGAGTGATATTAGTAAGTATTTTTACTGCAATATAGGCAATGAATGTAAAATCTTAGGATTCAACAGGAAGACCAATAGGTTGACTGATCCGACCAGAAAAATCATTCGGTTCTACACACACACATGCAAAATGCAAGTCAAATCAGTCAACGTTTTGGTCCACCTGTTGGATCCCTATAGTTTCATATTATAAGGTTACTAATAAAACAATTATGTAAATATTAAGAAAAAAAATTGTTTGAAATAAAAAATCGTTTGTTTACTATTGTTCGTGATGTTTACTATTATATCGGGATCTGATGCCTATTGGCGATCTTCGTTAGTCACATCCGTGATATCGATGTTAATGTTTTTTCAATTGTTTTATCGGTCTTTTGTATTCATTATACGTGTTAGGTATGCTAAAGATATAGTTTGAGAGTTTGAGTCAAATATTTATATTTAGATTCGGCAGATATTGCCCCTTTGAACACCGAGATTAATGCATCTATAAACGACATACGAAAAAAATATAGTTAAAAACAAACGAAACAGGGTCGTGCATTATGTAACTACAGAATTGCCCAATTTAACAAAAACAAAATGACTACCATGAATAGGGTTTTAACTGAGTTATTATTTACTTAAATAATGATAGATTGGTATTTCTATAATCCATGGGACAATATTTTATGCATGTTTAGGACTATCAAGAAATTGTCTTTAAAATGCCTACACTACTTTAAGATTGTCAATAAAATTGAAAATGGAAATGGGGAATGTGCCAAAGAGACAACAACCCGACCATAGAGCCGACAACAGCAGAAGGTCACCAACAGGTCTTCAATGCAACGAGAAATTCTCGCACCCGGAGGCGTCCTTCAGCTGGCCCCTAAACAAATATATACTGGTTCAGTCAATGTTGACTTGAATTATGTGAAAACCGATTTTTTTTTTACCATAGTTCAAGTTATAACATTTCATTTATTGATAAATTTGCTATAAATTAATGAACAATTTTAATATTCTTGTTCAATTTCAGAAGCAAGATTAGCTTTAATTTGTAACATACCTCTTTTAAAATAATACTCCAAACTAAAAAAAAAAACAAAACACGAACTAACATAAAATAGCAAATGCTGAGATTATTGATGATATCCTGTATACGAAAAAATTGTCTTGGTACTATATTTTTCTCAGTATTGAAGAGTTTTTGAAAGGCATTAACTAAACAATATGTTTATTTAAAGTTTTACTCGCCTTAAAACGTTTATTTGTTGCTTGCATTTCGATACCGTCAGACAACATTAAAATATGGTATAAATTATGACTTCACACACGGTAGCCGATTATTTTCACTTTTTTTTCTGGCTCAGGATCCAGTGAACAGACTATATACCAAGTCTTTAGTATTTCGTGTGATAGCAGTAAAAATGTTTGACCTATATAAATACATAATAAGTATAGTTCATACATATATATGTAAAGAATTAATAACTCATTAGCATTGGAGAGAACTCAATGAACTTGTAATTCTTTAATGGGAAATTTAAAGTATTGTCTTCAAAAGTTCCGCGGGTGCCATCACGCTTGTTATACCATTGGTAGTTCATAACACTATAAAGAACCTGTCTTATCTCCTGGTTCTAAACTCTCTTGGGTACCAATAAACTCTTGGTGAGGATTTCTTTTTGTCGAGTATCAAATATCGAGTAACAAAAAGGGAGTATCGAGTTATAAAAAGTGAGTAGCGAGTAACAAAAAGCGAGTATCGAGTTATAAAAAGTGAGTATCGAGTAATAAAAAGTGAGTAGCGAGTAACAAAAAGCGAGTAGCGAGTAACAAAATGCGAGTATCGAGTTACAAAAAGTGAGTATCGAGTTATGAAAAGTGAGTAGCGAGTAACAAAAAGCGAGTATCGAGTAATAAAAAGTGAGTATCGAGTAACAAAAAGCAAGTATCGAGTTATAAAAAGTGAGTATCGAGTTATAAAAAGTGAGTAGCGAGTAACAAAAAGTGAGTATCGAGTAACAAAAAGCGAGTATCGAGTAACAAAAAGCGAGTATCGAGTTATAAAAAGTGAGTAGCGAGTAACAAAAAAAGGCATTGAGTATCAGTCGCAAAAGATACTTTTCTATTTTATATGAATGCATTATAATCCATTGCAAAGGAAATGTACTTCATTTATTTAAATTGATATATTTTGTTTGCCATTTTGAAAGAACTAATGTTAAAGTAATATACTAAAATACATATCATTCTTATAAATGCAGTACCACTGTGCAAGACCCCATGGGTATTTAAGGTTGCTTACACCAATCTCGTTGTGTCACAGCCAACTACCTTATCCCTAGATGATCATGTGTCTACATTAAACTATAAACGGAGACATCTTTATTAAAATAGTATGTAAGCTTGAAATTTCCAATCAGTATAAAAACTCAATGAAAATAATAGTGAAAACCTATCTGAAAAAATACACCTTTTCTTTACACTGAAGGATCTGAAAATAGATACAAGGAAAGAATTTTACTTTTCAAATTAAATTTTGAATTCGTAAACTTATGACAAAGTTAATAATATGTTATCCTCAATTGGAACTTTAAATAGTAATTTTTGGATTCAAAATCTATGACTGTAATTTTTGCTCTAGTAATGATATAGGTGATGAATTTCATTACTTGTTCCATTGTAAAAAGAATAAAAATGTAAAAGACAATTACATTTCTCAGAATGCATGTTTTCAATTTCACCTACAAAAAAAAAAAACCACCACAATATAATTATTTTGAATTAAACAAGTTTTCAACAGGTACAAAGTCCAGGTTCCTTTTTAAAACGGTCAATGGAATATTATTTTTTGAGGGCACAGTTTTAGTGCATGTCTTACAAACAAGTATTTCAGGCAATATATGCATATGCGTGTAATGCAATTTATTCTTTTGGGAAGCACCCTTAAAGAACTGTGAGTGTATCACATACTATTAACCAAAAAAAATGTGTTTGTGTTTCATCTTTTATAGTTATAACAAGTTTTATAAACATAAGAATGCATTTTTCTACTTTTCACAAGAACTCCAATATAACAGTAAATTTATAAGATAATTGAACACTCTGTAGAGTTTATTGCTAGTATATAATGTAGTAATATGCAGTTAGTAATAAACTTATCAACACAAAAAGTAAATCTCAATAAAGGCACATGAACTACTGAGCCTTTCTGTGACCTGTAAATTCCCGTTTTTTTGCAGAGTTTCGTGTTGCTTAGTCTTTATTGTGTTATGAACCTTCTGTGTCTTTTGTTTACTTTTGTTTAAAGTTTTCTATCCAATTCCTACTAATATTATGTCTTCATGTCTCGACTCTATCTTTTTGTACAATATACGAAACTTCCTAATTTACCCTCCACTACAATCCATATTTTATTTTAAATGTCATTTAGTGAAATTTATAGGTATGGACGTTTTGATGGGGGTTATTATTAATCGCATATTGCACTTAAACAAGTCTCCATGATATGGATAATCAATATGTATACTTACAGAAATTACACGAGGAAAAAGTATACAATTATGCAAGTTGAAGATTGTTTTTGTTTAATTAAGAAACATAACTATAGCCATAAATTTTTGATTCTGTTTCAAACAGGTGAATGTGTACTGAAATAATAATTCCATTATCCCAAATGAGCCTTGAAATGTAATAACAAATATAATGGACATACAGCTGTACTGATATTTTTTACACTGGGGTCAAACAGAGGATAAATCGACGGTCCATGCATACAGACAACAGTTATCACCAGTGGTCGGAATTGACCTTCGTGTCATCCATCCATTTCAAATCGAAATCGATACGCAAGTTTCTATGACTACACGATCATAATAATTGCATTAAAGTACTGTGTAGTCATGCATGTTCCTTTTATCTTTATAGATTATTATATCAAGTTTGCTTTGATATTTCTGTAAAGAATTTTATGTTTTATGTTTTAGAAGACAACATTCCAAACGCGACTATTAATTCGCGAATCTATTTACTTTTTTGATCAAGACTGTACGTTGTCAGTTATCGATTTATATGTTGTTGTGAAGGGAAAAAATACGGTCAATTATCCAAGGCCATGTATATTTTTAGTTACAATATGTGTAATGTTGCATAATAATATAAAGCGTAACACTTGCACAATATTTGTTCATCTAATGAAGGTCAGGTGATAACCGATAATACATGTTCTTTAATATGTTTGGATACCACAAGTCCATTAAGATGAGGACTTGTGTCCGTACATAGTAATGATGATTTCTAAAAAAATCCTAGTATTTAAATTACGTAAATTCAAGGATTTGTATGGTAAATTCTTGGTAATATGTATGATATCTGTATCGTGTGATGTGTTTTTTAATCTCTGACTTCTGTTGTGGATTTGAATATTGCCAATATCATTTAAATTATTGACAATTACTCAGTTTAATTGTTCCAATTCGTATCTTCTCTCTCTCTCTCTCTCTCTCTCTCTCTCTCTCTCTCTCTCTCTCTCTCTCCACACACACAAATCTTTTATGTATGACTCGACGAATTATTTAAATTACCAGCACAGTACACAAGTTTTTAATTCGGCGTATTGTTGTTTAAATGGGATATGATAAATGACCTATTAAAGTCAACGTATTTCATGGTGTCATTTCCTTTATATATATCTGGAGTAATATGTGTACCATTTGTGAAGAAAGCATTTTAAAGCAAAACCTAAAAGAGAAAGAAAAAAGTTATCTTCTTTTTATATTTTATTATATAAACAATCCTGTAAAAGTTTCAACATGAATGAACCTGCTACTAATACATACTTCCAACTGAATAACAAATATGACGTATCCAATAGCCTTGACAATTTATAGTGTGGTATGACACAGAAAAATGATAATACAATCAATACAAGTATGTTTTATTGCAAAACAATTGATCCTTTCGACCAACATTTTAATTTCTTGACGCAAAATGCCCGAAATAAATGTTATATAATCGGTATTACCATGTTATTACAAAACAAAATATCATGCATGCACTTCATTTTTTTTTCAACGCGCCCATTATATAATATTTGTGCGCACGCATATGCTTTTTAAGGTCAAGTATTACACTGAAGTCATGGCTTCAGTTTGCCGATGAACATGCTGCATGGTATGTGACAAGCGATTTGATCAATGGCAGAGTTGGTCTGCCTAAACCAGTACAAGGTATATTAACATACTGACCGGTAAATCACCGATGACCGTTCGTTTTCGTCTGCAGTAAATTTACTTCGGTTCCGCTTTGTTGTTAGCTTCGAAATCGCCAGGTCATATCAGTTCAAGCCTCCACGTGATAAACTAATCTTTCTCTATGTTTTGTTTATTACATAATTTTATTTTGCAGTTTCTACCTCAAATGTGAAAAGAAACATTTCAAGTGTTATCTTTCAAACTCAGGGATTAGTTTGTTTTTTCAATGTATTGGACAAAACTATTGATTTGAAATACGGGGTAAGTTTTCATTTGATATGTATTTTTCTATTTTTTCTTTGTCAACAAAATTCTCGCACAATTTGATTTAGACCTTTGACCGACATTTAGGAATACGGATTTTGAAATTACAGGTAATGTAGTATATTACACAACACGTACTATTTTAGTCAATACACAACGTAATCTATGAGTGTGGTGTAGGTCATGTAATGTTAATAAGGTTGGCCTCAAATGAACCCTAGCGAGAATGATTATTCGTTTGAATTATTCACAGCAAGGGAGTTTTTATTACACAATATGCACAAGGTCATGCGTACAAATGAATCACGTGTGCTATACGTAATAATGTTTACAACATTGCAATACATAATGACTGAATGTTTTACGTCTTGCGTAACTTATTTCTGTGAAAGAAATCGACCAAGATGCCGGTTTTAATGTACCAACAAGGACTTGAGGAATTTTATTCAATTTTACCTAATGAATTTGGAAGGTATGATACAACTACTTTACTAACGAACTTTAATATATTTGATATATTTTTTTCTAAAGTTTTGTATATAATTCGGTGATGAGAAGTCATATTTAATAACTTGATTTAACGATTTTGTTATTTAAATGGAACAGATAGTATATCTATATGTTCTTTATTTTATTATTTGAGTTACGTACTTAATTCGGTGATTAATAATTTAATCAAACTAAGTTCTAATTTAAATCGAACTATTATTCTATCTATATGTTCAATATCTTATTTATTTTTTCCTTGTTGTGTTTTTGTTTTTTTATTTTCTATTGTTGAAAATTGATTTATTGATGGTTGCTTAACGTCCAGTGGCGAATATTTCATGCATGTTTAGGACGAGAAAACAATAGTTACTGGGTCATGTAGTAGAGGCCGCCCGGGATGGAGGTCAGGGAAGTTTTGGTTGGGAAAATATTAATGACTGAAAGAAACTATATACGGATATATATCTATAATTATATAATCGTTGTTGCTGTTGGCCATAAATTGAACATTCATGTTGTGTGTCGGAAGTAATGGACTATATTCACCTCAAATAGGAACACTCAAACCCCAATATGTGAAAGTCAAAGTATATGAATATTTTAGGAGCTATTTGACCAACAGCAGATTTAAACGAACATCAACCAAAGATTTTACAATCCTCTTCAAAAAATAAACCTATATTTTTCTGAAGAAGTGTTTATGAAAAGCATGTTGCAACTTATTACTTGCTACTGAGCTAATGATATGAGCATCTTATGAATTGTTACGTATTATGTCATACAAGGCCATTTTAGAGCTTCCTTCACGCTTTATACGGTGATGTGTACATATGTAGTTGTTTACATCTAGAGAGTAAATTATAATGGTCTCATTATCAATAATATCAGATCATCTGAATTGATATACATGCAACGAAACAACAAATGAACCGCACAATAGAAGAAGCGAAAAAAGACAGATTTAAAAAAAATTAACAAGACTATTTGTAACCTACTCTTTGTTTATAACCTTGAATCGATTGATTACGTTTCAGTATGTAAATCAACTTGCATTTCTTGAATTAAAACAGTATGCTTTCGGCTCAATTACCTGTGGATGTGGATAATTTGTGTTATTTTACTGTCTCTTTATCCTTTTTCCAGAATTTTTTCCTCTCTATTCCAAATTTTTTAATTCGTTCATGCATTAGGCATTGTTAGGGTTAGAGAATCATATGCATCGAAACTGATTTGTTTTTCCTCTCTATTCCAAGTTTTTTAACTCGGTCATGCATTAGGCATTGTTAGGGTTAGAGAATCATATGCATCGAAACTGATTGTTCATTGTACTGTTTTCCTTTCTTTGACATATGTATAATTGTCCCCATGCTGTTTTCTCTCCTTTTGAAAAAAGTCTTTTCTTATTGTCAATTTTGCAGCTGTGTGAATTATTGGCCAAGACGTCACTAAATATTCTTCAATAATGATGCGATTGAAATTCCGTGCTATTGAGTCACCATTTCTCTAACATGAAAAAATATCATAGTGAAACCTGAATGACTCCTAAATATATTGGTTCATATAAGTTATCTTTTAGACGTGTTTTGTAAAAGTTTGTCGTGACATCCAAAAACACTGTATTAAAAAAACAATGTATGCACCTTCGCATAGATATTTGTTTTAGACAGCAATTTTGTACAGATATTCTATTTTTATATTTATAGGTTAAGTGTTATTGTTTTTTTAATTTACAAACATCTTTTTTTTTATTAGACTTTCTCGATGTGCGCGAAACCATACACTTTTACAATGTTTGTTTCCTGAACAATAGCATATCAAGAGAACGTTACTATTTTAAGGGTATTGATAAATATTTCCTTTTACGTGCAAGTTACGTATTTAAAAGTAATTGATAACAAAAGCTGGTCCTCATTAATAAAGTATATATTCCAAGCCTCGATCTCGACATGAATTTCTCTATGATCGATTTTCATTCATTAAAACCAAGCAGTTGTGACGCAATCGTTGCACACGTACGAACATGTTGTAACTTAATTTATTAGAGTAATTTGGTCGTTAAACTATTTTGAAAAAAAATAAGAACAAAACGTGAACAATTTGTTGAAATTCACGTACTACAAACGTAAAGAAAACCCCAAATGAAATTAAGTTTCCTATGTTATATAAATTCTTAACAATGATTGTTTCGATATTAGCTCATTTGCATAGCATTAGTTTTTATTCGTATAATGAACCCTTGTACACGCAACAGCTTGCTTAAGTCAATCAATATCTTTTAAGGCATGAAACAGGATCGTTGTTTTATTTACTTGTTTTTATCACTGATTGTATAAAGGTTAGAACTGCGGCTGTATTATTGTATATTTCTGTAGTCGTGCGTTTGCACTGGGAAGGTACTTCATTATTCTCTGGTCAACTTTGGGATTAGTTTCAATTGATTTTGAAAAAAACTTGTCTTTTACCACTACGGTGATGGTCATGCGTGGATGGTTGGTACATAAATACCCGAAAAAATAAGACACCAATATCTGTATCTCCTCAAAGCACATCAAGAATATTTAAGACAATTCGCCCTCATTATGTTGTAAATATTTGTCCGATGACGATAAGCGTCTTTCGTGTCCTAAAATGGGGGTTTTGTTTATTGTGACGTGGAGAGTTTAGTATTTATCGATTTCGATTTTTCGTATAATTTGATTTGATAATACATTTGAAGGCGACCCTTTCTAAGGCAAAGGGTCATTAGATATAGGAAGATGTGGTATGAGTGCCAATGAGACAACTCTCCATCCAAATAACAATTTATAAAAGTAGGTCAATGTACGGCCTTCAACACGGAGCCTTGGCTCACACCGAACAATAAGCTATTAAAGGCCCACAATTACTAATGTAAAACCATCCAAACGGGAAAACCAACGGTCTAATCTATATAATAAACGAGCAACAAGAAACACGTATAAATTACATAAACAAACGATAACTACTGTACATCAGATTGCATGAATTTTAATTAATGATATTATTGGTCAAGATTGATAACTTTTGGTCAGATCCCATGTGAAATTTAGTGATTTTATATCAAATTTCTAAACATTATTTCGCTTTAAGATTTCAATTAAAAATGGTGAAATATTTAATTAAGTGACTGTTTATATACAAGGAATGCTACTTCCAGATTTCTATTTATTTTATATTGAAAGCTGAGGACAGTAAGATTCGACTCTGGTTTAAGAATATTTATATCTCCTTCTGAATCTGCTAATACCTACTTCCCGTTCACTGATACTTTGAGTTACCAGTCGGGTATCCTTAGCACGACAATGCATGTATACTTGTAACGTATCTACTGCTATATGTATTCTTCATTAGTTACATGCCATCATCTACAATAAGTCAGGCTGAAAAGGGTACATGTATTGTTGATTATTAATACGTAAATATATAGAATGCTCTAGAATGATTGGAGATTAATTTGTGCTTTCAGATTTAGTTACCAAACATTGAAGCTAATTGAGAACATTATGTTGGCTGCAATTGTTTTTAAGTTATTTGTCACTATTTGGTATATATGTTAAAAAATATTACAGTAGCAACCATTTGTGTATGATGAATAGTATTAATCTTTTTGTGAGATGACTGAAACATTCACATGGTAAAGTGAAAAAAAGTGCTCCTTATTTACCCGGTCAACCTGTTTGATAATTATAATCCTTTAAGCAGGTGTGAAATGTTAAGTTAAGGTCTTCTTTATCTGTTTATATCGATTTTTATCATCATTATTGAAATACAGCAGACAGAAAAAAATATTTTTTGTTCTGCGTTGTTGTTTAGCTATGGACAATAAAGGTCATGTCCTGGTCTTGACATCCTCGACATTAGGTGAACCCGATCAGGCACAAAGAATGCTAGCCTGGAATGAACCTTGACGTCCTGCATAAATAAATCTGCATATTCACGGCATATCTTATTCTTTAAATAACAGTTAAACCGTAACTAATTTCATTTTTGAACGCTCATTAATTTAAATGATTGCTGGTCCTACATGCTTGTGGAATTAATATGCATGTGGGTTGTTCAAGTACTATAAGATCAGACGAATACGACCATCTTTAGTCATGTTTTAAACCATGTCAAATATGACAGCTGTCCAAACGTTAAAACTAAATCCAAAATCGTACAAAATATCTAATTTTCACACTTTCTTAAGACTTCCAGAGTGTCTTAGTTTTTATGCCATGCCGCGCTGCCATGACAGAGGGTGCATTAAAAAGTACCATTATCCGTCTTTATGTCCGTCAATACGTTTGTCCGTGTACATAAATGTGTGTACGTCCAAAAATTAGTGTCCGTTCTCTTACCTTATTTAACCAAATAGTATGAAATGTATACATTATGTTAATTAACATCAAATACAGATCATATTTGAATACGGGTGGCGTCATTTTGCCGTTCTCTAGTCCTGGCCGTTTATAAATAGAAAAAAATGAAGACTTTCAGTTTCCGCACTCTCACTTTACCTATTTTCCTGAACCAAATGTTATGAAACTTATATACAATGCCTATAAGCACAAAACATGTACTTACCTGGTACAAACAACATGATGATGTTCTCCGTACGCACGAGCAAGGAAAACGAGCAAAAGGATGCCATCAGGAAAACAAAAAAAAAATATAAAAAAGTTTAAAAAGCAACTAGATCCCAAATAACCGCCCCATGGTGTAAGGTGTGAGCTGCAACCTCAGTGTTAAATTAATATTTAAAAAAAAGTATCATCGTGGATGTCATTACAGTGTACTGGATTGAAAAGGGAGAAATGGAGGGTATAAAAGTTATAAAAAAACCTCCAAGGTCAATGTCACAATTGTTTTCGAAGATTGATGTTTTTCTTTTCTTGTCCTGGATTTTAAGTGATTATAAGATAAATAGTGTACATTGCGAAAAAAAGTTGCTTAGATTAATGAGCCAATCGCTTTTTAACTATTCATAACACGTTTGTTTTATAAATGAGATTTTAAAGGTATGATAATTGTAGACTTAATTTAGAAAAAAAGTATTATTCTTTACCTATGTGTATAATTGTATGCAAATAAAAACAGAAATGATCTGAAATTGATGCATTTTTAGTTGTAAACAAGTCATTGTACTACACGAAAATAAGTTACGAAATTATATAAATGAGCATAACAATTGCAAACAGAGGTCATTATCAGACTAAAAATTGTAAAAATTGTATAAATTAAAATCGAAAATATATATATAATTGCAAAATATTACATAGAAAATTTTTTACGCGCACTGTCCTACTGTGATTACACAGTTCCCTATAAAAATAGAATTAAACATGATTAGTAAATTTGGCCATAGTTGAACATGGGAAATAATAACAGCTTTGTGTCACTTTCTCACTCACATTAACATATTTTACGATGGAAAATGTTTTAAAGCTCACGTCTAAGCGTGTATTGAAGATACTTGATCTTGTAAACAGTTAATTATTTTCATTAAAAGGATCAGACGGATATTTGTGGAAAACAATTCTGAAGTTCCAGCGTTTTATAAGACCTTGTACTAGTTTCCAGTTTCTAACGAGTCTTTAGTTATTGCTCATTTTGTAAATTCCAAATACGGGGTATAACCTAAATCTTAAGTAAGAGATCCTCCTGAATGTGTTCATCTCCTGGCATGAAAACAACCAACAAAATTTATTAAAAGTATAGGTTCATGGAGCCTGCCGATGATGATGGATATTTTCAAACCCTATCCAACTCCACATAATTACTGTGGCATTTAGAATTCATTGCCCTATGTAGTGTGTTCGATCATATCCCAGTTTCAGTTTGTTTTCTTATTCATCTTCTTGATGTTGCCTATTTGTGCTACTGATGCTGTTAAAAATGCTTTTTTTATATAGATTGAACAGTTTGGTTTTCCAGTTTGAATGGGTTTACACTAGTAACTGTTGGGGTCCTTTATCATGTTTATAGCTTGCTGTTCTGTGTGAGCCAAGGCTCCGTGTTTAAGGCCGTACCTTGACCTATAATGGTTTACCTTTATAAATTGTTACTTGGATAGAGTTGTTTCATTGGCACTCATACCACATCTTCCAATTTTTATTTAGTATATTCTATCAACCATCAACTATATTCTTTTTTTTTTCCAGTTCTCCATCTTATCCAGCAGAGTCTATGGATATCGAGTCAGATAATTCCGATACGGGTCCACTCAAACGTAAGAGACGTGACGATGACCAAAGTTCTAACGATTCATCAAATATTGGCATACCAACATGTATAGTCACTCCTACCTCAAACGGTAAAAGCGATGATGAAGATGATGAGGCAAGATTTATTCCTAGCAGAAAACGCAGGGAATTTATCCCAGAAACTAATAAGGATCAATGTTACTGGGAAAAAAGGCGCAAAAACAATGAAGCAGCTAGAAGATCTCGAGAGAAAAGACGTATACAAGATGTTGTCTTAGAAAATCGCATTATAGAGCTTAGTCGCGATAATCTTGGGTTAAGAAACGAGTTGTACGCCATCAAGAAAAAGTTTGGAATACCTCTCAACGAAACATTTCAACTGGATGAAAATGAGAAGGAGAGTCATTCCGAGAAGGCTAGATTGTATTCTTTAAATTCTCAAATGGCACCACAAATGCCAGGATATATGAATTCCCAAATACCAAACTCTCGCTGTGCACCAGTAATGCCTTTATCATCTCAGTTATCTGTAAGACTGCCCCCAGTTCAAGATAGTTATCCTCCAAAAACATTACCGTATTTATTTGCTCCTACCTCTGATCAGTATGTGACCAATTCGATAGCATCTACAAACTCATCAATTAATTCCAGATCTGAAAAAGACGTTTCTGAATACAGTCCCAAACAAGCCGCGTACAATCACTCGGAACTTAATGAAGAAATGATGCGAAAGCAGATGAAAATGAATTATGAACATATCATGGCAAACAAACCTTCAGAATATGAATCGGATGTTCGCAACACAGCTGAAAAAAATGAATCCATGTTCCGATATCATGACTCAGGAAACAGCCTGCCTTCTCAGGAAAAACCATCTCATTCATTTTCAACCAATCCTACCTCATCACAAATGTCTATGGCAGCCTACTGTCAGTCTCGTGATAGATCAAATAGTTTAACTTCACGCGCATCAGGGCTGCAGCACGAGTCTCGTGATAGATCAAATAGTTTAACCTCTCGCACATCAGGGCTGCAACACGAAGACCTTTCAGATGACTACTCTCAGGATCAACCATTATCTCTAACTGTTAGACGTCGAACTAACAGTTTCTCAGGAAATGACAGCTCAAATTCCATATCCTCACCCGGAAGTCCAGTTTCAAACAGTCCCCCAGCCATGGCTTTACCTCATAAACTACGACACAAGCTACCTACAGATACTAAAAACCATTCTCCTTTCAAAGACTACGGAAGTAACTACTATCTCAGTGGACTAACACAACTCTCCGAGATTGCGCTAGCTCAGTCAAACCCTCTACCTCTTGTAAAACGACCATCTCAAGATGACGAACGAAACGATACAAATTCTTCAGGGAGTGGAAATAACAGTAATCTTAGAGCTTTAATTGATCCCAGGTATGTCGAAAGACGTAAACGAAATAATGAAGCAGCAAGAAAATGCAGGGAAAACAGAAAAACACTCACACAGCTGCGTGAGGTGAAGTCCAGTTATCTAGAAAATGAAAACGGGAAACTTAGAGAAGAACTTGATGTATTACAGGACGAAATGAAAAGGCTACGAGATCTCGTTGAGAAAAAGAGAGGTATCAGGTCTGACCATAAGGATGGTAGCAGCAGTCAGTCTAGTCCCGAAAGCGAGTCTCAACAGGGAAATTGAAACCGTGAACAAAATTATGCTGAACGCTAAAAAAACGGTACCCAGAAAGTTTTCAGGTATATCAACATTCATTATGAAAGAGTAATATTTTAGAGGTATCAAAGAAACTTATTTGATTTATTTACCTCGACAATTTTGTGCATCCCTATAAACGTATTTAATTGAATATGTATCCATTTGTACATAAGCATATACTATATTTAGACCTTGTGAATTTTATATCTATCTTCAGATTAGTTTTTTCTTCATTGTTTCTTTATTCCGTTTTGTATACAATATTCGGAGAATAACTTGATTCTGATGTTGATCGGGTTATAACTTTACGGGTGTAGAAGTTCAAGAAGATATTCATATATCACTGTTTGATATTTACGTTATATATTAAGAGAGAGGCGGATTATATATATATAATTTTTTTTATCTCTAATGTGTGTTTTTTAAACACATTATTTATTGTTTTATGACGGGTGAAATCAGGGAAATATTAAATATGTTTATTACAATTCAAATGATTATATTTGAATGTAAGATGAAAACAAGTATTTGAGGTTTTTGTGATCCACTGGAATTGATGGGAACATATAGCCCAATATCTAGTGTCGACCACTTGATTGAAACTCCTGTCATTTTATATTTTAATACGAGCCACAGCCTTACCAGTCTTTTGCTACGAAATCTCTTATAGAAATAGTAATGTCAGAGTAATTTTTCAGGGATAACCCTTTGCTCATATCTAATTTTGCGAAACCCAAATCTAATAAGTACAGTGTCAAAAATATAAATTGTTTTGACTTTATGACATCAAAGTGACATAACAACTGACATTTTTGCTCTAAAGAGTCCAGATTCTAGCATTCCTTTCTTCTTTTTTTTTCAAAATAAAAAATGAAACTGACTTTGACAGGATCTTACCATACTTAATCCTGAACTGTAAGAATACCTCTATTTTTGGGCATTTAATATTTTCGTTATTTTTTAATAGTTTATCTGTAAAATATATGGCTGTTTAGCCTATTTAAAATAGCAGCTTTATAGCTTTGTTGTTGCAAGAAAAAGCACAACAGCTCATTTGAGTATTAAATAGCGGCTTTTAGTTCCTTCTTTATGAGAAAGTCCCTAATATTGCGGCCACTCTTAAAATAAAAATGCAGTCTTCATACTTGTTCAAGCTAAATGGTATTTGAAAATTCTTGGTTATCATATTATTTTCTTTTTTGCATGTATACTAAACGTGAAAATTGTGCCATAAATGTAAGTGAGACATGCAAGATGTTATTCAATAAAATAAAAGCCGATCAAAAGAATTTGATCTAAATAAGAATTTCTGTACGATTCGTCCCATCTTGAAAACGTTTATATAGAAAGTTCCTTCGGTGTGAACACGGAAGATTTGTAACATCAAATAGTAGTACAACGTAGAAATGTATAACCTAAGGGTATTCCAGAAATAACAAAATCCGATGAACTTTACTGCCAAAAATATGTAACGGGAGTTCTTAAGGAAGATTTGAGGGGCTTACATTGAAAGGTATTCAATATCGTTACCTTTAAACAATTTTCTACTGAGACATTTACTCCAACGAAATTATTTTTGTCGTGTATTTGAATAAAGTGTTGAGTGAGATATATGTCAATGAGACAAAAACATCAAGAGATAAGAAATTGTCATAATTATAGAAAATACATAAAATGTTGGCATATTTGGTTTTAATGTATCATGGTCTGCATATCTGTTATTCAGGAGATCATTCTGATAGTATATTCTTCCACGTTTCCGTTATTCTTGTATGTCTCACTTAAAATTGTAATTTATTTGAATTTTTACATATGTAGTGTATATGTATTTAATGTGAGTATGTGTTTTGTGAGTCAAAGTTTTGTTACAGGAAAACAAATTAACTTGCATATTTTGTACTAGTGCTAAATTGTCTTAATGTGATTATCATTTTCATTCATGAAACTGAAAAATATATCAATATGTCGTCACTGCTGAATAATTTGGCAAAATTTTTCGAATAGAAAAAAAAAATGTTTTGGCGCGTTAGATATTTTAATTTAATAATCAAACTAGCAATTTGACTGCTTTTAAAAAAAATGTTAGATTTAAACGGCTATGTTTGTTTTTACCTGAAAGTTCAATCTCCAAGATTTAAAATTTTCAATGTTCGAAAAATGAATTTTGTTTGATCATGAGTTTGTATATTTTTGTTTTAAGTAAATATGTTTTATTTTATTCAGACATATATATTTGTCATTGAAATTTCATGTGCCATATGTTCTGACGTTGCCATATATACATAAACATTATTTATTTTTATACAAATGTCATGTCAAAGATCTTTAGTAAAATTGGTATGAACTCGACTCGTATGTACATTTATTTCACTGGGTTTGATAACTTAACTAAATTGAAATTTATTTTCTTTACTGCTACACAGGAACAAACAAAATTGCTTAGTAGCAAATAACATTTAACGATGATTCTTGTATAGCTTGTTAATTATCGGACTGTAACTGACTAACTTTAATTAAACATGAGTTGTTTTTTAACTTTTGAAAACAATTCATGGGTAATGTTTTCCTTTTTGTTTCGTATATAATAGAATGAGAGTATGTTGAGGTATTTTGGTGATGTTGTATATTTCGTATGATTGCAAAATGACTTGGCATTATAATATGTCTTCTTGCATCTCTTTATATTCTCGCTTTTGTTTGACTGAAACTTAATACATAATAACGGTAACTATCGCTATTTTGGGCATTTTTCCTTTGATCTTTTTTTGTGATAATTTTGGTCCTTAATGCTCTTTAACTTCGTACTTTATTTGGCTTTTTAACTTTTTTTTATTCGAGCGTCACTGATGAGTCTTTTGAAGACGAAACGCGCGTCTGGCGTATATACAAAATTTAGTCCTGTTATCTATGATGAGTTTATTTTAATATCATGCAACTCACTTGAGATGGAAAATTATCGCTAGAAACTAAGGAGCCACGTGGCGTTGCTAATGAAATTGACATGGAATTGACAACATCGTCATAGGTAAAATAGCGATACACAGATTATCATTGGTCATCTCAACTCGATTGCTTTTCTCGCTTTCGTCGTAACCGGCTCAAGCGAGAAAATCAATCTCGTTGAGATAACCATCGATAATCTATAAATATCAGATCAATGGGATAACCACGGTTCTTTTCCCTCCAAAGAATGGCAGACCCGAGTTACAAAATCTCATTTTATGAGTTTTCTTGTGTTTTTTTCTCTATTTTAGTTACTTTTTTCAATTTGAAAGAATCGGTGACGCTTATATGTTATCTATGGTAAGAGTTTTAGTCCTATCTTTACAGAAATATGGGGAGTGAAAGCTATTTCTAAATTTAAGAATATTTTCTTGTTACTTAACAAAACAATATTGATTTTAAATGTATAGTTATTTTAAATTTTTGAACAATATTGTCTTTTTACATACTGTTAAGCGTATGGGATTTATTGTGCTGTTTTTTGTTGTTGACTGTATGTAAGGTTTTAGGAAAGTCATAGGCATGTTAATCTGGGTTATCGATGGGATAGTTCAAATGAACAAAATTATATATTCCCGAAGAAATAAGATTCAACGAAGGTCTGGCGTTTCTGGGAGACATTTGGTATTGACTAGATTATTAATTTATATATTGGACGCGTTAGTTCTATAGCAGAGTAAAAGATAGACTGATTTCTTGTAAAAGACATGGTCAATTGCTCATGACACAAGTATTTTTGGTCACCTAAGGTCTATAAGATTGTTGTTAATTTTTGCGATCAATTATTTTAATCAAGTTTATGAAAATAACAAAGATTTGATGCTTCTCAATTCCTGTCAGTTATTTGGTATCAATGTATGTCTATGACAGCATTAAAGAGAAACATGAGACGTATCCTCATTTTCTTGGTTCAGCTATCTGTTGTCAAATATATATAATTGCAATGTAACCTTATAAGTTTGATTTGTGCGACAACGTTTAAAGTTTAAAGTTATTCTCAGTTGTAATCAGGCGAGACATTTCTTGATGTCCACTTTTTCCGATATATATTTTATTTTACAACAAATTCAAGAAAAATCTTTATTTTTTTTTTTAAAGTAAATTGAATGCTACGTCAACGTTCGAATACCTTAATTTTCATTCCATAAGTCAACAATTATTATATAAAGAAGAATTGCAATCAGTTATGTGTTATCTTCCATGTAAGATTTTCAAAAAAGTTTTTTACTCACTTTTGGTTATTTAGAAATGGTCCATAATTATGTGGCCATAAAACATATGGGTCAGTTACCGTTTTTTCCCCCCAAGACAAGAACCTCCATTTAATTTGCCATAACTATTTCAGTCAATCGTTTAGTTATTCCAATATACTTGTAATGAAAAACAGCTTTTACTAGCATTATGATGATATCAAACTTCATTGCATGTAAGGTTTTAGGCAATATAAAAAAAATAGTTTATTTGCAAGGGACATTCTAATTATAGCGCTTAGATTGTGTGACAAGTGTACAAATGCCTTATAGTAAAAGTAGCATTATTTCAACATAAAAGAACGTGACCGTATATTACCTTCAAACAAACATATTTTGGAAAGATTTGTTCTTTTTGTTTTTAATTTGCTGCCAGAAAAGTTTATCTACTACCTCTTGTTTGTATATATCCTAATATTAAGTTTAGATCAGGAATCTTGAATATGTTGTTTAAATCTTTCTGAAACTACCTCAATTTGTGGACGAATAAATCAGTGCTGTGCTTACATGTGTCATATGAAATAAAGCTAAAAAGTATGTTGTGTTTACTTTTATTTATGTATATCTTCACTACAGGATGGCATTGTCTATCTTAGAATAAAACATAAACAGCTAATTTGTTATAGAATTATACTGTTTATTTTGCTCATTGAGATAACTAAAATGCAATTATTCTGACCACTGGAAATAAATTATTACTCCAAATCTAATTAATACCGTGTTTTATGTAACTTGTCAACTAAAAAGTCAAAAACATTGGAAAAATATCAGCTTTTTTTTTATAATCGATGAATTTTGATTGGTAAGGAATTTATCCTATATATTCAAATAGTTGTAAGTACACATACTAAAAAGTTAACATCAGATTGTGACATTAAGCCTAGAACAAATGAACATATATAAAAACTTAAAAAGATCATCACAAAGAGAATTGCGTAATGCCTACTGGAATTACATTGGAAAAATGATATGTGACCTACCAGTAGAAGAAGCAGATGACAACACCAGACGACAAAACAACTAAAGAACTTATAAACATACATTAAAAACATAAAGAATGACAACACATGCATCTCTGCACTAAGGAAAGATAATAAACTAACAGACTTTACATCAGAAAAAGCTAAAATCTTAAACAGTCATTTTCAGATCCCGTCATTATGTTATTGTTCTATTATAAATTTGATAATTATACTTTGAACGACAAACGACAAAATTATTTTACTCGCGTAGTGGTATTAACCATATATGGATTCTTTAAAAATCTAAAGAACTTCTTGATAATTTTAAATCTCGGTCTGTTTCTGAAATTAAAATCTAACATAACTTTTGATTTTTTAACCTTGCACACCACCATTCCCCATGTGAAATTATAATTGTTTTGAATATACATTAAACGACAAAATTTCTTCCTATATGACGTTTACATTTTCTGACGCCAAACACGCGGAACAATGAATGTGTTTTTTTTAATTTTATAGATGCTTTTTGTGCTTTTTTTGAAAATGTTTGTTTTGAGATTGTAACACGGAGATGACTGCTGTAACCATATTTTGACTATTTGATGCGACTGTCATACAAATGAGAGGTTTAGCGCTATAAAACGAGGTTCATCCCATTTTCTACATTTGAAAATGCCTGTACAAAGGCAGGAATTTGACAGTTGTTGTCCATTCGTTTGATGTGTTTTATCATTTGATTTTGCCATTTGATTAGGGACTTTCCGTTTTGAATTTTCCTCGAAGTTCAGTATTTTTGTGATTTTACTTTTTTTTCAAAAAGCGTTCTCCAAAGAAACATCAAGTGAAATAATACCGGATATATGATCACCATTATATCCAAAAGTGAAAAACATCTTCATTTCAAATTAAGCGGTGTCACAAAATTATTGAACAAGATCAATCCTCACAAAGCAACTGGCCCAGATGAAAACTGCGGATAAGTACAAAAGAGCTAAGTAATGACATCTCAACTGCTATATCATGATATTTCATAAATCACTAGACACAGGGAAATATCACAGACGATTGGAAACAAATGTTTGTCCTGTATTTAAAAAAAAAGGCGATAACACAATGCAATAAATTATAGACCTACATCACTCACCTTCATACTTTGTAAAATCACGGAACATATTATAGACAGTAGTATGATGGATCATTTGGAAAATAATAAAAATCTTAAGCGACCTTCAACATGAATTCCTAGCATAAAGACCATGGGACACTCAGTTGATTTCATTAAAAAAACAACGACAATTAGATCAAAACTGACATAATTGTGATGGCCTCAGTTTGCTTAAGCTTTTGACAAAGTTCCTCACAAAATACTTTTCTCCAAACTTGAATATTATGCCATCGAATGCAACACATTAAAATGGATAGAAGATTTTCTTACATATCCCGCACAGTCAATATGATGGTGCACAATCGGACCAAATTAATGTGACATCTATCATTCTTTGGATCATATCCTGTTCCTTGTGTACATAAATGACGTCCATGAATGTATAAAACAATGTACCCAAAGATTATTAGCAGATGGCAGCATAATTTACAAAACAATAAGAAACAAAGAAGACACTCTAAAACTACAAGATGACTTATTATCAGCAGTAAAATGGGAGAAGGACTGGCTCATGTCATTCCATCCAGACAAGTGAGCAGTCCATCAGATAACAACTTAAAAAACCGTAATAAAATTTGATAACTCTCCCCACCAACATATACGACAAAACGAAAAATCCACAAAATATCAAACAAACTTCAAATGCTTACAGTTCAGTCACACAAAAAGCTGCTTTTTATGAAGAGTACAAAACAGAAGAAAAAAATACTTTGAACTTTTGTACGAACATATTTCACTGTAAATAGAATTCATATATCCAACACACGCGCGGCATAGTGACATCAACTATAATGAAGAAGACCCGAACAGAAAAAAATAAATACAATGTTTATCAAACAGATAGTTTTACTCGTGTTTCATTTTGGTGAGTTAGTATTACTTTTAAAGTAACTAATTATCACAATTATGGAAATATGAATGGTAAAAATGCGGATAAGGAACACATCTTTACAAAGGCAAGTGAAAATAAAATTAAATTTAAAAATGGTAAAGAACGTGTATAGAAAGCAAGGTTGACAAGAGAAAGCCACTGCATATGTTGACAATATCAAAACTGTAATTTATTATGGACATTAAAAGTAAAACAAACCAGAGTGTTTGGTAGAAGTTTGGTTAGGCATAGCAGAGTAAGAACAGGTATAGGGATACCTATGAAGGTTGCATCAGAAGGAAACAATCCAATCAAGATACAGAAATATTTTAGGTCTTAAGGTTAAGCTCGCGTGATGATGGCAGAGTGTCAAGGAAATTAAAAAAAAAAAAAAAATAATGGTCACTGGCAATGGCCCATCACATTTGAATTAACTCATGGCCACATTCAATTCACCTGGTCTATCTCAGCCTACCTTTACATCAATTGAAGTTGACATTGACAAACGGTGGCATTCCATATTAGAACAGGAGATGATGCTAGAAGGTCAAGAAGAAAGTCGTTTGAAAACAGGAAGGAATGATTACTATCACGAATCTCCTGCTATTATAGTGCTCAATGAAGGCAAAAGGTCAAAGCGGACTCGCAAACATTCTTACAACGCTGCAGGTGGGGTAGCAATTATTATTGGAAAAGCTACCAACAGTTTCACATGGGTGTTAGGAATAGGTATGTTTGTGTTTGCAGTCAGATTTGCAATAAGGAATGTCAGTCCATTGAGAATGATATCTTTTAGAAAGTTTTCAACAGGCAGAAGAGAAACATGGTTTGCGGCACATGCCATCAGAGTTGTTGGCGATGGAGACTCGTAGCTTTTTGCAAATATCAGGGAAGAAGTCACAGGCTGGGTAGGAGAGTTTAGAAAGGAGGAATGCTCAAAACACGTATGCAAATGCTACAGGTCCAACTTAAAAAAAGATGGTAACGGAGAACCCCCTCTACAAAAGGAGAAACAGAAACTCCTTCTGTAGCAAATATATCATTGAACAGATGCTGTTTAACATTACTGTTATACATTTTTTTTACCCCTGTTGTAGCCATGTGAACTACCAAATTTTCTGCAATAGTATTAAAACAGTAAAGATAATGAATAATAGAGATGGGCCATTGTGTACATATACCAAGGAAAAGCTTTGTGCAAAGCATTATTATCTATTGTTATATTGCATTTAATAGAACAGAGGGAATTTGTGGCAAGTAAAACCAAGATTTTTGTAGAAAATCCACAGAATTTCCACTTGTACAATCATATCTGGCAATTTGGTGTCTGATACAAATATAAGTATGGACCAATCCAAGTACACCTTTTTGCGCTCGACTTAAGAGACTCAGCACAATGTTTTTTGGAATTAACAGGTTGTTAAGTATTATGTATCCTTGTGGTGATACAATGCTAAACATATGGAAATTTTATAGAAAATCCACAGCATTTATCTTTGTTCTCTCATATTTAACAATTTTATAAATGATAGAATGAAATTCAAAACAGTGTGGCTGTGGCCATTGATTGACACATTAAATTCATCCATTGACTGGTACAATTTACATGAACGTTTGTCTGTAAACACCACTGTTCACGACGTACCTACGATAGACATTTAAACTGTGGGGTCACCAAAGGTTTCTTAACGCTTTAATTATAAAATAATTCGAAAAATTAATCAGGAATACCTTTATGTTTTGATTTATATAATTGATATAAATCAAAACATCGTGTTATTTCTGATTAATTTTTCGAATTACTTTATTAAGGTGTTGAGAACCTTTGGTGACCCCATAGTTTAAGTGTCTTTAAAAAGTACATAGTGAGCAGTGGTCGTTACATACAAACGTTCACCTAAATTGTCCCAGTCGATGGATGAATTAAATGTGTCAATCAATGGCCACAGCCACACTGTTTTGAATTTCATTCTAGATATAGGATTATTGCATGCAGTGCTAGCATTGATTTCCTTAAAACAAGTTTATTAATGTAGTTATTGGTTAAAAAAAATTAAAAATATGGACTTAATCAAGTACACCTTTTAGAGTGCGCTCAACTTTGGTGACTCAGCACGAGGTATTTTGGAATTTACAGGTTAGGTAGAACTTTTTTTGAAAAATAAACACTAGCACATCATAGAAAAGCAAGTGAGTAATCTATGTTTCAAATTTTATAACAAAAATCTCTGCATTAAAGGCTGTGGATTTTCCACAGGCACTTGTTTCTGTCAATCTGGGGTTTACTGTCCATACCAGTACAAAAAAACACACAAGGTAGCTAACGGAAATTTTCAATGTGTTCGCTTCAACCAATATTTGTTTTAATTTCTTTTGATTTTTTCACAAATAAAAGTACACCAGTCTGTCGGTAATTGATTTATCTTTACAATGAAACAACTTTCACGTACCTTGAGAATACCCCTCAAACAGAATAACACACTTCAGATGAGAATTATTGACCTTTTTCCAGACCATTGAATTTGTAAGGACAACTTCCGGTAAATTTAGGAAGTTAATATAACTGTGTAATCCCATTGGTCACATTTTTCTGGTTACTGGTAACTAGTATAAATAAACAGGTAACCAGATGAATTAAACCAATGGGATTGCACAGTTATATTAACTTCCTAAATTTACCGGAAGTTAAGTCCTTACAAATTCAATGGTCTGGAAAAAGGTCAATAATTCTCATCTGAAATGTGTTATTCCTACTTGAGGGGTATTCTCAAGGTACGTGAAAGTTGTTTCATTGTAAAGATAAATCAATTACCGACAGACTGGTTTACTTTTATTTGTGAAAAAATCAAGAGAAATTAAAAAAAATATTGGTTGAAGCGAACACATGGAAAATTTCCGTTAGCTACCTTGTGTTTTTTTGTACTGGTATGGATAGTAACCCCACATTGACAGAAACAAGTGCCTGTGGGATTTTCTATAAAAATCTTTGTTTATTTGCCACAAAGTACTCTTTTTCTATCAAATGCAATGAGACAGTAAATAATAATGCTTTGCATCAAGTTTCCCCTTGGTATATGTACAGAATGGCCTATCTCTATTATTTATTATATCTGTAGTTTTGATACAATTGAAGTTTGAAAAGTTCGGACACAAATGGCTACAGAAGGGGTCATAAACCTTAAGCCATTTTTTTTTAACAATACACGCTAGCGCATAATAGAAAAACAAGCGAGTAATCTTTGTTTAAAATTTTATTATAAAACCCTCTGTATTAAAGACTATAAAAAAATGGTTTATTTGCCACGAAGTCCCCTTTTTCTATTGAATGCGATGAAACAGTAAATAATAAATCTTTGCAATAAGTTTCCCCTTGGATTTACATAAAATTGAGAATGGAAATGGGGAATGTGCCAAAGAGACAACAACCCGACCATAGAAAAAAACAACAGCAGAAGGTCACCAACAGGTCTTCAATGTAGCGAGAAATTCCCGCACCCGGAGGCGTCCTTCAGCTGGCCCCTAAACAAATATATACTAGTTCAGTGATAATGAACGCCATACTAATTTCCAAATTGTACACAAGAAACTAAAATTAAAATAATACAAGACTAACAAAGGCCAGAGGCTCCTGACTTGGGACAGGCGCAAAAATGCGGCGGGGTTAAACATGTTTGTGACATGTATATACAAAATGGCCTAGCTCTATTAAGCATTATATAGTGTTGTTTTGATACTATTGCAGTTTAAAAACTTCGTTCTTAACTGGCTACAGAAAATGGCCATAAACCTGAATACAAACATTTTTTTTATAACTTTAAATATAGACTACGTATTTGCTTTTCTATGATGTGCTAGCGTTCAGTGTTTACAATAAGTCCTAAATCTCTTTAAATTCCGGAAAAAAAATCGTGCTGAGTCACTAAAGTCGAGCGCACCTTAGAAGATCTATTTTAAGTTGTCATTTTGATAACTAAATTTATAAACTTGTTTTTAACGCTCTTTAACGAAATCATTGCCACGGCCCAGCACTGCATGCAATAATCTTCTACATGTATCTATCCAGCACCGAATTGTCAAATATGAGAGTACAAGGGGAAAGGCTGTGGATTTTCTATAAAATTTCCATATGTTGAACATTGAGTAAACACAAGGCTACATAATCCTTAAATAAGTGTAGAAATATGTAACCATGTACTTCTTCCGCCCCGAAAACCTTTACAAAAGAGATTTGTCAACTTGGCATGCTGTATGTACAAATACACTACCCACGTTCGATCAAAATGTGACCGTTTTAATCATATGCCTGTGTTGGAATAATGCCCGCCCCTTTGCTACAGTTTCTCCGTATCGAATGTCGCTAATCCAAACGTGAAATATTGATAACACAAGTAAAAAGATCGGACCAACCCAAAGCTGCGTTAACAAAAATAATAAGAACCGTTTTACGGTGACTCATTAATTTGTTGGTCATCAATGGATATTGCACATGGCAGACAGTTTCTGTTTTGAACCTTCACACAGTGTCTTTGTTTAAGACACATTTACATGTTTTCAGCGCACCAATAACTAATAGTTTCTAATATAGAATCGAGTGTCTGATTTCCTAACAATTTTTCAATCTCAGAAATCATTCCATCCTCACAAAAAGATCAGAATCGCTATATTGATAACCTACGACCTAAAACTGACCCTTGATGTACGTATTCTGATACACTCGAAAAGGTAGTTGGAATGGAACCGATCTGATGTGTATTCGCCAAATATAAAGTAAACCAATAATTTAAAGAATAATAGATTATAGAAGATGTGGTACGAGTGCAAACGAGAAAAATCTCCATCGGAGTCACAATTTGTAAAAAGTAAACTATTATAGTTCAAGAAGTCTTCAACACGGAGCCTTGGCTCACACCGAACAGCAAGCTATAAAGGGCCTCCAAAATAACAAGTGTAAAACCATTCAAACGGGAAACCCAACGGTCTAATCTATATATAATAAAGTGGATTAACTGATTTAGTACACATTCATTGGCTATTTGTGGAACGATAAAAAAAGAGGAAATTTTCTGGTATTCCATATAAAATGTAATATTCATGTTTTGCAGAACAAATGATGCAGGAGTTGAGATTAATATTTTCAGTGATCTTTCTAAAAATAGTACGAAAAATGCCCTAAGATGACAACAATAAAACCGACATGATTCATGCACAGAACAATGAACAAAAACATATACAGCAACAAACGACAACCACTGAATTACAAGTTTAGGGCTTGGAACAGACACCTACAGAATGGGACGGGTTAAACATGTTTGTTGCACCTAGCTCAGAGTTAAAGTATTGAATCATCATGGTCTACTTGAGACAACTCTCCATCCAAGTCACAATTTGTAAAAGTAAACCTATAGGTCAAAGTACGGTCTTCAACACGGAGCCTTGGCTCACACCGAACAGCAAGCTACAAAGGGCCCCATAAATGACTAGTGTAAGACCATCCAAACAGGAAAACAAAACGTCTAATCTATATAAATAAACAACAAACGACAACCACCGAACATCAGGTTTCTGACTTATGACAGGTGCTAACAAATGCAGCGGGTTTAAACTTTTTAATTGTTACCAATCTTCACCCTTACCTGAAACATGTGTTACATAGGAATATAGAAAGACGTACTATAAAATATCAATTGAAATGGCTTAACTCAATCAATAGACATATTAACACAAACAATTTACATACACTGAACGAATAAATTTGATCTTTGACACAATGTAAATACAAAATCAACAAAATAGCATGTTCCTAATGTCTCCTACAGTTTCATCAAACCCATTGCAACTAAATATTTAACTGATAACAAGCATCGCACAGTCCTTGATTTATAAGAAAAACCCCATAGAAAACCCTTATGACATGTGACTGTTCCCGTTCTCAATATATTCACAACTCCTCAAGCCATGTAATTACTGCTGATCTAAACATAAAATTTACGGAAGGTGATAACTTGTGAACCTTAATTATAAGAAACAAAACACGTCAAATTGAACCAAAACTTTAAAATGATAATGATGTGAGGATTACGCTAGACAAAGAACAATACGAGAAAACTTGATACTATATAAACATTTCGGAATGGTTGAATTTTTTTGAAATACTAAAGCTTTTCTTTCTTAGGAATAGATTATCTTAGCTGTATTTGACAAATCTTGTAGGAATTGTGGTTCTCAATGCTCTTCAACTTTTATTTGGCCTTTTTAACTTTTTTTTTATTCGAGCGTCACTGATGATTCTTTTATAGACAAAACGCGCGTCTGGCGTCAATACAAAATTTAATCCTGGTATCTATGATGAGCTTATATAAAGCAATTAGGTCTTTGATACAACGTAGATTCCACAAGTTGAAATATTGTGTAAATGTTATATCTAAGTCCTAAAAAAATTAAAAGCTCTTAAAACATGTTTATAATCACGACAAATATGTTGCTGTTCTTCCTGAAAAGCTTCAAACAACATTGTGTTTGTATGTATATCCTAATACTACCAGTGTTATATCTGAATTATGAATAGTTAAAATATCGGTTAATCCTACCGTTGATAAGGAAGGGATATTGACATATCATATTTTCTGTATTGCCTCATTACATATTCCATTGAGCAAAAAATATAAGTACTTATCGTGTTTGTCTTTGATACCAAAAACTTAATTCACAACACTCCGTAAGAACAATGGTACATTGCCGACTCATTTACATGTTCAACTACGGACCTGTAGGTTAGATTAACCAAAATGTTGTCCGCAGTGAACACATGGAATACATATGACAATTTGTATCCATTCCTTTGATTATCGACTCCTAGGAGTCGAGATTAAGAATTGAACGATGGACAGTCAGTGCGTGAATTTTTCTTGCTACCTGATTGGAAGATATTACGAGACGTGAATAATCAAAGTTTATTGATTGGTTAGGACAATCCAAACCTAGTAAATGTCCTTCAATCCCGTAGAGTATCAGATTTGTCCTCTCTATTTTAGCAATTAGATTTTGCCTGGTCATTAATCATGCATATTCATGATATTGGTACACAGGTAACTTTTATCTATAAATAGTCGAATCTTCTGGAGTTTCGTAAACAACAACGTTAAACGATATATACTACTTCATAGCGTGTGACCTCACGTGTGTGGTAAAATTTGTTGATTGATGGACGTGGCTATTCTAGTAAATGAATTAATCTACAAAGCGATCTAGCACTTTCCATTTTCATCAACTATGAGTCGACTTAGCCCTTTTTGAAAGGCTAATGCTTGTGTGTTTGAGCATTTGATTTTGCTATTTGCCCATTGACTTTCCAATGAAGGCTTCTTCGAAGTTCGGTATTTTTGTTATTTTATGTTTTTTTCAGAAATATTGTGGTTCGGTATTTTTGTTAATTTACTTTTAACAGAAATACTGTGGTTCGTTTTTTTTTTTTATTTTACTTTTTACAAAAATACTGTTATGACGTTAACTCGCGTGTGTCATTAACCATAAGAGAATTCTGACGAACTCAAAAGAAATTTTGGACAATTTTAAATCTCGGTCATTCCATGAAACAAAGTCTGTCAAAACCTTCATTTTTTACCCTTTACACCGCCATGTATCAAATAAATAGGGTAGCTAAAAATTTACTGTTTGAGATACATTCGTAAAATATATTAAAATAAATGAATCTGAGAATAAAGCCTGTGACACCAAGAACAAGTTATAAGTATGCTGGTGTAAATCAATGACAACATACTTGTTATGTTTTTGTTAAATTTTGAGTTATAATTTTACAGGCGGTGTTTGCAATTTCTATGTGCGCCACTCCTTGTCAACCCTTTTCAATTTCACATGAATCGGAATTCTTTAAGAATTGTAAATCAAGAAGATTAAAGCAGCTATATAATTCAATTTTCAAAAAACAGGTACATAATTATGATATTCTTTCTTTTAAAATTCTAATCGGGTCCAATTGATGTATCGTCCTGAACTCGAGATTAAAGTAGCCATAGATACAGATTTCTTAGCCTCCATTTTATACTAGTCATATCAGTACTAGAATCTTTGACAAACGAAACTATTTCAATTTGCATATTATAAAAGGTAAAATGACAAAAAATACCGAACTCCAAGAAAAAGTCCCTTATCAAATGGTAAAATATAAAGCCCAACCAAATGAAACGAATGGAAAATAACTGTCATAGCCTTGACTTGGTATATGTATTTCCGTATGTACAAAATGCCGGATTAAAACTGGTTTAATAGCTAGTAAAACTTTTCGCTTGTATGACAGTCTCATATAATTCAATTATATTGGCAACAATATGTGAGCAAAACGAACACATAAAAATAGTCAGGGGGACAACAGTCAACATTGTTCATGACGATAACAGCAATCTTCCAACTTCACTCGCGTATTGAGTATAGATTTCTTAACAATTTTTATAGCCAAGATCCTGCACCTCATTCTTAGACGTTATTAAAGTTCATCAGTGGTTATTTATTTATTTTGTTTATTTTCTAAACAAAAAATGAATGAGCCAGGGTTCAGAAGAACCTCCCGTCTTTTAAGAAATTCTTCCAAAAGTACTGTGATATTCTGGTAGTTTATAGGTTTAGGCGTTCAGACAAAGACAATGGACTTGCACATGGATTTAATAGGGAAGTAGCATAATCATAGTATTATACAAAACAGATACGGAACAGATATGTAGTACAACTACATAGGTCTGTGTCCCAAGAAAGATAACTCAATTCTTACAATGATAAAGTAGGATATTACATTCCTCCCTTTGTTGAATTTATGAATCTATAATAAGATAAATTTCAAAAGAGAATTATAAAATTTAAAATAAAGACTAGATTCTAAAATGACTAGAAAATCTTTTCTATGACTAGATTATCATTTAACAAAATAAAAATAGAAAAATGATTGACATATATCTTTTTCACAAGAAAAATGATTAAATAAATGTATGGATGAGAACTTTTATATTATGCAAATGAAACAATGAGTATTATGATCATATAAACAAATATAAATATCGGACGGATTTATATTATTGATTGTCTATTAATTTTGTATTTGTAATTACTGAAATAATTAAATGTCAATATAAAAGTTAAGCAATCAAATGTTCAAGTTTGTATTGTTTGTCTGAAAGTTTTTTTCTGTAGATCTCATCTGAAATGTTCATCAGGTTTTGGTCATCACACATTGCAAATCTATTTCTGAATAACTAATACTAAATTTCTATAATGAACAATAACTATTATGCACTTTTAAAAGGGGATTATTATGCCCCATCACAATATCCTGTTTTGAATGCATATTTAGGGGATTATTATGCCCCTCACTTTACACTCATAATCTTGAAGATATCATGGTGGTTTGCGGATACGTGTTGGACGACTTTGAATTGGAGATTTGTTTTCCTCCTTCGGATGAATTTCAATATCGAGTTCTTCTTCTTCATCCAATTGATCGGAGAATTTGGCACTGTGTTTTGTACTTTTGAAGAATGAAGCATTGCGTGTTGTTTGCTTTTCGCTGTCCGAAACAGTTATCATGGTTCCTTTTTTCTTGATGACGGTTTGAGGTCTTGGATCAAATATCGGTGTTAATTTGTTCTTCTTAACTTCATTTCTAATTAACACAGTGTCTCCTTCTTCAATGTCATTTGACTTAGCTTTATTTTTCAGATCAGCTAAATGTTTCATTCGTGTCTTTGCGTTTTCATCGTTTTGGCGTGCATATTCATCTAGTTCTGGTCGTTTTTCTTTTGGTATGCTCGGTAATTTTGTGTTTGTTTCCCTTCCGAACAGCAATTTGAAAGGATTTACTCCTGTTGAACTATGTGGAGTATTGCGGTATTGTCGTAAAAATCTATACATTGATTGTTTCCAACTTTTCCTCTCTACCTCTGCTGCTTTTATGTTTTTCATCATGGGTTTGTTAAACGATTCTGCTTGAGCATTAGCCCGTGGCCATCTTGGCGTGATTCTCCTGTGTGAAAATCCTATGCTGGCAGCATATTCTCTAAATTCATATGAATTAAACGGACTTCCATTGTCGGTCTTTAGTATTTTTGGAATCCAATATGCCGCCAGCACTTTGTCCAACACTGGTATGACAGTGTGACCTGATGTGGATCTTATTATCTCAACTACAGGATATCTAGAATATTCGTCTGTTATCACAAATAGGTAGTCTCCAGACGGTAGTGGACCACAGAAATCTGCGTTTAGTGCAGTCCATGGTTCTCCTGGCATTTCTGACATTCTGAGTGGTTCCATTAGCTTAGAACGTGTTAGAGCTTGACATGCTATGCAATCTTTGATGAGTGAATCTACTCTGTCGTTGATGCCGGGAAACCAAACTTTTGATCTGATGAGCGCTTTTGTCTTTTTTAATCCTTGATGGCCTTCGTGTGCAAGACTAACTGCACGGTCACGAAGTGACATTGGCATAACAATTCTATTGTCTCTAAGTGAAATGTTTTCATCATGAACAACACGTTCATCTTGAATGCTGCGATATACTTGAAGTTCTTGAATATCTAAATTGGGATCATCTAATTTCTTTAACTCGTACCACTTTCCATTTCTTGTTAATTCAATAGCTTTTTGAAGTGTTCTATCGGTCAAACTTCCGCCTTTGACTTCGCTTAGCGACATTGCTTTTGGAATTGCCTGATTTGCAATAAAGTTCACATATTGTTCAGCAACCTTTTCCTCGTGTGATCGCGTCTTGCTACACATAGCAATAGGATGACGGGACATGTAATCTGCAGAATTATCACGCCCTGGCTGATACTTGATTGTAAGCTTATAGGGTTGCAGACGTAAACCCCATCGTTCTATTCTCAGTGGTATTTTGGCCTTTTGCCATATCCTCTCTAGCGGCTTATGATCAGTTATGATATTTACATTTTTAGCTCCTCGGATAAAAATGTCAAAATGTTCACAGGCCCATAATATGGCCAGTGCCTCTCTTTCTGTTTGACTGTACCTGGACTCTACATCTGTTAATGCTCTGCTTGCATATGCTATTGTCTTTTGATTTTGAGAGATAATTGCTCCAAGTCCAACTGGACTAGCGTCAACATATATGTCTGTTTGTAGAGAAGGATTGAAATAAGTTATTACTGTCTCACTAGATAACTCAGTTTTAAGATTGTCAAATGCGTTTTGTTACTCAGGAGTCCATTCCCAGTCCATGTTGTGTCGTGTTAACCTTCTTAATGGTTCACAAATAGAAGCATAGTTTCTTATAAATCCAGATGAATAATTTGTCATTCCAAGGAAGCTACGAAGTTCTGGAACTGTCGTTGGCGGTGTGGCATCTTTGACTGCCTTGACTTTACTCGGGTCTGGTGAAATACCCTCTTTTGAAAATACGACTCCAAAAAATGTAACTTTACTCTTGTTAAACTCGCATTTGGCTTTGTTAACTGTTAACCCGTTTCTTTGTAGAGCTTGTAGTGTATCGTTAAGAGCTTCGTCGTGCTCTTCTTGAGATTTTCCATATATAATGATATCGTCTGAAATGTTCTTTGCATTTTGTACGTTTTGTATTACGCACCTAATTGTCTCTTGAAAAATTTCTGATGCTGAAGAGATGCCAAAATTAAGTCTCTTATATCTAAATAATCCCATGTGTGTACTGAATGTTGTGATATATCTAGAGGGCTCTTGTAGTTCTAGTTGGTGATATCCTGCTCTCAAATCTAGTTTACTAAAGACTGAAGCGTGATTTAAATCATGAATGAGCTCCTCAACTGTCGGTAATAAATGTCTTTCTCTTATAATGGCCTTGTTGGCCTCACGCATATCTACACACAGACGTATCTCTTCAGGGTTTTTCTTTGGTGGTGTTACAATCGGTGACACCCAGGGTGTTGGGGTATTCCCTATTTTCTCTATAATGTCTTGATCTAGTAATTTTTGTATTTCCTTCTCTACCTTTGGTCTAATGTGAAATGCTGTTTT
The DNA here is from genome assembly GCF_965363235.1 of Mytilus galloprovincialis. Taxonomy (NCBI): domain Eukaryota; kingdom Metazoa; phylum Mollusca; class Bivalvia; order Mytilida; family Mytilidae; genus Mytilus; species Mytilus galloprovincialis. The sequence goes on from NC_134838.1 coordinate 107,100,821, forward strand.
TCTGTTTCTTTGCGCAACCGGTCTGATGTCAGTGTCAATATGTAGTTTTACTGAACCACCTGTGTATTTTCAAATTTCATCCCTGAACACATCAGGATACCTCTTCTCGGGAGCTTGTATACTTATCGGTTGAATTATTTTAACAAGTCCTAGTTGTGATGCAGTAGGATAGCCAATCAATGCGCCATGTCCGCCTCTCACTACGTAAAACTTGTGTACACCATATTTGTGTTTTGTTTCTACTCCTAGCTCACATGCTCCTGTGACTTCAAGAGGTTTGCCCCCTCCATAAGGCAAAAGTTTTATGTCATTTTTGTTAAGTTTTGGAGAGCCAATGTTTTTATGTGTTTTATCATCCAAGATATTGACTGTCGCACCAGTGTCTATCATCATTGAACATGTTGTGTTATTTACTTTGATCATAGTGAAGGGTGATTTCTTTATTGAGCATACTGCCTCTTTAATACTATATGAATATTCTTCATCTGAACTATCCAGACTTGCTTGATATGATTCTCTTTGGGACGTTTCTGTCTGTATTTCATGTACCCGTCTGTCTCTTGTGTATTTATTTTGTTTGCTTTTGCCTCGACATACTTTAGCAAAGTGATTTTGTTTGTGACATGCATTGCATGTTTTGCCATTTGCTGGGCACGGTCCATTTTTATGAGGAAATTGGCAACCACAATTTCTGCATTGTGTCTGTCTAGTTGGGCGATTAGAGTAATTTGGATTATGATATGATGATGATGCCTGTTGACCTCTTTGTTGTTTATAATTTGTCTTTGGATATGTCTTGTTTGTGTTTGTAATTTTGTTTACAGTTGTTTCTCTCTCCATTTCAGTAGCTTGAGTGTCAGCCATTTCAAGAGTTCTTCCAAGTGTTAATATATCATTCAGAGTTTTGTCTGGCTCTCGCAGAGCTCTCCTGCGTAATCTGTTAGACTTGCAATTTTGTATAACTTGTGAAAGGATTTCCTTATCAACGTTTGTGAACTCACATGTTTTTGCTATTTTTCTTAGTTCTGTTACGAATTCGTCAAGTGATTGTCCTTCTTTTTGTTTATGTGTACGGAATTTATATACCTCCATTTGAGTATTTTTCTTCGGTTCAAAGTACGTAGTTAGCACTTGCTTTGTGGCAGTATACGAAGCTTCAGTTTCCCCCTTTTCTGCATCATAAATGTCATACACACTCTCCCCAGCGTAGTGAAGGAGTAGGGCACGTTTGCGTTCTTCATTTTCGATTTTAAAGCCAACAAACAAATTTTCCAAATTTTACCAAGACATAAATGATAAATATTGTCTACTTCTCAAATAGCACAAGATGATGCCGAGTTATAGATTCCAGGTGCTGACGTTGTTTATAATGTTATTTACTTTACAGTTTTCAATTTCTGTGTCTTTGTTTTAATGTATCTCTTGGTTGTATTTGGTCTTGACGATGCCTTAGCTTTTGAGTTTTTTGTGTTCCTGGTGCCAACCGCAGCAGAGGAATAAGGTTTTCAATTTTGCTGTTTTCATTTAGTAAATTGTTATATTTGTATTTTACCTAATCTGTACTCTTTATCTGGGGAAGTGTTTATGTCACTCTGGTGCATACTTGCCAACCTCTGAAAATGACATGTAAAAAAAGCGTGTAAAAATGCGTGCCGTAGATGCGTTCTTTTTAATATGAACAAATTGCGACACGGATGGAGAGTTGTCTCATTTGCACTCATACCACATCTTCTTATATCTATAATACATTTTTTTCAATGTAAATAAAACCCCAATAATCTACTGTAAACTTTTATTCTATCCAATAGTGACACAACTAGGCACACACTCAAAGCAACTGCCAGTTTGCATGACTGACAACAATGCACATAATGTGTCGTTGTTAAGTTCAGATAGAAATTTCTCTGTATATCTACTTAATTACAGAAAAGGCTTATTCACAATCAGCAATACTTTTTGGCAGAACTAGAAATGCTTTAGCAAGCTTTGAAAGTATATTGAAACGTTTTTTGTCATTGAAAATGTTATCTACATTTGCCATTGCTCCTCATAATTTTGAAATGTCCTGGTCAAAGCTGGATAGTTCATCAGGAGAAGACAGTTGGTACTCTGATAACTGAGCAAGTAGTTCTGTTGTATTTCCATCCCCTATGGCCTGTGGAAACCTGTTTGCTAGATTTGAAACTGAAAAAGAAAGAAGAATGATAATTTGAATACCTTGAATACATTATCAAATAGCTAGTTCTCCTCTCACACATGTCGTTTTGATTGCAACTTTGATTCTTTGTAACTAATATGTTATTTATGGCCAGTTGATTAGATTTATTTATTATAAATAATATATTTGATTTGATTTATTACGTCACAACTAGTATGATATGTTCCTTATGCCGTAACTACAATACCCTTCCCTCTTCAAGAATGTGACCTACCGAATTAGACTATTTACCGGATTTATAATAACATAAGCAACACGACGGGTGCCACATGTGGAACAGGATCTGCTTACCGTTTCGGAGCACCTGGGCACATGTTGCTTAGTCTGTAATGTTTTCTATGTTGTGTCTTCTGTACTAGTATTTGTCTGTTTGTCTTTTTATTTTTAGCCAGAGCGTTGTCCGTTTATTTTCAATTTATGAGTTTGATTATCCAGCTGGTATCTTTCGTCCCTCTTTTAGTAAACATGTAGTAAGTTCATGTGTGTGCAGATTTCCACCAGGAAAAATATTAATTTCTTGATAATTTATAGAAAGACTCACAGAGTCAGATATTAGCTTGCATTTCATCTTAGGGTTGATAAAGGCACTGTCCTGTAAGGTGGTGTCTGAGAATTGAAACTAGTCAACCATCTTAGAAACAAGGCTGTTCTGAAAAATATAAATATAATGTGTGTGATTGATCATGTACACTTAACATATGACAGTTTGCATCTTTTAATATACCTACATAAGTACACAACACAACAACAAAACAACAACTGAAACTAAGAAGTAATACCAACCTGTACAATTTTTTTTCTGTTTCAACACCAACTTCATCTTGGTGGTCTGCAGGGAAACCTCTGCATGGCAGTCCCACAACAAGTTTATTGTCAGGAAGAAAATTGGCGCCAACATTATATGGAACTATAGTGTTAGTCTGTGTGTACAACAATGACTGACGTCTTCACAAATCTTTTCATGAAGATTCTCAGCAACCTTTTGACCTGATCATGGAGTACCCCAATCTATGATGCATCATTCTGGAATTAATATGTATACATTAATATATATATATATATATATATATATATCAAAGCTGATAGAAATGATATTATTGCTGTAAATTCGTGTCCATAATTTTATTTGTTATCTGAAATGCTGTGTTAAAGTCGTTCATTGATTCCAATATATCATTCAGAAAAAGAAAATACATTTTCAGTTCTCGGGTGTCTAGCAGATTTGCAACCCGTTTAATTTGGCTTTCCTTTTCAACATCCTTGTGACTTTTCAAGTGGTATAAAAGTGCTGTCCAGTGGTGTAAAGTACGGTCTATATACATCGCTTAAGAGAGAGCCATCGTGTACTTACATGTTTAATTATCTTTAACGGATCTATGTCTTGGAATTCTAAAAATGCCGTATACTCCTCCTCTTTAGCTCTTCAACGGTTTCAGTACTTATACATCTTCGGATTTCAAATGTTTGGCTTTGAGCGTTCCTGATGAAGGTAGGTCCAGAAAAGCGCTTCGGACGCAAGAAATTAATAACGTGTTGTTTTCAATATTTTACATCACTGGGTCGATACCTCTGCTGGTGGACTACAAATCCCCGAGGGTATCATCAGCTCAGTAGTCAGTATTTCGGTACTGACATGATTAAACAAACTTTTCTAAAAATGTCCGTTTATAAATTTATAAATTATTAAGAAACTAAGGTTTCAACTCCCTCAGGCAAAGTTGGCTTTAGATGAATTTGGCTATTTATTTTAAGTATTTTTGACATACAGCTCTTCAACGGTTTCAGTACTTATACATCTTCGGATTTCAAATGTTTGGCTTTGAGCGTTCCTGATGAAGGTAGGTCCAGAAAAGCGCTTCGGACGCAAGAAATTAATAACGTGTTGTTTTCAATATTTTACATCACTGGGTCGATACCTCTGCTGGTGGACTACAAGTCCCCGAGGGTATCATCAGCTCAGTAGTCAGTATTTCGGTACTGACATGATTAAACAAACTTTTCTAAAAATGTCCGTTTATAAATTTATAAATTATTAAGAAACTAAGGTTTCAACTCCCTCAGGCAAAGTTGGCTTTAGATGAATTTGGCTATTTATTTTAGGTATTTTTGACATACAGCTCTTCAACGGTTTCAGTACTTATACATCTTCGGATTTCAAATGTTTGGCTTTGAGTGTTCCTGATGAAGGTAGGTCCAGAAAAGCGCTTCGGACGCAAGAAATTAATAACGTGTTGTTTTCAATATTTTACATCACTGGGTCGATACCTCTGCTGGTGGACTACAAGTCCCCGAGGGTATCATCAGCTCAGTAGTCAGTATTTCGGTACTGACATGATTAAACAAACTTTTCAAAAAATGTCCGTTTATAAATTTATAAATTATTAAGAAACTAAGGTTTCAACTCCCTCAGGCAAAGTTGGCTTTAGATGAATTTGGCTATTTATTTTAGGTATTTTTGACATACAGCTCTTCAACGGTTTCAGTACTTATACATCTTCGGATTTCAAATGTTTGGCTTTGAGCGTTCCTGATGAAGGTAGGTCCAGAAAAGCGCTTCGGACGCAAGAAATTAATAACGTGTTGTTTTCAATATTTTAGATCTTTGGTTGAAATGGCAATATATATCTAAGATAACGTCCCCAACATACAGTGGGATCAGATTCACAGCTGCCCCTACATATAAATTTGCCAGGTAACAAATACAACCCATGTCCATTACTTGTAGTTGTCTTTCTCTACAACGACATATAACTGTTCATACCTCCCAGTTTCCAGTCTAACATCTAAATTTTTCAAAGGCGCTTCTTTCACAAAAAGGCATCAACAGTTTGCAGTAGTTTTCAACAACATTATCCTGCTTAAAAATATTATTTTCTCAATTTATTACGCCCATTTCTCCGTCTGGAAGAGGTTGAATTAACAAATCTTTTCCATTCTTCAATAAAATTATCAAACATTGTATGTAATATAAAAGATCTTTGGATTTTAGTATCAAAATCTTATTCACGCCACCTCTAGAATATTTAGTTTCGTTTGTTGATTTATAGTAGATTGCTTCTGACAAATTTTATGGACGTCTCCCTGTTTGAATTTACATTGGAGTTCGTTCTTTTAACAGAAGAGTACCATGTCTACTTTAAACCGCAGTCGACACAATTTAAATGCCCCGATTGAAAGATAAATTGTTTTTGATTTCAATAGTCGACGCCTCTAATTTTCGTTTATTCTATCCAATGGTGACCTGTGTTGCTGCTATCAGCGCAACACAACTAGGCACATACTCAAAGCAACTGCCAGTTTGAATGACTGACAACAATGCACATAATGTGTCGTTGTTAAGTTCAGATAGAAATTCTGTGTATATCTTCTTAATTATAGAAAAGGCTTATTCACAATCAGCAATATTTTTTGGCGAAACTAGAAATGCTTTAGCAAGCTTTGAAAGTATATTGAAACGTTTTTTGTCATTGAAAATGTTATCTACATTTGCCATTGCTCCTCATAATTTTGAAATGTCCTGGTCAAAGCTGGATAGTTCATCAGGAGAAGACAGTTGGTACTCTGATAACTGAGCAAGTAGTTCTGTTGTATTTCCATCCCCTATGGCCTGTGGAAACCTGTTTGCTAGATTTGAAACTGAAAAAGAAAGAAGAATGATAATTTGAATACCTTGAATACATTATCAAATAGCTAGTTCTCCTCTCACACATGTCGTTTTGATTGCAACTTTGATTCTTTGTAACTAATATGTTATTTATGGCCAGTTGATTAGAAAAAAATAAATATATTTGATTTGATTTATTACGTCATAACTAGTATGATATGTTCCTTATGCCGTAACTACAATACCCTTCCCTCTTCACGAATGTGACCTACCGAATTAGACTATTTACCGGATTTATAATAACATAAGCAACACGACGGGTGCCACATGTGGAGCAGGATCTGCTTACCGTTTCGGAGCACCTGGGCACATGTTGCTTAGTCTGGATTTTTTTTTCTATGTTGTGTCTTCTGTACTAATATTTGTCTGTTTGTCTTTTTATTTTTAGCCAGAGCGTTGTCCGTTTGTTTCACTTTATGAGTTGATTATCCAGCTGGTATCTTTCGTCCCTCTTTTAGTAAACATGTAGTAAGTTCATGCGTGTGCAGATTTCCACCAGGGAAATATTAATTTCTTGATAATTTATAGAAAGGCTCACAGAGTCAGATAATGTTTTGCATTTCATTTTAGGGTTGATAAAGGCACTGTCCTGTAAGGTGGTGTCTGAGAATTGAAACTAGTCAACCATCTTAGAAACAATGCTGTTCTGAAAAGTATAAATATAATGTGTGTGATTGATCATGTACACTTAACATATGACAGTTTGCATCTTTTAATATACCTACATAAGTACACAACACAACAACAAAACAACAACTGAAACTAAGAAGTAATACCAACCTGTACAATTTCTTTTCTGTTTCAACACCAACTTCATCTTGGTGGTCTGCAGGGAAACCTCTGCATGGCAGTCCCACAACAAGTTTATTGTCAGGAAGGAAATTGGCGCCAACATTATATGGAACTAGTGTTACGTCTGTGTGTGCAACAATGACTGACGTCTTCGCAAATCTTTTCATGAAGATTCTCAGCAACCTTTTGACCTGATCATGGAGTAACCCATTCTTTGATGCATCATCCTGGAACTAATATGTATACATTAATATATATATATATATCACAAAGCTGATAGAAATGATATTATTGCTATAAATTAGTGTCCATATTTTTATTTCTTATCTGAAATGCTGTGTTAAAGTTGTTCATTGATTCCAATATATCATTCAGAAAAAGAAAATACATTTTCAGTTCTCGGGTGTCTAGCAGATTTGCAACCCGTTTAATTTGGCTTTCCTTTTCAACATCCTTGTGACTTTTAAAGTGGTATAAAAATGCTGTCCAGTGGTGTAAAGTACGGTCTATATACATCGCTTAAGAGAGAGCCATCGTGTACTTACATGTTTAATTATCTTTAACGGATCTATGTCTTGGAATTCTAAAAATGCCTTATACTCCTCCTCTCTTTTAGATCTTTGGTTGAAATGGCAATATATATCTAAGATAACGTCCTCAACAAACAGTGGGATCAGATTCATAGCTGCCCCTACACATAAATTTGCCAGGTAACAAATACAACCCATGTCCATTACTTGTAGTTGTCTTTCTCTACAACGAAATATTACTGTTCATACCTCCCAGTTTCCAGTCTAACATCTAAATTTTGCAAAGGCGCTTCTTTCACAAAAAGGCATCAACAGTTTGCAGTAGTTTTCAACAACATAATCCTGCTTAAAAATATTATGTTCTCAATTTATTACGCTCATTTCCCCGGCTGGAAGAGGTTGAATTAACAATTCTTTTTCATTCTTCAATATAATTATCAAACATTGTATGTAATATAAAAGATCTTTGGATTTTAGTATCAAAATCTTATTCACGCCACCTCTAGAATATGTAGTTTCGTTTGTTGATTTATAGTAGATTGTTTCTGACAAATTTTATGGACGTCTCCCTGTTTGAATTTACATTGGAGTTCGTTCTTTTAACAGAAGCAGTACCATGTCTACTTTAAACCGCAGTCGACACAATTTAAATGCCCCGATTTCAAGATAAATTGTTTTTGATTTTAATAGTCGACGCCTCTAATTTTCGTTATTACGGGGGCTTTCGCTCTTTTCAGCAAAACATTAAACTAATTAACAGCGACACCTATATTTTGGTAATGCGGTAGTACTCCGATCTGTTTGATTGATTGAATGGTTGGTTTGCTTATAGGTTTTTTTTATAACCATGAATAATGTTGATAGTCTGGGAATTTTGATGTTGGAACATTCTGATTGCCATTGGAAAATGACAGTATATTAGGTAGGGACTGACATTTTGGCTTTCAACTGGTCACATACGGAACCCTAAAAGGGTTGCTGCATATGGTTCCTTCTGTGCGAAAAGCGAGATACCCTCTTCACACGAGACATCGAATTTAACGTCTACATTCTGACCGTCCGTGGATGTGTTATTCTACATCATGCACGGCAAAACGGACGCCGTGTACTAGTACATCCCGCATATCAAAACAGGCGCCGTGTACTTGTACACCCCGCTCAGCTAAACAGACGCTTCACTTTGGGTTTTACCATAGGTCGGTAGACATAAGCGACAATTTTTAATTTTATTCCCTAGTCACCCTTTGTTGTCGCGGGAGACCAAAGCATTAATGTAAAGACTAATAAAGTCAATGACATAACGGTACACAATGACGCCAGTTACATTACATATTACCTTAGATTGATTTAATTTGTTCGCGGAAAAAGGAATCTAGACAATAAGTCAAAACAATGCAATTAACGAAAGAAAATCAAAATATCTCAACAATTTTCTTTTAGTCCATTATTCAAGAAAACGTCGAAAATCGTATTTTTTAGTCAACGATCACCAGAACTGATAAGGACCAGTTTATTACCACAGAAGATTCTCTCAAATGACAACTTTACCCACCGTGGTATCATTACAAGGCTGTGTAAGTGTATGGCAAGTACCTGTACATTATAGACAGTGCATCAAGACTAATATCACTGATCTTTAAAAAGATTTAGATTATTTAACAAATATGGTCGTTTGGCGTGTTTAACGTCCAATACATCGACTAAATGCTCTACGTCAGACGATTCAACAATGTAAGTGTACATGTACTAGATTTATTTATAACCTAATCAAACAGATGAAGGAAGATGACGACCCTGGACTCTTTAGTCAATTGTGAAAAAGTGACACAGTCGATTGGTCTTTCATATTTAGAGGCGTTGTAGTTATATTGCTTTGATCACACATTTAAAAGTTGGATAAAGGAATGCTTCTGTGATGCATTTAGTGCAGTGTTAAATAACTGATATTTCAGAATTTACTTATCTTGAAAAGGGGTTTCTGTCAAGGGGATCATCCGTCTCACTATGTATTTAAATTGGTGCTTGAATCGTTCAGTGCAGTTATAAAAAATTACCCTGATGTTGTCCGTGTTTCAATTAATGACTCAGAATTTTATAGATTCAATATGCTGATGATTCGTCTTTGGTCCGAGATAGTGATCAAAAGTCCCTATAAGTCAAAGTTTATATTGGTAGATCATTTTTCAGAATGTTAAAGTGAACAAGGCTAACTAAACATCAAAATAGAAGATGATTTTAAACTTCAAATATATTGAAAATTGTGTATTCTGGTGTCAGATAATAATACACTATTCTCATATGGAAAATTTGTCGAGTTTAATGGTATTATAAACGCAATTCCTACTAGAAGTGAATATTCAGCAACATACGACAATCACGGAGTTACAAGTTCTGACCTTGGAACAGGCACGCACAGAATGTGGCGTTAAAACACCAACAATCAACAATCAATCACTTTAAAAGGGCTTAACTCATCTGATGGATAGAGAAAAAGTAACTACATATCTGAGAGTTCTCACAGTTACTTACAGCTTGTTCAAAGCCAAAAACAATTAATATACAAATCATGGTTCTAAGACTAAAATATCAATCAATGCACATCCAATGTATTTAGTACAGAGACGTCATTAAAAGTCGCAGAAAAAAATATTACCTTGTGTGATTCAAAGATACCGATACTGACACATTGTCATGCATTTAGTAAGTTTAAAATTTTATTTTCAAAAAGTGCACAAAATATAATAATACAATATAAATACAGGGATTCGGAAACAAAATATTTAGTACTGATATTGTGGCTTCTTAAATCTGGCAATTTGTAAAACCGACAGATCATTCAAAATTGAAAACAGCTGTTCTATTTTGACTAAAAAAACAAACAAAAAGTTTCATTCCTAGTAATTCATTCCGAGATTTGCTTTATAATAGATGAGTGATTATGTGTATTTTTATACGTTTTCGTTATAAAAGGTGTCCTCAGTTCCGACCGGTATCGCATTGTACTATATAACATATGAACACACTACGTGACAACGAACAAATCGTCACTCTCCCCTGAATGAACATCGTGCCTACCACACAGTGCTTAACACGCGGTTTATGTAATGTTACTATATTTTTTTATATGTAGCAAAAATAATCATCGTTTATACCACAGTTGGTATATTTTCAGGCTTTCCATCAAAAAAAGATACAAAAAAACAATGTCATGTTATAAAATAGGTAATAATTGATATACTGTACATGTCTTGTATTTAGGGAATCAAGTGAGTATGAGAAATTACATATAACGTAATATTATAATCGTGGAAGTCAAGGAAAAATGAGGGATTAAAAATTCAATAAGGTGGTATGACGACATATCCGATTGGAACTACATTCACAGTTTGAATTTAGATAAAATATGGCATCCAGGATATCTCCCATGAAGAAGTAAAACCTATGCTATAAAGGCAACATACGGTCGGAATATACATATCTTATTTGCAGACAAAACCTTCAGGGGGGATTGCAAACGTTAAATCTGATAGCATTAAATGTTTTGTCAGAGTATATACATATTCCGTTGCATTGCTGGTAAAATTGACTGAGCTACGTATTTAAGTTTCCTTTTACATTGTCCAAAAAAGTGTATATTTCTTTTCTGGAAATCTTGGCTTCTTTGATTTTTTTCTGTCAACATTAACTGGCTTTTTTTTTTCAATGACGACATTATTTCTATGGGAAAATGAATAATTGATTGATTGATTGAATAATACTTTAAGGTACAAGGAATTGTGATGTCATGTAGTGTTAAAATGCATAACGTATACTTTTTTAACATCTTTTGTTAAAAAAGGGGGACGAAAGATACCAGAGGGACAATCAAACTTATAGATTGAAAATAAACTGCCAAATAAAAGTACAGAAGACGCAACATAGAAAACAAAAGACTAAGCAACACGAACCCTATTACTAGCATATATTGAACATTAAAAGGTAAATACTAATTAAACTTCCGTACATGGCGGTACCTTTACGGGCGCTTTGAGAATACGATGTGAACGTTGCGAATTAGATACAGAATAAACCCGTTAATCTGTCAATTTTCACAAACTGAAAATTATACGAAACGTTCGTGATTAAGGTTCATTGTGTAAGGAGAGTGTAAACCTTCATAAATGTTAAGGAAAACTTACTACGAAGGCCTCTATCCAACAAACCCTCTTTCCCACTGACATTCTCAATTTCCAATTCCTCACCCCGTAAAACCTAACTTACCCATTATATTCATTTTGAATTTCTTTAAGCCCTAAAATCTTACACATCGACGGAACTGTTCTATTCTCGGTAATTTTCTGTGTGACGCAAATGATGGTATAAAATTATACATAAATTATTTTTAATTTATTTCTTGTATATTGGTTGCGTAGAAAGCTAGAAAAGAGGGACAAAAGATACCAGAGGGACAGTCAAACTCATAGACTGAAAATAAACTGAAAACGCCATGGCTAAAAATTAAAAAAAAACAAACAGACAAATAATAGTATAGAAGACACAACATAGAAAACTAAAGACTAAGCAACACGAATCCCACCAGAAACTCCATGCTATGAAAAAAACTGGTATTGCAAATCTGTTCATGTTGAGCTTCACTTGACCTTAACGATTATTAAAGCCTCTATATATGTCGATTCTCAATTCATTGATGCGGGAAACAATGTTTTAGGATGGCCGTATCGTTAATTTTCATAAGCAACCAAGTGAATACATTTTGACACGTAGATTGGTTCAGTTTTAAATTGGTACATAATAGTCGAAACCCTTGTGGTAGATTTATTACCCTTTATGTTTACGCCTCATTATGGATGGCTTGAAAACAATGCGAATGCTTTCATTTTAGTTGTTATAGTTTACAAAATAGAAAACCAAATACAAGTAGAAATGGAAAATAGTTGCAAATTAAGCTTTGTTCCAAACTACTACTTTGAATACGGATAGGAATAAATAATCACTAAACACGTACAATGTGAAAAACGTCTAGAATGTTTAACTTTGAAAATAGTTAAAAAAAAAATCCATGCTGAAAAAGACTGTTATAATGGAAAAAGTGTACAACATAAACAGTTTCTACTGTACACTATGCAAGTTTCAAAATAATAAAATAATAAGCAGAAAATAAGTGAACAAAATATATGAATAAATGTAATTTTCGAGTGGAGAAGAAGGCAAAAGCTAATTTCTCAGTCAGTACTGTTGTACTACGCAACACGTGTTTTACAATTGACCCATATGTTATGTAAACAAAGTTATGTAACTAAACTTCCCTTGTAAATAAAGTTATGTAACTAAACTTCCCTATGACCTATATGTCCGAGTATCTAGATCATATGTCTTCAGTTACGCTTACTCAGTTAGACAACTGCATCACGATGGTTAAACAAATGCATGACGATACATTTTTACTCGTCTTAATTAGATAAAAATTTAGATAAGAATAACTTGGATTTTTTATTCATTTTGACTGAATTAAGTTAATAAACATACTAGCTCATGTCAAAATGGGTGGCTATGTAGCGTATTTTTCATTAATCTGAATATTGTTCAACATATGTCATACACTGAAACAGCAAAATTGAAATTAATAAAACCACACGGAACTTAATTTCATGAAACCCTAATCAAGTCGTATAAAACATGTTTTAAAAATCATATAGTCAACGAAACTAGACACAATTTGATAATTGCGAGACACAATGGGAAAGACGGTTTGGCAAACTTCGATGTATCATAATAATTACAGTCTTACAATGCAGGTGCTAGCAAGAACATAACGTTCTCGAACAGAAAAATTAGAAATCTTCCTGCCTTTAACAACTGAACTCAAGGTTGTTATTGTCACAAATCTATTGACATAACATGCATTTTTTAAAGCAGTTAATTCAGTACAACACCCTTTCAGAATAAAAATATTCAACAATTCGCACACGGCTTCAATTAATTAAGGAAACATTTAAACTTCATTAATCCTGTCTGTAGTTTGCATTTCATAAATGTCAAGTGCCTTATTTGAACTACAAATTATGTATTTTACATCCAAGGATTTTTAAAATAATACATTGTATATTACTTTACACTTCCGTAGAGTACACCTACCAATCCATTTTTATATATTTTGAAGTGGGAATCGATAAAAAGCACTTCGTATATACATAATAAAATATAATGTCTTATTTCAATTTACGTAAAGTAAGTTGAAATCCAATAGTAAAATGAATGCCATGGTACACCTTCATTACGTGAATAATAGATGATCAATATCGACTTGTTTTTGTCCTGGAATCACACCAGTTTCTTTCGACGCAATTATATAACCACCATGAAAGAATGCGTAAACATGTTGTTTTCAACTTCGGTCAAGGCGATCATTATAATCCGAGTTCGTTGTCCCAAACATATTATAGTAATCGAGGATTGTCCTGTTCATTTATTTTTTCTATTGTATATTGGTCTGTTGCATAATAAATATGTTAAGCAAAATCTCGTTGGATGTTGGATCTGTAATATTGTGCAAGTTAAACGAGTAATACCAATATAAAAAATATTTATTTTCACCTACCTTCATGGCAAGTGCTGTTTTTACTGAATATGCAATATTTATGATTTACAATCTTCGCATTAAATAAAATGGAATTGTGGGGGACACCCACAGTGGCATTTTCACGAGGTATCATGTACTTGTTTCGTAAAAGAGTATAACACAAAGGCCGAACTCGAAGGCAAATTCAAAACGAGAAGTTTGACAGAAATCAAACTACATAGAAGGGGTTAACATTGCTTTATTGTTTTCGCCCAACGTTTATCATCATTTCAGAGAGCTTCATCCAACAATATAGGTTCCCACGCGATCTTCCGTACTCATATTACTTAGTTGAACAATAAAGTGAATGCGCGTGATATGTACGCCTTTGCAAGTGTCATGTATATATTTGATTAAACTGCGGTATATTAACAGCCCTTTACAAGTAGCGTCGTAGACAGGATATACTTAATTCGATATTATATTTAAAATTAAAATTTGCAACGTGTAGAAGACACAAGAAAATTAAGAAAGTGAACTGAAGAAGCAGTTAAATATTTAACATTAAGAAAAAGAGGTAAACGAAAAACTAAAGTAAGAACTATCTATAAACAATAAACTGATAGATTCATTACACGAGAGTTCAAAAGATATTGCTAAAGAGAGGAAATTAGCTAAAACTAGCGGAAAACCAACCAAAGATACTGATTCGTTAATATCTGATTGCATTTATGATGCTACAGAGCATTTATGGGTACTTTTAGAAAATGCTATAAGTAGTGAAAAGTAAAATCACAAAAATACTGAACTCAGAGGAAAATCAATTCGGAAAGTCTATGATCACATGGCAAAATCAAATAACAAAACGCATCAAAAACGAATGGACAAGAACTGTCATATTCCTGACTTGGTACAGGCATTTTCAAATGTAGAAAATGGTGGATTGAACTATACTGATGAACCAACAATCTTTAATTGAAAAACATCAACAACAAATTGAATTGCATAGGCGGATCCTGGGGGGGGGGGTGGGGGGGGGAGCCTAGGAAAAGTTCTGGATCCGCCACTGAATTGATTCTCTGTCAAACATCTGTTCTATTCGGGAACAGTCTCATACTAATGCATATAATAATATTCAGATAGACAGTCACAATTAAAATTATTGTACCCCTGTATTTGATATTTATACCTACTATGTCTTTGTTTTGCTCACATAATACCAATATTATGGAATTACGCGATTGTCTTCTAAGAAAGAGGTTATTTTCTACATACTTTGAACCCAAGTAGAAGTTAATTTTTTGTTGTTATTTTGAAAATCAACAGTTTTGTTTACCTTTTTGCATTGGTTTTGACAATGGAATTTACTTCATACAGACTATTTTTATATTGATGACAGAATTGTTATGACCAACCTTTACACTTTTCTAAATATTGTTACTTTCTGTTAGCTGTAATCTTTAAAGAATTATCAGTGCAGAAGCCAATTGTTTCGCTGATCAATTGACCAAAAAAGAACAAACAGAAAGAATACAAAATCTTATATGTGATCTTATAATAGTCTGCAAAATAGACAAAACAAGTACTAAATTGTCCTTGGTTATAAATCAACCTTGTCAAAATGTTAATACAATGTCTTGTACACAGGTTAAAAAACTAAAATGTCGTAGAATTTCATTTGGCTATTGTTTTGCATGAGTCATCCTTCAACCATTGTTTCGCTTATCCAACTTTTGATTGTTATAAAAGGACACAAAAATTCTCAAAATCTGCTTTTTCGTTTGCAGACGGAAAAAAAATAATTATCCTATGAAATCATTTGTTTTAAAATCGTTCATAGATCTTCATAATATTGAAAGAAGAAGGCCGAAAAGTTCAACCTTTTAAAAAACATCAACTTTCTCGAAATCGTAAGCAAGAATGTAACAACAGAATTGGGCGTCGATATTGACATATTGTAAACTTTAATACAATTTTAATATATATGTATGTATGTTTGTTTGTTTGTATATGTGTTGGAATCAGATTGACGTCCTCATCACATATTGGAGTCTAATCTGACGTCATAGATGGAAATTGATATCGTCATATCAATGCCAATTTAACGTTGGGAATGACCAAATATTCACCTCTTATCATGCAAATTTTTGATTTTTTGCCCACAGTTAATTAATTATAAATTATAAACGAAACATTTCAACACCATCGGGCAAAATTGGTCTTGAAAGACTTTTATCGCAGACCACCGTATCACAGGCATTCCTACAAAAACAAGGCCAAAACTATTGATTTTTTAATATTAATTTAATTTTATTATATTGACATCCTTTATGCAAGATACCATACCACGTAACTTGTCAAGGAGCCAAATAATATCGAACAAATTCAAATCGTGTTTTTCTCATTCTGAATATATGTATATCTGTATTTGTCCAGGTCTTTTAAGGTTTTATCGTCTATAAGATAAGATACGATAAGGTAATACATGTATATATTTTAACCGGAGAACATCTTACACCAGTTGGTCATAGATCACCCTGTGTTACTAACAAATGTTATACAGGTTTGGAACAACCCCGCTTTCCAGGGATACCCACAAATGTAGGGACAAACCCGTAAAACAGGTTCATAAAAACCCGCAAATCTGGGGACCGATGTGAATCGTGTCATTTCATTGATAAAATCAGAAGAAACGCATCATGTCGTGACGAATAGTGAGTACCTTAGAACTTGAAGTTGAAATCATCCCTTCGTAAATTTTACGGACGCCATCACGAGTTGGTTGACCGTTATGGAATAACCGTTTCACAAATGATATCGGATATGTTCCTTACGTCGTAACTACAATCCCCTTCCCTTTCATGAATGTGACCTACCGAATTAAGACTATTTACCGGATTTGTTATCACATAAGCAACATGACGGGTGCCGCATGTGTAGCAGGATCTGCTTACCCTTCCGGAGCACCTGAGATCATCCCTAGTTTTTTTGGTGGGGTTCGTGTTGTTTATTCTTTAGTTTTCTATGTTGTGTCGTGTGTGCTGTTGTTTGTTTGTCTTTTTCATTTTTAGCCATGGCGTTGTCACTTTGTTTCAGATTTATGAGTTTGACTGTCCCTTTGGTATCTTTCGTCCTTCTTTTAGAACTTTCCTGTTACATTTATCATAAATTTGTCTTAATTAGTTGTCTGGTTAACACAGAATCAGTCTGCTTACATTGCTTACTATTACCGGAAGTTCATGTTCATGATACCTTATCATTAAAATAATGAAAATATCCTATTTTTTCAAAACATCACTTCGTGGACTGACTGCACTTCCATATCCACCATGTTGTTGAGTTGCAAGGTCAGGAGATTAAATTAACCAATCAAAATTACGCCACTTCAACAAAAATTCTTCTATATATGGAACGCACCTTTACTTAAAACTTATGAGTTTTGGCTTTAAATAGAACAATACCGTTGACAAATCCAAATATACGCTACTTTAATAAATTTCAATGTAATAAAAACAATTAAGATTAGTTTTATAATTGATGAATTAAAAAACCAACAAAACAACTACTTTAATCATGGTAGAAACTTATAAATATATATATATTCTCAATCAATGAACGCTAATTTTTTTAATAAGGTCTGATTTTGAAATATTTAGGCCACATGTTAGCGATGTTCATACCATTTGTTATATTTTACATGTAGTAAATTGTCCTATTTGTTTCAATCCAATATAGTGCTGTGTATAAGTAAGACAAATATTTCACCCTACAAAAATGTCAAACTCTATTATCATATTTATCGTAGACAAAGATAACAAAGAAAGGGAAAAAAGTATCATATCCATCCAAAGAATTACAAGCAGACCGTTGAGAAGACTGACAGCAAAAAGGACTGTAAATAAAACATTCTCCAGGAGAAAAGACACTGTTTTTAATAAAGTATGTTTAGATAAAGTCATAATGCATTGCAATTGGTTTTATTATACAGTTTCCAAGTCCTGGATCTCTTTTAAAAACGTCAGAATAATGGTTTTGTTCTTGTTTCGAATTTTCTTCCATTTCTCATTATACGAAGGAACATCAATATTTTCGAGTTCTTTGTTAATTATATCAATAATTTTCGTTTTAGTTTGTTTTTCAACATCAAAATAGTCTGTTCTGTCAGATGGAAATATAAACACTGGACACAGTTTCTGTTTAGTTGCCAGATCATTTTCAACCACCTTTGTCAAATGTTGACCTCTATTTTCTTTGCATTTTTCCATAAAATTAACAAGGTCGTGGTCAAGGTTTTTCCAACTTAATATTTTATGTTCTTCAACCTGGAATGGTTTTGCCAGATATTTGCTTTGTCTGACTAGACAACGAAAGTCAAATATTTCCATGCTGATGTCATATACAAATGTGTACTCATCATCAGCTTCTTTGATTTTGAATATAGAATGCAGATGATCATGTACCTGAAAATACATTTTTTTAATAAACGTGGAAGATGCAATATATTATATCCAAGATTAAATGATTAAATTCCAAGAAACAAAAAGTAGTATTATTTGTGTTTATTTTATAGGCTTTTTATATAGAAGAGTCCACAGGGGCCGAGTATAGCCTAAACATACAAGCGCCAGGGGGGGAATGTCTATAAGCACCAGACTGAGGGGTTTGGTGCTATAGAGAACAGTAGCAGTGCAACTGTAGCAGCAACCGCAGAGGTAATTAACCGTTTAATTTTATCGCCATTCATCAGAAGTAAATGCACCAAAAACAAATCTTGGTATATGAAATGTTGTTTTTTATTATCACGGGTAGTAAGGTCGTCATATCGAGGAGCGTTTAGTACAGTGATTTTGTCATAGTTTGGATCAGTTTGACATGGTTAATTTATGTTGCTTCCCTAAACCATTGCCTCAGTTCTATTCACACTGATAAAAAAGCTGATAAAAAGCATATAAGATGCTTGAATCTGTATTGTAGGTCAAACGATCTATATTGGAATTGTTGTTTCACGAAATTAACGCAGAATAAGCAAGATATCGGAATTGCTATGGTTTGGTTAAGCGATTGACATGGTTCGGTTAAGAGTCTAGAAATTCGTCATGGTTTTGGTCAAGATTGTCATGGTTTAGATCGAAATAAATATATATATGTGTTTCACTTTAATACTGAAAAATTGATTGATAGCACCTGTTATTGAACGAAGTTACACTATATATTAACTGCCTGAGAAGAAAAAAAAGCCTGTTTTACCAAATTTAGTGGGTGTAATCGTCAAAGCGAAACTTAAACATGTCATGTTACTTTTCGTAAGTTTTCTACAATATAAATTTAAAAGTCACTGCTCTTTTAAACTAGCTTTCGATATAATTTTACAAAAAAAAGACAAAGCGTTGCCTCTGTTTCACATGCAATCTTTTCTCCATATGTCCATGCTTGACTCGACTTGAATAGCTGAAGACTTCTACTCAAAAGTGGCAGCCAGTCAAAACGTAATTCTTGTTTTTCATTTTCTTTTCTAGAAAACATATACATTTAATGGTTTTTCTTTATTTTAAATTTTGAACCAGTTTATGATGAATAAAAGGAGATGTGGGGTTATAGGTCCATGTAACCCAACTACAAAACTAATTAAAAGATATTAAGAGGACATCAATAAGTCTTCAACCATTTACGAAACCAAATAGTTACGCGTGACATGGACAAGTTTGGTAAAGACTGCAACAACTTTAGAGCCAGGCAATTTTGCAAAGAAGTTTGTACACATGCATTTTTGTTGGATTTTGACGAAAGTCCTTGTTTAAGTCCAAATGATTTAATCTCTTGCGTGTTTACTTTCAACATTCCTTGAAGTTCGTCCTTAGTAAAACTCTTGTCTATGGCTGAAGAGTTGTCAAAACAATCAACAAATCCATCTAAGTCTTTCAATTTCCACAATTTCTGACGTTTTGCTTTTGTGTTTTTTGTAAGGTACTCCAACATGGTCTGATAGTTATTATTCGAGATATGAGGAATTGTTATTTCGTCGGGCAAAGAAAGATTCTGAATATTGTTTTCATCGTAGTCTTTACAAGGGTTGTTTTCAGTGTTTACATTTTTTGATTTTGTATTTGTTTTGAAATTTGAAGGTTTCTCAAATACTTCTCTCCAAACATTTTGTTCTTCGGAAGAGGACAATTTCAAGTAACATGTATTACAAGTAATTGGACCATGAAGTAAATTTCCATGATTGTCTGTCCTGTAGTTGATAGTTAATTTCCACTTCTTATTTGCATCGTCAAATGTTTTAACAGGATCACACACATTTCCCAACTGAAGGAACGGGGGCAAAAGTTCGTGAGATGATTTTGCACACGTTTCTTTCCAATGCATTTTCCTCTCCTGTAACTCAGAAAGAGATGATCCATCGTACGAAACTATAGATAACTTAGAAAATTGCCCATCAAATGCCTCTACCTGAACATGAATATTGTATGTCTTTAGTTGTTCGCGTAAAAATTCAAGCATCTGTCTTACAGTGTCCGCTTTCAAGTGCTTCGGACTCACCACATATGCAACAGGAAAAACGTAAGGCTTGTCGATCGCATAGGTCCTATTTAAGTCACTCAACATGAATACCATTACATCACTTGGTCTATCAAAGCAAAGGGTGAAATGCTGATTGATCAAACACTTTACATCATCTATGCAGCTCTTTATTTCAGAAAGGTCTATCGCGTTAAACGTTTGTCTCTGTTCTGTACTTGAAGAGTGTGAACCATAAACTACATCAGTCTGAGCAGAATCGTGTCTACATTGAATGGCTTTCAAAGATTTGAACTCTCCTAAATATTTCACGTTTTGTTTCAGAAAAGTATCTATATGTGCTTTTAGTTCTTCGGTTTTCGGGGTTTTTTTTTGGTAGGTCTTCTGTTATGCGTTCCATACAGAAATTCTGCCTCTGCAACTATTGCAGTATATAAATCTTCATCAAATTTCACAAGAAAAGCAGTCGTTGATTCTTCAGACCACGAAACACAAATGGATTCCGGAATATGATACCCGTAACTTTCTTTTGAGGCCCCCATTTGAGTTATCAGTTGTAATATATAGTAATTTTGAATCGAGTAAGAAACATTAGTTTTCCAGTCGGATTTGTATGGACACTTTATTTCGAAGAGAAATCTTTTCATCTGACCTTCATCTCCTTCACCATTTGGACTGGCAACAAGAAAAGGTTTGTCTTCTCTCCATTTAACGTAGCAACCGACTTCTTTCAACTTTATTTTCGGGAAGAGTGATGGTAATATCTTGCCACAAATAGTTGCAACTCCGTGCTTTTCATTTTCAATACTATGTAACATCTGAGGTGTTGGAGACCGTACTCCGTCCTTGTCTTTGTTAAGAATCACAGAGTCATAATGTGCTTGCTGCTCCTTCAGTGTGCGTTAACCGAGTGCTGTATGCATTGTACTTGCAGTCACTTTAGCTTGCTTCCGTAGTTCAAACCATTCGTCAGACCGTTGTTGAAGAAATTTGGTACATTGACTTTTAGTTTCTGTGTAAAATTCTGATCGTAGACAAAAATAATTTGGCTGGTTATTCATGTCAGCCTCTTTACCAATCACAAAAGATGTTTCTGAACCATTCAAATACGAAAAGTATTTGCAAATTCTATCGTTAACCCTCAGCAAGCTATCAATACAATCTTTTGTCATTCCTATATTTGTTTTCATGGCACTTATAGCGTATGCGTATTTAGATTTTTTCCAATCGCCGGGGCTCTGTTTTTCCGACTGTTCCATTATTTTGTTCAGATTTGTTTCTTTTCCAACGAGATACTGTCGCAAGACTTTTAATCTTTGACAAAGAATTTCAAAAATGTCAAATAGTCCTTTCTTTAATTGAGTTACCTGTTCATTGTCTCTTAAAATATTAAGACTTTCATGTTCTAATGCTATCAATGAGTTTGTTTTTTCTTTTATACATTGAATAACCTACATATCGGCTTCGAATTCTGTTTGCCTTTCTAACCTGTTAGGTTTGTCCTCATACCCCCATAGGTCTACCGTTATAGAATCGCCACCTCTTCCCGAGTTAATTTTTTTCAGGTCAACACAAATTTTCCAGCTTTTTGTCGTGACGTCGTCTGTTGTGGAAATAAACGATATCAATTCCTTTAAAATTCCAGGTTGAATTGATTTTGGCAGAACTCTTGGCATGCACGACAAGCTTGCTAGGAACAGCAAAATTTAATTTTGAATTTTCAGGATCAAGTTTTCCTCGTTTTGCAATATTTTCCATTACCAAGTGTTGGTTACCAAGTCCCCTCATGAAATTTAAAAATTTTGTAAGGAATAACCGAAAACCGATTTGCCAAAAACTTTTACTTCTATCGCTATAGCGCATAGCTGAGATTTTCGATTCCGAAAACCAACGGACAACATCTAAAAATAACAAAAAGGCTATACTCTGCATGGGAAATCTGTCTTGTAGTGTAAGATGTATGAAAAGCCAAAAGTTATCTCTTTGATTGTCGTTGTTAGGGATTTTATCCAAGACTGTGGCTAGGTGTATCTCGTGTGGCTGTTTGCATTCTTCCTGAAATTCATTATCTTTATTCGAATCATCCTCCATTCTTAAATGGTCATCCTCGGATTTAGAAAAAAATCATTGGCCTTTTCCGAGCAAACTTCAGTAATAGAAAAATTTTCAATGGCCTATTCCGAGCAAACTTCAGTAATTTTGATCTTTTCATCTCCTGGGCTTATCCATATTTTCTTGTTTTCACTTTTCAAAATTTCTGGAATGATATGATAATGTTTGGATACATACCCACTCACACCATCTTTAGTTGTTTTTCGTTTTACTGAAAGAAATCGATCTCCATGATTTAGTATGGTGTGTCCTAGAATTAAAAATATGTCTAAATTGTAAAGCTCACAATATTGGCAGCTGAATTCTATCCTGAAATTAAAAGAAGCTATCTTAGAATCATGACTTTTTATCATTTGCTATTTGTTTGAAACTAGGTCTCACTAAATATCAGTACTTTATTTGTGTCTTTAGTGTTTCTGTTACTTGATTTTCTTGTTTAAACCCGATCTGGTGAGTTTACATGTGTTGCATGATAAAGGCGAAGAAGAGGTTGGGGAGCACGCAAACATGTTTTACTCCGCAATATTTTGTATATACTGTCTCAAGTTAAGTGTCAGTAATGCCGTGAATATCGTATGTAACTGTGTATCATATTTTGCTATTTATTTTGGACAGAAATTAGGCTGATGGTTTTCAAATTGGAATTCCTATACATTGAATGTTGTCGCAGCCATTTATATTTTGCTAAAAAATATGGTTTTGCTCATTGTTGAATGTTGAAGGCCTCTTGATGACAAATAGCTGCTAACATCTACGTCATTTGATCTCAGGTTGATAATTATCTCATTAGCAATCATATTGCACCTACTTATAACATATTACTACATTGTATGTGCGTTTTTATGTCCTTTTGTGTTTCAAATGGAACGATTTTTGTTAATTTTGATAGTAACTCTTCATTATACACGTCAAGATTTACATAACTGAACCATGTCGAACATGAACTTAACCATGACACGAATGAACCAAACCATGACACAGATATTTCAGTAATTTTGAATTGATTGCAAAAGTAGGTATTTTTCAGAATAACTGACCGCAGTGTTATATCACAAAGATATATGTGATGTAACAAGACTGTAAGAAAATAACTTTTTTTATGCACGATAATCCACTTAGCAAGTTTTAAATTTTGACATACGCAAGCTTTGTTTTGTGTTAAATCATTGACCATATGATACAACTTGTGATGTACTAACATATTTACTTCATACAAAGGTACTTACCAGCTTGAATTAATTGTCAGAAGTTCCGTTTACAAAATATCCCAATGTTTACATTTTTGCATTGATTGCCATCAAAAAGACTTAACCGTCATGTCACACTTATCCAAACTATGACAAAATCACTGTACTAAACGCTCCTCGATATGACGACCTTACTACCCGTCATTATACTGTTTTAGAGATTTGTTATTGGTTGTTTCAAGTTTTCTTATATAAAGATGTGGTATGAGTGTCAATGAGACAATTCTCCATCGAAGTAACAATTTATAAAAGTTAACCATTATAGGTCAAGGTACGAATCGTTGGCTATAATTAACTTTTACTATGATAACATTCTTCGAAAAGATACTTTTTATTCTACACTTTCTTTAGTCACTTTTATTGTCATTTTTTTACAGTTTGACAGTAGACACTGCTGAAAATAATTAAGGAACACCGTCATTTTCTCCTGTTCCCAAAACATCTTGTGAACAGGAGACAAAAACTGCAAGTTCATACATCCAAGAATAATATGAAGTACAGCCGGATAAATGCAGAATATGTGGGGAAGGGGTAGCTAGACTCTAGAGCCATGTGGCTAGGCTGTTCTTCCAAAGAGCCGTGTAATTATTGGGGCATTGGTGTAAAAAAAAAACAAGGCACCCCTAAGTAAAATACGGTACCACTACCCAAAACACATTACTGTAATTGAATAAATTTTATTTTTTGGATCAAATGCGTATTTTTTTTTTATTTAAAAATACCTTTTCCAATCTGTCAATATTTCTGCACACTTGCAGCCACTTTGGTTTGTCTGGAAGACCTGCTGGTATCCACATCTTTGTTTTCCGATTAAAGTTTTCTAGCACGAAATCTCCACCTTCTTCCTTTGATTCGTTTCCACTGACACTGTAAGATTCATTTTTCTCAATGAAGGCAAGTATATCATGCAGACATTGTACTCTTACAAATGAATCTCTAATAAATGTCTCCATGTAAAAGGGCATATTGAGACCAAAGAAAAGTGACCAAAATTTAAACTTTCCAGCTTGGATAGCTGTAGAGTTGTTATGCCTGGTTCCAGCCCTTAAAACATGGAGTGCGAGACAGCAGGTAAAAAACACGTCTGACATGAATTTGAAATTTGGATTGGAAACTTTTTATAGCCACAAATAAAAACCTTCCACAGTTGGTGTTCTACAAGACAACACTTCAAGTCAGCAGTAAGGCTGCAATAGTTCCTGTGCCATAGCAAACATGAAAATCGGTAGAATTTGCCATGTTTTGTGATGGTTTGAAAAAGAAAAAAAATACTATTAACACAAATTCCTAATACACAAACTATACCATCTTCAAACGTAATGAAAACTATTGGTTATGCCTTTTGTAAGTTTTGTGCATTTTTAATAATAATATGCGTGTATTTAACATGTCACTGTTTTTATTATAATAACTTGCAATGCAATATTGGGATTTGTAACTGTTGATAAAGTCTTCATCAATAAGTCTCGGGTGAGATTTGTCTGTAACTGACAATCATACAACATCTTCTTATATTAATTTCGAATACTGTATTGCATGGTAACCTTTTTAACATTACTAATTTAGTTTAAAATCTACATTTCCGCATTCATACCTAAAGGTCCTGAAATTAACATCTTGCTTGTCAAACTTTTTCACCATTTCAGCTTTCGCCATATTTTTGGCCTCTGTATCGGTCCTGTACCAATTCTTTAGCGACAGGCTTTCTTTGCACTGTAGAATCGACTGTCTGTCAGGTACCAAATTGATAAGAGTTGTTATGACACTGGTGTGGGATTTAAAGTGTTACTACTCTCCACGTACGTCGTAGAACCTGGAATATAACGGTTTGTTTCAAAATAAAGCAAAACTAGCAACAAGTGTATATCAAATGGCAAACCTTTTCTGTGTTCAGTCTATTTTTGAAACTTTTTTATTTTTTTATAAAACGTGGGATTTTTAATTTACAGTACTACAACTAAATTAGAAAAAATAAATTAAAACTGCAATTCAACTCAACCAAAATACCAGAACACCATTCTACTACAAACTGAATGGTTTGTGATAATGTAAAATGAGATTGACTGTTTATTGAACCATGTCCAGTGACAAATATTTCATGCATGTTTAGGACAAAATGTATATAATAATGAAAAGAAATTTAAAAATGTACCTGGTTGTTGTCAAAAAATGTAACTACATCTGTTCTTTCTGGACACATTACCGCCTCTCTACTGTGGTCTTTAATCCAGTTTTGTAGCGTTGTATAGCTACCACATGGAACTCCTGGACAGTTGAGGACGGCTGCAGTTTTACTCCCAGTTTTGTAGTAGGTAAGAAGATTCTGTGAGAAAGCTTACGGTGATATAAACTGGGTGTTTGTGAGCTAGTATATGTTTTCAATACATTTCAAAATCTTCATGTTGTTCTTTTCAGTTTCTTTCATTTCATGTTGGATACCCATTAATAAATTGATTACGGGTTGGTTCCGCTTAGAAATCCAGTCTGAAATAATAATGAGTGTTTCTACAGAATTATTATGGAAATACGTTTTTTTGTCAATAGAAAGGAAGATGAAAAAAAATCTTGAAATGTAATGACATCCGTAATGTAATGTATATATATCTTGCTAAAAAAATATGATGAAATATAAATGCAATACAATACATTTGATATTATACTTTATTTGATTATAAAGTTTTGTACATTGATTGCCATCATGTCTCAACGTTTCTCTGGAAACTGACTGTCCAAGTGCGTAAGCTATACGCGCCATCTGCTCTACCGATAGGCGTCCACTGTCAATTGCTGACACTATCTCCTCTACCTTTTTCTCCCATGTGTCTTCTTTTGTCTTTTTTATTGGTGGCTGGTCTAGAAAATTATCAGTGCAGTACTGAATACAACTTGTACATAGAAATGTAGAGTGTTTCGAAAATGTCTCCGCGTTTCTTAAGTTCATCTTGGACTGCCTTTCTAACTTTTTTAGCGTCAAGTCTGATATTTCCGACTACTCCATTCTTCATATAATCTTCATGACTTTTACAGCTGCACTTTTTTTCCTTTTTGATGACATCTGTAAATTTTCCAATAATTATGAATTGAACAGGAATGATCATTTTACTTTATTAATTAAAATCATTAAGTGATTGCAATATATATCTATTCGATACTGTAAATTATATCATTTTCCTCATTCTTAACAAAAAAGGTAAACGTATTGAACTAAACACGCTGTTTCAACTATTAAACGCATTTATATCATATTTGGAAAAAAAAGATAACTATGTAAATTATAGCGCTTATGGTGATCCATATGTTTGTCTTAGGATCACGATCATATTGCAAGATCAAATTCTATTGGCTGAATAAGTGATCATGTGCATTTGTTTTAAAATGGCGGATGACTATGAGAAGAAGACGACTGTGTAAAATTTTTCAACATAACAAATAGTATTACTCACATTTTTGAAAACATAGATGGTAAATAATTAAAGGTACATACCTCCGGCTTTGCATACATCCACTTGTGCTGTCAAATTGTCATCTGACATACAAAATCTATGCATCCTTTTATATAGGAAGTCCTACAGAATCCCGCCAAACCATTATTTTTTGCGCTTTCATTGAATTCTTGTGCGTTTTACATATCATTCAGACAGTTCCTGGTTTCAGGGGTTAAGTTGGACATGTTTTGTGAGACAACCCCTCGGTTTAGGGACAATACCGGTAAAGTGGAGTTGTTCCCAACCTGTTATATTGCCTTTTCTGGGATTTTAACAAATCGGCCCTTCGTTGTGATATAAATGTAACAGCTTCTTAATGTTTTACCTACAATCACGATTTGTAGTGTAATTGAGTTGTTCTGTTGTGTTGTTTTATTTTCCGATGACTTAGGTACCGGTGTGAGGGACGGTGGTAAACATTTCAGTACTAGTATCTACAATTTGTGAATTGGCGACAAAATTGCTGTTGACTGCATTTGTGACATATAATACCATGTTCAAAAAAGGTTTCGAAAAATTGTTTGTGTTGTTTGAAACTTGTATACAATGGTCTTATTTTAAGTTAATATGTGTATATTACACCTGCAACATTTGAGCTTCATTGCTATAGAATCAATTCTCGTGTTATTGGTTATGTACAGGCACCTACATCAGTTTGACGGTAGTTGTTCCTTGAATATATGTAATAACTGTAAACATATATATAAGAAGTAAGTCAAGAGTATGGACAGTCATAGGAATGCACACAATAAGCGATACATTATTTTTTTCTTTAATACATGTAAAATGATATACTATTAAACTATATAGTCAAAATGAACCAGAATGACTATGAATTAAGCAAACATCCGAAAAAATATGACAGAAACATTAAAATTTAATATAACAACACAAAAAATGCAAATATTCTGAGCCAAATTCGAACTCTTTCTTCAAAACCATCATTTATTAGAAGTTCGTTGCTCTACTGTTGGAGCCACGGCGGTGCTTATCCATTTATTTCTTATTAAGGAGCTATATCGGTACAATTAAGCGATGTTACATTTTTTTCTTTAAAAAGTTGTTTTTTAAGTAATAAGGACACACTAAACCAATTTTATTTTTGAGGGAAAAAGTAGTATGAATTACAACAGTCATAAAAAAACATAACTTTTTTTTTGTTTTAAATGTCCTTCTGGGGAGATTCCCTGTTTTTCCCACCTAAAAACACCCGAAATTCTGCATATTGGACTTTCATCTTTTTATAGGGTTAAATTAACTATTGATCACACATATCATAATATGTGTAAATCGAGATATTGATCAAAAAGCATATTTTTTTTTTTTTTATAGTAAATTTTATTCTGTCGGCACTTTTTGAAATTGGCCCTTCTGTGAAAAAAATTCGTGGCAAATTGGCCCTACCTCAAATTTGGAACATTGTATTATATTTTGTAGTGTTTGCTTCTTTTGTTGACGAGCAATGGTATTTCCACTAGATTAAAATAGCGTTTGCTGATAATATTGTATACCTTAGATTTCATCAACGTAATATTACCTTAGATTTCATCAACGTATGTATAAGTAACACAACACGTATACATGTAACTAACTATCCATTCTTTTTGTTTTCATTACTCTCTACATATCGATTTATTAAAATGCATTTAATAAATCTAAGGTATTGAGTATACCTATCATTGATTCCTTAAAGTCGTATGGTATACAAGGGATCCATATAAAAAGCCTCATTCAAACATTAATGCATATGTCCGGAACAGTAAAGCAGTAAAAATACATCGATTGGACTCAAATTCACAAATAATACATGATGGTTTTGAAGTGAAGATGTTAGGTACTGACGTTGTTTATCATTTCAATTACTTGATATAATGTTTTTATTTGTCTTTACAAGTTTTTGCCTTTACTGTTTAGTTAATTTTTGGTGTTAAACTTATTACGTGCCTCGGTATTTATACATTCCGCTATAATGTTATCCTACTATGGTCATTTTATATTTTCTTGTCTTTCAGTTTTGCTTATGCACTTTATAGAATGTCTATATGCCATTTTGTTTTTCTTTGATGAAATAATTATAAGTGATTTTATTGACTGAAATTTGAACACAGAGTTTCCAATAAATGAAATTCAATGCGACTGTCATACAAGTGTGAGGTTTTTCTCGCCATAAAATTGGGGTTATCCATCATTTTCTACATTAGAAATGCATGCCTGTACCTTTTCAGGAATATGACAGTTATGTTGTTAATAGTGTACAAAAGGTAAAACATGCTACACGGAGGATCAAGTGTTCAGTATGCTGTAGTTTCTAAGTAAATACACATTTGTTGACTTTTTCAACAAATTGCCGGCATTCCTATGGGAGCAAACTGTGCGTCTCTCCTTCACTTCAAGAATCGTTATTCTTTCAGACAGTTGTAAAACACAAGAAGAACAAAGATGTCAGGTTATTTAATTTCATATTCAGATATATTGATGATATGACCTGTAAGTCAAATGCGTTTTGTTTAAATATACTTTTTCACTTTTTTGGTCTTTTGGAAACTGTTGTTTGTGCTGTATTTAGACCCTCCTACGACGAAATTTGTTTGACATGCACACGTATAAAAATTGCGGTTTTTATCCAACGCAATCATAATAGGTTTGAACGTAGTTTTCAATTTAGACTTGTTTATATAATTATATATATGGAATTCAGGGTAAATTATATGGCCTTCCAAATACCGTTTCAATCCCTAACATCACTGAAGAGACATATATTGTCGAAATCTAGATCTGGTGTACAAAACTAGAGGCTCTAAAGAGCCTGTGTCGCTCACCTTGGTCTATGTGAATATTAAACAAAGGACGCAGATGGATTCATGACAAAATTGTGCTATGGTGATGTATTTGCACATCTTACTTTACTGAACATTCTTGCTGCTTACAATTATCTGTATGTATAATGAACTTGGCCCAGTTAAGTTTCATTGGAAAATGTTAGTAAAAATTTACAAATTTTATAAAAATACCGGCTTTACAGTTTGAAGATTTTTTAAATTACAGGGCTCCATTCATTTGGGATGGATGTATAAGTACGAAGCCACGTTCAATTATTTTACCTTATTAGATAAAACTTATTTTTCCAATCATTGTTAAACTGCTATTCGTTTGGGAGGCTTAAATATGCAGTTTCTGTTGCAATTGCCCTACCGTTGTCAAATTTGAAATAGTATACCAACTTGGATCGGTTAGGTCATTTTTGATTTTTTTTGTTTGAGGACTGCCCTCCATGCAGTTATCATATCTAAACTGTCACAACCTTTGGAAATTTAGAGTTGTGCCAGTTCATATTGCAAATAAATATTTTTATTTGGCATATCTTTGTAATCTTTGCGCCGTGTTTGGAAATTTTAAAATTGTACCAGCGTCTGTGGTGTCCGCTTAAATTGTATAAACTTCAATGTTCAAGATTTTGATAGTGTCTCAATTAGAATATATTGACATGATTCATTTGACATCGTGCTATTACCGAAGAAGGATATCTGTAATCTGAAATATCTAATATTTGTTCATTTTATAGTTATTTAATGGTGATGTTGCACCCTTTTCTTGTTATATATAAGTGTCTAAGAAAGTAACTTTAACACACTAATGAGTTATAAAATTAGTTGTTATATTTTATATATTATTCACGCAATATTTCGCTAAACAAATTAGCTTCATCGGGCGTGTGCATCTATCTAGATGAAATCGGATGCATATATATAAATAAACGAGATAGTAGTTTTCAATTATATATATATATATATATCTCGTTTAAACGAGTCTAAATTGAAAACTACTATCTCGTTTATCTATAATACTAGAATGACGAGGTCCAATTTGTCAGCCGTCATCACGTAAAAACGACGAATCAAAGAATACAACTTTATATATAACTAATATAGTACAAAGGTGTAGATTAAAAATTACACCACTCCAGGCCCTTTTGTTTTCCACGTAATTAATATTGCAAATAATTAAGAAGTTCCGGGTCGAGTCCGATACCAATAGTATATTCACCTGTTACCTATTACCTTATATGTACGTTCCGCATCTGACAGGCGCACCACCAAGGGTGTATTTAGGATTATGCTATATACACGGGTCATAATCACAGGGTTGACACTACTAAATTCAATCATTGTCAAATTGTTACCCATTGAAGTATTTTAATCAGTAAGACTTTCTAAGATAACAATACGAATACTAAAAATCTGGACTAAAAATAAGGTGTATAGGTACAATTTTCAATTTGTTAGTGGGCATGACGTAAAACAGCGAATCAAAGAATTCAACTTTATTTATAACTAAAATAGGACAATGCTGTTGATTAAAAAATACTCCATTCCAGGACCTTTTGTTTTCCAAATAATTAATATTACCAATAATTGATAAGTTCCAGTTCGACGGGTTCAAACAGAAAGATTTGAAAGCAGAGAAAACTGTGTATCAGATGAAAATACTAATACTAAAATAAGGCTTGCGCATAGTTATATACTTTAATTCAGTCATGGACCTGCGATATCACGGGTGTGTTCTAGTTTATATAAAATAGATGTGGTATAATTGCCAATGAGACAACTCTCCACAAGAGAACAATGAACAAAGCCCATACCGAATACTCGGCTATAACAGGCCTCGAAATGACAAATGTAAAACAATTCAAACGAGAAAACTAACGTCCTAATTTATGTACAACAAAAATAACGAGAAACAAATATGTAACACATCAACAAACGAGAACCACTGAATTACAGACTCCTGACTTGGGACAGGGACATATATACAGAATGTGTCAGGGTTAAACATGTTCGCGGGATTCCAATCCTTCCCTGACCTGGGACAGTGGTTTAACATAACAACATAAGAACGAACTATATAAAAATCAGTTGAAAAAGGCTTAACACCTCAGATTAATACAAATAGAAATACTATATACAGAGTGGACGTGTCCGGGTGGCAACAACAGCAACCACAAAGTACAGATCTGAGAGTACTCACAGTTACTGACAGCTATTACAAAGCCACTTACCACTTATAAAAAAAATCATGCATTTAAGACTAAATTATCAAACTGTGCCCCTCTACTTGCCGACTTGTTTCTCTATTATTATGAGGCTAACTTCATGCAGAAACTTCATAGGATAAGGAAGAAAGATAAGAAGTTAGAAATATCCTTTAACTCTACTTTCTGCTATATAGATGATGTTCTTTCACTAAATAATTCAAAATTTGGTGACTATGTGGAACGCATCTATCCAATCGAGCTAGAGATAAAGGATACTACAGATACAGTTAAGTCGGCCTCATATCTTGACTTACATCTAGAAATTGACAATGAGGGTCGGTTGAAAACAAAACTTTACGACAAAAGAGATGATTTCAGCTTTCTAATTGTGAACTTTCCATTTCTAAGAAGCAACATTCCAGCAGCACCTGCATACTGAGTATACATCTCCCAAATGATACGATATATTCCCGTGCTTGCATTTCCTATCATGATTTTCTTGATAGAGGGTTGCTGCTCACAAGGAAGCTATTAAACCAAGAGTTCCAAATGGTGAAGTTGAAATCATCCCTTCGTAAATTTTACGGACGCCATCACGGTATGGTTGACAGTTATGGAATAACCGTTTCACAAATGCTATCGGATATGTTCCTTACGTCGTAACTACAATCCCCTTCCCGTTCATGAATGTAACCTACCGAATTAGACTATTTACCGGATTTGTTATCACATAAGCAACACGACGGGTGCCACATGTGGAGCAGGATCTGCTTACCCTTCCAGAGCACCTGAGATCACCCCTAGTGTTTTGGTGGGGTTCGTGTTGTTTATTCTTTAGTTTTCTATGTTGTGTCATGTGTGCTGTTGTTTGTTTGTCTTTTTCATTTTTAGCCATGGCGTTGTTAGTTTGTTTTAGATTTATGAGTTTGACTGTCCCTTGGGTATCTTTCGTCCCTCTTTAATCAATCAGTACACACCCAATTGATTTAGTGTATATACTTCATAAACAGTCAGAGAAAACATGACATTGTACAATGCCAAGATAAAATTATCGACCGATTGTAGGTCCATGAAAGTGTGTATGTATATATATATATATATATATATATATATATATATATATATATATATATATATATAAAACATTATTATTTAGTTTGCTTTTAATTTATTCATAACAAAATCAAGATTATGATAAAAACAATATTCAATGATCTAATTACAGCGTTGAATTGGTAACCTTTTACACTAAGTTAATTTAAAGTATCTATAAGTTTACCAGGATTTTCTCTAAATTACCGAGCACGGTAAACAACATTTCCGTAAAATTGAAAATGTGCTATCCCGTTTGAAATAAGTTTTCTACAGGTTCAACCCAACTTAAAAACTAAATCTTTATATTAAAGGAAGAATTTAGTAAAGGTTTTAAGGAATTTGTGGTAACGAAATCTCTGTCTTAATAGTTTGCCAGTAATACATATATAGTTCGTTAAAATAAAAAAATAAAACGTCACAACAGACACGGGCATAGCAAACTAGCTGTGAAATATAAACACCGTAAGATGGTGCCAAAAGGAACATCACCATCCAAAAAGGGAAAATTAACAATAGGGAACGAAAAATTGTCCCTTTTGTCGTAAATTTTAGTATGGTGTTTCCCGTGTAAAACCGAAATATCTTAATCAAGGTAAGGGTTATTACCGTTTAATTTTGATTTATTTAAAGTAAATGATGTTCTTTTCGTTAACAATCCAAACTTTTCTTATTGGGTTCCATTACTATATCACCCAGAACTAGAAATTAAAGGAACAACAGACACAACTTCCTTCGCCTCATGTTTAGACTTATATCTCGAATTTGACATACACAGTCATCTCAGTACCAGACTCTGACAAACGAGACGATTTTTTATTTTGAAATTATGAATTTCTCCCAGTTTGTTAGCAATATACCAACTTCACTTAAGCTTTCTTGTGGGATCAACATTTCCTAACTCATTCAGTATTCCAGAACTTACAACTCATATTCAGACTTTGTAAAACGTCATCAGTGTCTGAGTGGAAAGTAGATGAACCAGGTGTATGTCAGAGAACGTCTCTCTTTTTTCTGATAAAGGTTATCGGAAGATACCTTACCTGGTTGATAAATATTGCGTATGAACTTCCCAAATTTTACAAGATATAAGATGTTCATGAAATATAGATTATTTGGTACTGACGTTGTTTATCATCAGAGAACGTCTCTCTGTTTTTCTAATAAAGGTCATCGGAAGATACATTACCTTGTTGATAAATATTGCGTATCAACTTCACAAATTATACACGATGGTCATGAAATATAGATAATGGGTAATGATCATCTCATTAACGTTTTATAGTATTCTTTTACTTATCTTTATGAATATTACTTTTACTGTTTAGTTTGATTTTGTGATTCCATTTCACGTGACTCTGTACATCCCGTCAATGTGCTATGATAATTTTCTTTTAATTTTTGCTCATGTACTTTGTCTAGATGCCTTTTAGTGTTTCTTTGATACATATGACGTGGCTCTGTACTCACACATCCCAACATTGTGTTTTTCTATAATATTTGTATTCTTAACTTTCATTTTTGCTTATGTGCTTTGTCTATATATTTTTTTGTATTTCTTTGACACATATTACGTGGCTCTGGACTTATACATCCTGTCATTGTGATATTGTACATTTTTGTATTCTTGTCTGTCAGCTTTGCTAATGTGCTTTGTTTATATGCCTTTTTGTGCTTCTTGTTGTCCACCTCATTTATGGAGGTATCTGTAATTCATGTATCATTGTTGTTGCTTTCGCTAGCAAAAGCATTCAAAAATTGGAAAGCAGTTTTCATGGTTTTCAGATTCAATTGTAAAAGCCTTGGTTTCCATTTCTTCAGGCTACACAAACTTCTCTGTTTTTAAAAGAAGATTGTTCCAGCTCTTAATTTTTCTAAATGTTGTGCAAGTCCAGGAAGGTCAAGATGTTTTGAACCGGTATCTACTTTTTGTTTTTCTTTGCGATATGTTAGTAGCACTTCAAATGCATTTAGTTTGAGCTTCTGGTTTTAAAAGTTGGAATAAAAGAATCAATTTGCACTCAATTTTGTCCATTTTCCATCTAAACTGTCGATATCAAAAATGAGCTTTACTTTTTCATATTGAATTTTGGTTTCTTTTGTTCCTTTGCTTTCCTTTGCTTAAATTGTGGATTTTCGCTATTTATTGTTATAGGATCTGATACCTATCTGTCCTTTTTTCCCGGTTGTCTACATTTAGCTACACAAATGTATTATAATGCTGGTGTTTAGAGCAATGGTCTTTTGACGATCTGTCTGATCCATAAGTCTTTCTAAAGAAATGTTGTTGGCTGGACATGATTTAGATGTTAGGTTTTTTTTTTCAACGGGTTTGCAAATTGCAAAAGAGTGTTTTATTTTTAATTAATAAACAGTAAGACATAAGTTGAACGCCTTCTAAAACTGGGTCCCGATTACTAGTTTCGGTTTGTTAAATTTTGGGTTCCTTTTGTTTTAGGTATCCGAATGTTGTAATTAAAATATGTTCAAATTTGGATTATAATAAGTTGAGTTTTTTTTTCAAGTTCTATTATTAGTTTGTTATAGACTATAGACATGTGCAAAGCTGTTGGTGTAGCAGGAAACAGCAAGATAAAAATAGGGATTGGTGTTGTTATTTGAAAAGGCTTATAGATAGTATAACAGGATTTCTTATATAATGGATAATAGAATTTTGAAGAATATTTAGACTTATTTTTGATGAAGTTAAATATTTGTAAAAATGTTGATGAATAGAAAAATTGACAGCTGCATTGTAGAAATGCGTATTGCATCTGTTTCCTTCAACTTTCATGAATGGTATGTGAGAAATTCTAGCCATGTCTAGAAAATGTTGAGAACAGCAAGGATCGTCTGATTTGTTATAATAAAATTTGGGAACACAGCGTAGCAAATTTTGGGTAAATGATTCGTCATGATTGTTTTAAAATAATTTGTGGAGTTTTAAATTTTTGTTATTTGCAAAAACGGCCTCTTCTGCAAACTGTTAAAGTTGATGAACTGAACAATGACATTACCTTCTAATGATTGAATGACATGGTTGAGTAATCTGCTCGTCTCAATACGTATGGTTCCAATATCAAATCTGTTTTATATTGCGAATAAAGTCCCCTTCGACGAACTGTGTACATCTGCGAAGCATTTAAAAGGAACTGATCTTGATGTCGTTTGATGAGTCTTATGTAGACGAAATGCGCGTCTGGCGTATTAAATTATAATCCTGGTACCTTTGATAACTATTGTTTGCCGTTAAAAAAATCTGAAATAATACCTTGTTCATCATTCCATACGTCACTAAAGTAACAAACAATTTAGGATCAGATAAAATTATGAATCCTCTTGTAGAGCATTTTGTGCTTTTTGAAATTGGTCGAAATTTATTTCCGAGCATGGAAGTTCCACAAAAGACCATGGTTAATAATATAACTGTCCTTGATTTCATAGTTTAAATTAAGTATTTTGTTTACATTTTTGTTATTTACATATTACCAGGAAGTTTTCTATTTTAATAGGAATTATTTTTCAAAAGCGGAAAGTGCATCTTGTAATTCTTTAAACGATTTAGCAAATATAACAGGGTCCAATAAAAACCCAAATATTTTCAAATACATACTCAAATTATCCATACTTTTTTTTTCTACAAAATTAAAACAATCAACAGAGTTTGCAGACAAATATTCCAAGTCATTTCAGTACAATGCAAAAAGGAAAGGATACAACTATTCACCTTGCCTTACACCTATCTCACAAGGGGAAAAAATCTGTTTTCATCTCGCCAGTCTTTACACAAGATTTAATATTTGTATACAATTTTAATATAATGTATTGGTTGGTCTTTGCTTAATTCTAGTAGTATATAATGTATACATTTTGAGGACGATAACAAATTAACAATCATGATAAAATACAATAGTGAAACCAATATATCGTGACTGCTAAATAGGATGTTCATTTGG